>NW_025048759.1:0-300000 GCF_018831695.1 Puntigrus tetrazona | reverse complement strand
CCCTGTAGAAAATTTTTAAGAATTCAAAACTTAATGCCAAACGTCCAGGCGCTTCATCCAGCCGATCTTGGCTGGGTTAAGTGCTACTTCTTGGACGCTTTTCACTCGACCATGGTAACCCTGGAGAAAATTTTTAAGAATTCAAAACTTAATGCCAAACATCCAGGCTTCATCTAACCAATCTTGGCCGTGAAAGGTGCTACTTCTTGAACTCTTTTCAATTCAAACCCTGCCAACCTGGAGGAAATTTTTAAATTTTCAAAGCAAAAGTCCAAACGTCCAGGCGCTTCATCCAGCCGATCTTGGCTGGGTTAAGTGCTACTTCTTCTTGGCGCTTTACCACTCAACCATGGTAACCCTGGTGAAAAAACATCCAGGCTTCATCTAATCAATCTTGGCCGTGAAAGTTGCTACTTCTTGGACTCTTTTCCATTCAACCCCTGCCACCCTGGAGGAAATTTTTTAATTTTCAAATCCTGAGTCCAGATATCTAGGTGCTTCATCCAGCCGATCTTGGCTGGGTTAAGTGCTACTTCTTGGACGCTTTTCCACTCGACCATGGTAAGCCTAGAGAAAATTTTTAAGAATTCAAAACTTAATGCCAAACATCCAGGCTTCATCTAACTAATCTTGGCCGTGAAAGGTGCTACTTCTTGGTTTCTTTTCCATTCAACCCCTGCAACCCTGGAGGAATTTTTTTTAATTTTCAAAACCTGAGTCCAGATATCTAGGCGCTTCATCCAGCCGATCTTGGCTGGGTTAAGTGCTACTTCTTGGATGCTTTTCCACTCGAACATGGTAACCCTGGAGAAAATTTTTAAGAATTCAAAACTTAATGCCAAACATCCAGGCGCTTCATCTAGTTAATCTTGGCCGTGAAAGGTGCTACTTCTTGGACTCTTTTCCATTCAACCCCTGCCACCCTGGAGAAATTTTTTTAATTTTCAAAGCAAAAGTCCAAACGTCCAGGCTTTTCATCCAGCCGATCTTGGCTGGGTTAAGTGCTACTTCTTGGACGCTTTTCCACTCGACCATGGTAACCCTGGAGAAAATTTTTAAGAATTCAAAACTTAATGCCAAACATCCAGGCTTCATCTAACTAATCTTGGCTGTGAAAGGTGCTACTTCTTGAACTCTTTTCAAGTCAAACCCTGCCAACCTGGAGGAAATTTTTAAATTTTCAAAGCAAAAGTCCAAACGTCCAGGCGCTTCCTCCAGCCGATCTTGGCTGGGTTAAGTGCTACTTCTTGGACGCTTTTTCACTCGATCATGGTAACCCTAGAGAAAATTTTTAAGAATTCAAAACTTAATACCAAACATCCAGGCCTTATCTAACCAATCTTGGCCGTGAAAGGTGCTACTTCTTGAACTCTTTTCAATTCAACCCCTGCCACCCTGGTGGAATTTTTTTTTAATTTTCAAAACCTGAGTCCAGATATCTAGGCGCTTCTTCCAGCCGATCTTGGCTGGGTTAAGTGCTACTTCTTGGACGCTTTTCCACTCGATCATGGTAACCCTAGAGAAAATTTTTAAGAATTCAAAACTTAAAGCCAAACATTCAGGCACTTCATCTAGCCAATTTTGGCCGTGAAAGGTGCTACTTCTTGGACTCTTTTCCATTCAACCGCTGCCACCCTGGAGGAAATTTTTAAATTTTCAAAGCAAAAGTCCAAACATCCAGGCGCTTCATCCAGCTAAACTTGGCTTGGTTAAGTTCTATTTCTTGGACGCTTTTCCACTCGTCCATGGTAACCCTGGAGAAAATTTTTAAGAATTCAAAACTTAATGCCAAACATCCAGGCTTCATCTAGCCAATGTTGGCTGTGAAAGGTGCTACTTCTTGGACTCTTTTCCATTGAACCCCTGCCACCCTGGAGGAATTTTTTTTAATTTTCAAAACCTGAGTCCAGATATCTAGGCGCTTCATCCAGTTGATCTTGGCTGGGTTAAGTGCTACTTCTTGGACGCTTTTCCACTCGACCACGGTAACCCTGGAGAAAATGTTTAAGAATTCAAAACTTAATGCCAAACATTCAGGCACTTCATCTAGCCAATTTTGGCCGTGAAAGGTGCTACTTCTTGGACTCTTTTCCATTCAACCGCTGCCACCCTGGAGGAAATTTTTAAATTTTCAAAGCAAAAGTCCAAACATCCAGGCGCTTCATCCAGCTAAACTTGGCTTGGTTAAGTTCTATTTCTTGGACGCTTTTCCACTCGTCCATGGTAACCCTGGAGAAAATTTTTAAGAATTCAAAACTTAATGCCAAACATCCAGGCTTCATCTAGCCAATGTTGGCTGTGAAAGGTGCTACTTCTTGGACTCTTTTCCATTGAACCCCTGCCACCCTGGAGGAATTTTTTTTAATTTTCAAAACCTGAGTCCAGATATCTAGGCGCTTCATCCAGTTGATCTTGGCTGGGTTAAGTGCTTCTTCTTGGACGCTTTTCCACTCGACCACGGTAACCCTGGAGAAAATGTTTAAGAATTCAAAACTTAATGCCAAACATCCAGGCTTCATCTAACCAATCTTGGCCGTGAAAGGTGCTACTTCTTGAACTCTTTTCATTTCAAACCCTGCCAACCTGGAGGAAATTTTTTAATTTTCAAAACCTGACTCCAGATATCTAGGCGCTTCATCCCGCCGATCTTGGCTGGGTTAAGTGCTACTTCTTGGACGCTTTACCACTCGACCATGGTAACCCTGGAGAAAATTTTTAAGAATTCAAAACTTAATGCCAAACATCCAGGCTTCATCTAACCAATCTTGGCCGTGAAAGCTGCTACTTCTTGGATTCTTTTCCATTCAACCCATGCCACCCTGGAGAAATTTTTAATTTTCAAAGCGAAAGTCCAAACATCCAGGCGCTTCATTAAGCCGATCTTGGCTGGGTTAAGTGCTACTTCTTGAACGCTTTACCACTCGACCATGGTAACCCTTGAGAAAATTTTTAAGAATTCAAAACTTAATGCCAAACATCCAGGCTTCATCTAACCAATCTTGGCCGTGAAAGGTGCTACTTCTTGGACTCTTTTCCATTCAACCCCTGCCACCCTGGAGGAAATTTTTTAATTTTCAAAGCGAAAGTCCAAACATCCAGGCGCTTCATTAAGCCGATCTTGGCTGGGTTAAGTGCTACTTCTTGGACGCTTTACCACTCGACCCTTGCCACCCTGGAGGAAATTTTTTAATTTTTAAAGCGAAAGTCCAAACGTCCAGGCGCTTCATCCAGCCGATCTTGGCTGGGTTAAGTGCTACTTCTTGACGCTTTTCCACTCAACCATGGTAACCCTGGAGAAAATTTTTAAGAATTCAAAACTTAATGCCAAACATCCAGGCTTCATCTAACCAATCTTGGCCGTGAAAGGTGCTACTTCTTGGACTCTTTTCCATTCAACCCCTGCCACCCTGGAGGAAATTTTTTAATTTTCAAAGCCTGAGTCCAGATATCTAGGCGCTTCATCCAGCTGATCTTGGCTGGGTTAAGTGGTACTTCTTGGACGCTTTACCACTCGACTACGATAACCCTGGAAAAATTTTTTAAGAATTCAAAACTTAATGCCAAACATCCAGGCTTCCTCTAACCAATCTTGGCCGTGAAAGTTTCTACTTCTTGGACTCTTTTCCATTCAACCCCTGCCACCCTGGAGGAATTTTTTTTAATTTTCAAAGACTGAGTCCAGATATCTAGGCGCTTCATCCAACCGATCTTGGCTGGGTTAAGTGCTACTTCTTGGAAGCTTTTCCACTCGACCATGGTAACCCTGGAGAAAATTTTTAAGAATTCAAAACTTAATGCCAAACATCCAGGCTTCATCTAGCCAATCTTTTACCGTGAAAGGTGCTACTTCTTGGACTCATTTCCACTCAACCCTTGTCACCCTGGAGGAAATTTTTTAATTTTTAAAGCGAAAGTCCAAACGTCTAGGCGCTTCTACCAGCCGATCTTGGCTGGGTTAAGTGCTACTTCTTGAACGCTTTACCACTCGACCATGGTAACCCTGGAGAAAATTTTTAAGAATTCAAGACTTAATGCCAAACATCCAGGCTTCATCTAACCAATCTTGGCCGTGAAAGGTGCTACTTCATGGACTCTTTTCAATTCAACCCCTGCCACCCTGGAGGAAATTTTTTAATTTTCAAAACCTGAGTCCAGATATCTAGGCGCTTCATCCAGCCGATCTTGGCTGGGTTAAGTGCTACTTCTTGGACGCTTTTCCACTCGTCCAAGGTATACCTGGAGAAAATTTTTAAGAATTCAAAACTTAATGCCAAACATCCAGGCTTCATCTAACCAATCTTGGCCGTGAAAGGTGCTACTTCTTGGACTCTTTTCCATTCAACCCCTGCCACCCTGGAGAAATTTTTTTAATTTTCAAAGCCTGAGCCCAGATATCTAGGCGCTTCATCCAGCCGATCTTGGCTGGGTTAAGTGCTACTTCTTGAACGCTTTTCCACTCAACCATGGTAACCCTGGAGAAAATTTTTAAGAATTCAAGACTTAATGCCAAACATCCAGGAGCTTCATCTAGCCATTCTTTTTCCGTGAAAGGTGCTACTTCTTGGACTCATTTCCACTCACCCCTGGCCACCCTGGAGGAAATTTTTTAATTTTTAAAGCGAAAGTCCAAACGTCCAGGCGCTTCATCCAGCCAAAGTTGGCTGGGTTAAGTGCTACTTCTTGGACGCTTTTCCACTCAACCATGGTATCCCTGGAGAAAATTTTTAAGAATTCAAAACTTAATGCCAAACATCCAGGCTTCATCTAACCAATCTTGGCCGTGAAAGGTGCTACTTCTTGGACTCTTTTCCATTCAACCCCTGCCACCCTGGAGGAAATTTTTTAATTTTCAAAGCCTGAGTCCAGATATCTAGGCGCTTCATCCAGCTGATCTTGGCTGGGTTAAGTGCTACTTCTTGGACGCTTTGCCACTCGACCACGATAACCCTGGAGAAAATTTTTAAGAATTCAAAACTTAATGCCAAACATCCAGGCTTCATCTAACCAATCTTGGCCGTGAAAGGTGCTACTTCTTGGACTCTCTTTTCCATTCAACCCCTGCCACCCTGGAGGAATTTTTTTTAATTTTCAAAGACTGAGTCCAGATATCTAGGCGCTTCATCCAGCCGATCTTGGCTGGGTTAAGTGCTACTTCTTAGAAGCTTTTCCACTCGACCATGGTAACCCTGGAGAAAAATTTTAAGAATTCAAAACTTAATGCCAAACATCCAGGCTTCATCTAGCCAATCTTTTTCCGTGAAAGGTGCTACTTCTTGGACTCATTTCCACTCAACCCTTGCCACCCTGGAGGAAATTTTTTAATTTTTAAAGCAAAAGTCCAAACGTCCAAGCGCTTCATCCAGCCGATCTTGGCTGGGTTAAGTGCTACTTCTTGGACGCTTTTCGACTCAACCATGGTAACCCTGGAGAAAATTTTTAAGAATTCAAAACTTAATGCCAAACATCCAGGCTTCATCTAGCCAATCTTTTTCCGTGAAAGGTGCTACTTCTTGGACTCATTTCCACTCAACCCTTGCCACCCTGGAGGAAATTTTTTAATTTTTAAAGCAAAAGTCCAAACGTCCAGGCGCTTCATCCAGCCGATCTTGGCTGGGTTAAGTGCTACTTCTTGGACGCTTTTCCACTCAACCATGGTAACCCTGGAGAAAATTTTTAAGAATTCAAAACTTAATGCCAAACATCCAGGCTTCATCTAACCAATATTGGCCGTGAAAGGTGCTACTTCTTGGACTTTTTTCCATTCAACCCCTGCCACCCTGGAGAAAATTTTTTAATTTTCAAAGCGAAAGTCCAAACAACCAGGCGCTTCATCCAGCCGATCTTGGCTGGGTTAAGTGCTACTTCTTGAACGCTTTACCACTCGACCATGGTAACCCTTAAGAAAATTTTTAAGAATTCAAAACTTAATGCCAAACATCCAGGCTTCATCTAACCAATCTTGGCCGTGAAAGGTGCTACTTCTTGGACTCTTTTCCATTCAACCCCTGCCACCCTGGAAGAAATTTTTTAATTTTCAAAGCGAAAGTCCATACATCCAGGCGCTTCATTAAGCGATCTTGGCTGGGTTAAGTGCTACTTCTTGGGCCAGCTTTACCACTCGACCATGGTAACCCTGGAGAAAATTTTTAAAAATTCAAAACTTAATGCCAAACATCCAGGCGCTTCATCTAGCCAATCTTTTTCCGTGAAAAGTGCTACTTCTTGGACTCATTTCCACTCAACCCTTGCCACCCTGGAGGAAATTTTTTAATTTTTAAAGCAAAAGTCCAAACGTCCAGGTGCTTCATCCAGCCGATCTTGGCTGGGTTAAGTGCTACTTCTTGGACGCTTTACCACTCGACCATGGTAACCCTGGAGAAAATTTTTAAGAATTCAAAACTTAATGCCAAACATCCAGGCTTCATCTAACCAATCTTGGCCGTGAAAGGTGCTACTTCTTGGACTCTTTTCCATTCAACCCCTGCCACCCTGAAGGAAATTTTTTAATTTTCAGAGCGAAAGTCCAAACATCCAGGCGCTTCATCCAGCCGATCTTGGCTGGGTTAAGTGCTACTTCTTGGACGCTTTACCACTTGACCATGGTAACCCTGGAGAAAATTTTTAAGAATTCAAAACTTAATGCCAAACATCCAGGCTTCATCTAACCAATCTTGGCCGTGAAAGGTGCTACTTCTTGGACTCTTTTCCATTCAACCCCTGCCACCCTGGAGGAAACTTTTTAATTTTCAAAGCGAAAGTCCAAACATCCAGGCGCTTCATCCAGCCGATCTTGGCTGGGTTAAGTGCTACTTCTTGGACGCTTTACCACTCGACCACGATAACTCTGGAGAAAATTTTTAAGAATTCAAAACTTAATGCCAAACATCCAGGCTTCATCTAACCAATCTTGGCCGTGAAAGTTGCTACTTCTTGGACTCTTTTCCATTCAACCCCTGCCACCCTGGAGAAATTTTTTAATTTTCAAAGACTGAGTCCAGATATCTAGGCGCTTCATCCAGCCGATCTTGGCTGGGTTAAGTGCTACTTCTTGGAAGCTTTTCCACTCGACCATGGTAACCCTGGAGAAAATTTTTAAGAATTCAAAACTTAATGCCAAACATCCAGGCTTCATCTAGCCAATCTTTTTCCGTGAAAGGTGCTACTTCTTGGACTCATTTCCACTGAACCCTTGCCACCTTGGAGGAAATTTTTTAATTTTTAAAGCGAAAGCACAAACGTCCAGGCGCTTCATCCAGCCGATCTTGGCTGGGTTAAGTACTACTTCTTGGACGCTTTTCCACTCGACCGTGGTAACCCTGGAGAAAATTTTTAAGAATTCAAAACTTAATGCCAAACATCCAGGCTTCATCTAACCAATCTTGGCCGTGAAAGGTGCTACTTCTTGGACTCTTTTACATTTAACCCCTGCCACCCTGGAGGAAATTTTTTAAATTTCAAAGCGAAAGTCCAAACATCCAGGCGCTTCATCCAGCCGATCTTGGCTGGGTTAAGTGTTACTTCTTGACGCTTTACCACTCGACCATGGTAACCCTGGAGAAAATATTTAAGAATTCAAAACTTAAAGCCAAACATCCAGGCTTCATCTAACCAATCTTGGCCGTGAAAGTTGCTACTTCTTGGACTCTTTTCCATTCAACCCCTGCCACCCTGGAGAAATTTTTAATTTTCAAAGCGAAAGTCCAAACATCCAGGCGCTTCATCCAGCCGATCTTGGCTGGGTTAAGTGCTACTTCTTCTTGGACGCTTTACCACTCGACCATGGTAACCCTGGAGAAAATATTTAAGAATTCAAAACTTAAAGCCAAACATCCAGGCTTCATCTAACCAATCTTGGCCGTGAAAGTTGCTACTTCTTGGACTGTTTTCCATTCAACCCCTGCCACCCTGGAGGAATTTTTTTTAATTTTCAAAACATTAGTCCAGATATCTAGGCGCTTCATCCAGCTGATCTTGGCTGGGTTAAGTGCTACTTCTTGAACGCTTTTCCACTCGACCATGGTAACCCTGGAGAAAATTTTTAAGAATTCAAAACTTAATGCCAAACATCCAGGCTTCATCTAACCAATCTTGGCCGTGAAAGGTGCTACTTCTTGGACTCTTTTCCATTCAACCCCTGCCAACCTGGAGGAAACTTTTTAATTTTCAAAGCGAAAGTCCAAACATCCAGGCGCTTCATCCAGCCGATCTTGGCTGGGTTAAGTGCTACTTCTTGGACGCTTTACCACTCGACCACGATAACCCTGGAGAAAATTTTTAAGAATTCAAATCTTAATGCCAAACATCCAGGCTTCATATAACCAATCTTGGCCGTGAAAGGTGCTACTTCTTGGACTCTTTTCCATTCAACCCCTGCCAACCTGGAGAAACTTTTTTAATTTTCAAAGCCTGAGTCCAGATATCTAGGCGCTTCATCCAGCTGATCTTGGCTGGGTTAAGTGCTACTTCTTGGACGCTTTACCACTCGACCACGATAACCCTGGAGAAAATTTTTAAGAATTCAAAACATAATGCCAAACATTCAGGCTTCATCTAACCAATCTTGGCCGTGAAAGGTGCTACTTCTTGGACTCTTTTCCATTCAACCCCTGCCACCCTGGAGGAAACTTTTTAATTTTCAAAGCGAAAGTCCAAACATCCAGGCGCTTCATCCAGCCGATCTTGGCTGGGTTAAGTGCTACTTCTTGGACGCTTTACCACTCGACCATGGTAACCCTGGAGAAAATATTTAAGAATTCAAAACTTAAAGCCAAACATCCAGGCTTCATCTAACCAATCTTGGCCGTGAAAGTTGCTACTTCTTGGACTCTTTTCCATTCAACCCCTGCCACCCTGGAGGAATTTTTTTTAATTTTCAAAACATTAGTCCAGATATCTAGGCGCTTCATCCAGCCGATCTTGGCTGGGTTAAGTGCTACTTCTTGAACGCTTTTCCACTCGACCATGGTAACCCTGGAGAAAATTTTTAAGAATTCAAAACTTAATGCCAAACATCCAGGCTTCATCTAACCAATCTTGGCCGTGAAAGGTGCTACTTCTTGGACTCTTTTCCATTCAACCCCTGCCACCCTGGAGGAAACTTTTTAATTTTCAAAGCGAAAGTCCAAACATCCAGGCGCTTCATCCAGCCGATCTTGGCTGGGTTAAGTGCCACTTCTTGACGCTTTACCACTCGACCACGATAACCCTGGAGAAAATTTTTAAGAATTCAAATCTTAATGCCAAACATCCAGGCTTCATATAACCAATCTTGGCCGTGAAAGGTGCTACTTCTTGGACTCTTTTCCATTCAACCCCTGCCACCCTGGAGAAACTTTTTTAATTTTCAAAGCCTGAGTCCAGATATCTAGGCGCTTCATCCAGCTGATCTTGGCTGGGTTAAGTGCTACTTCTTGGGACGCTTTACCACTCGACCACGATAACCCTGGAGAAAATTTTTAAGAATTCAAAACTTAATGCCAAACATCCAGGCGCTTCATCTAGCCAATCTTTTTCCGTGAAAGGTGTTACTTCTTGGACTCAGTTCCACTCAACCCTTGCCACCCTGGAGGAAATTTATTAATTTTTAAAGCGAAAGTCCAAACGTCCAGGCGCTTCATCCAGCCGATCTTGGCTGTGTTAAGTGCTACTTCTTGGACACTTTTCCACTCGACCATGGTAACCCTGGAGAAAATTTTTAAGAATTCAAAACATAATGCCAAACATCCAGGCTTCATCTAACCAATCTTGGCCGTGAAAGGTGCTACTTCTTGGACTCTTTTCCATTCAACCCCTGCCACCCTGGAGAAAACTTTTTAATTTTCAAAGCGAAAGTCCAAACATCCAGGCGCTTCATCCAGCCGATCTTGGCTGGGTTAAGTGCTACTTCTTCTTGACGCTTTACCACTCTCGACCATGGTAACCCTGGAGAAAATTTTTAAGAATTCAAGACTTAATGCCAAACATCCAGGCTTCATCTAACCAATCTTGGCCGTGAAAGGTGCTACTTCATGGACTCTTTTCAATTCAACCCCTGCCACCCTGGAGGAAATTTTTTAATTTTCAAAACCTGAGTCCAGATATCTAGGCGCTTCATCCAGCCGATCTTGGCTGGGTTAAGTGCTACTTCTTGGACGCTTTTCCACTCGTCCAAGGTATACCTGGAGAAAATTTTTAAGAATTCAAAACTTAATGCCAAACATCCAGGCTTCATCTAACCAATCTTGGCCATGAAAGGTGCTACTTCTTGGACTCTTTTCCATTCAACCCCTGCCACCCTGGAGAAAATTTTTTAATTTTCAAAGCCTGAGTCCAGATATCTAGGCGCTTCATCCCGCCGATCTTGGCTGGGTTAAGTGCTACTTCTTGGACGCTTTACCACTCGACCATGGTAACCCTGGGGAAAAATTTTTAAGAATTCAATACTTAATGCCAAACATCCAGGCTTCATCTAACCAATCTTGGCCGTGAAAGGTGCTACTTCATGGACTCTTTTCAATTCAACCCCTGCCACCCTGGAGAAATTTTTAATTTTCAAAACCTGAGTCCAGATATCTAGGCGCTTCATCCAGCCGATCTTGGCTGGGTTAAGTGCTACTTCTTGGACGCTTTTCCACTCGTCCAAGGTATACCTGGAGAAAATTTTTAAGAATTCAAAACTTACTGCCAAACATCCAGGCTTCATCTAGTCAATCTTTTTCCGTGAAAGGTGCTACTTCTTGGACTCATTTCCGCTCAACCCTTGCAACCCTGGAGAAAATTTATTAATTTTTAAGCGAAAGTCCAAACGTCCAGGCGCTTCATCCAGCCGATCTTGGCTGTGTTAAGTGCTACTTCTTGACACTTTTCCACTCGACCATGGTAACCCTGGAGAAAATTTTTAAGAATTCAAAACTTAATGCCAAACATCCAGGCTTCATCTAACCAATCTTGGCCGTGAAAGTTGCTACTTCTTGGACTCTTTTCCATTCAACCCCTGCCACCCTGGAGGAATTTTTTTAATTTTCAAAACATCAGTCCAGATATCTAGGCGCTTCATCCAGCCGATCTTGGCTGGGTTAAGTGCTACTTCTTGAACGCTTTTCCACTCGACCATGGTAACCCTGGAGAAAATTTTTAAGAATTCAAAATTAATGCCAAACATCCAGGCTTCATCTAGCCAATCTTTTTCCGTGAAAGGTGCTACTTCTTGGACTCATTTCCACTCAACCCTTGCCACCCTGGAGGAACTTTTTTAATTTTTAAAGCGAAAGTCCAAACGTCCAGGCGCTTCATCCAGCCAAAGTTGGCTGGGTTAAGTGCTACTTCTTTGACGCTTTTCCACTCAACCATGGTAACCCTGGAGAAAATTTTTAAGAATTCAAAACTTAATGCCAAACATCCAGGCTTCATCTAACCAATCTTGGCCGTGAAAGGTGCTACTTCTTGGACTCTTTTCCATTCAACCCCTGCCACCCTGGAGAAATTTTTAATTTTCAAAGCCTGAGTCCAGATATCTAGGCGCTTCATCCAGCTGATCTTGGCTGGGTTAAGTGCTACTTCTTGACGCTTTGCCACTCGACCACGATAACCCTGGAGAAAATTTTTAAGAATTCAAAACTTAATGCCAAACATCCAGGCTTCATCTAACCAATCTTGGCCGTGAAAGGTGCTACTTCTTGGACTCTTTTCCATTCAACCCCTGCCACCCTGGAGGAATTTTTTTTAATTTTCAAAGACTGAGTCCAGATATCTAGGCGCTTCATCCAGCCGATCTTGGCTGGGTTAAGTGCTACTTCTTAGAAGCTTTTCCACTCGACCATGGTAACCCTGGAGAAAATTTTTAAGAATTCAAAACTTAATGCCAAACATCCAGGCTTCATCTAGCCAATCTTTTTCCGTGAAAGGTGCTACTTCTTGGACTCATTTCCACTCAACCCTTGCCACCCTGGAGGAAATTTTTTAATTTTTAAAGCAAAAGTCCAAACGTCCAGGCGCTTCATCCAGCCGATCTTGGCTGGGTTAAGTGCTACTTCTTGGACGCTTTTCCACTCAACCATGGTAACCCTGGAGAAAATTTTTAAGAATTCAAAACTTAATGCCAAACATCCAGGCTTCATCTAACCAATATTGGCCGTGAAAGGTGCTACTTCTTGGACTTTTTTCCATTCAACCCCTGCCACCCTGGAGGAAATTTTTTAATTTTCAAAGCGAAAGTCCAAACAACCAGGCGCTTCATCCAGCCGATCTTGGCTGGGTTAAGTGCTACTTCTTGAACGCTTTACCACTCGACCATGGTAACCCTTGAGAAAATTTTTAAGAATTCAAAACTTAATGCCAAACATCCAGGCTTCATCTAACCAATCTTGGCCGTGAAAGGTGCTACTTCTTGGACTCTTTTCCATTCAACCCCTGCCACCCTGGAAGAAATTTTTTAATTTTCAAAGCGAAAGTCCATACATCCAGGCACTTCATTAAGCCGATCTAGGCTGGGTTAAGTGCTACTTCTTGGACGCTTTACCACTCGACCATGGTAACCCTGGAGAAAATTTTTAAGAATTCAAAACTTAATGCCAAACATCCAGGCGCTTCATCTAGCCATTCTTGGCCGTGAAAGGTGCTACTTCTTGGACTCTTTTCCATTCAACCCCTGTCACCCTGGAGAAACTTTTTTAGTTTTTAAAGCCTGAGTCCAGATATCTAGGCGCTTCATCCAGCCGATCTTGGCTGGTTTAAGTGCTACTTCTTGGACGCTTTACCACTCGACCACGATAACCCTGGAGAAAAATTTTAAGAATTCAAAACTTAATGCCAAACACCCAGGCTTCATCTAACCAATCTTGGCCGTGAAAGGTGCTACTTCTTGGACTCTTTTCCATTCAACCCCTGCCACCCTGAAGGAAATTTTTTAATTTTCAAAACCTGAGTCCAGATATCTAGGCGCTTCATCCAGCCGATCTTGGCTTGGTTAAATGCTACTTCTTGAACGCTTTTCCACTCGACCATGGTAACCCTGGAGAAAATTTTTAAGAATTCAAAACTTAATGCCAAACATCCAGGCTTCATCTAACCAATCTTGGCCGTGAAAGGTGCTACGTCTTGGACTCTTTTCCATTCAACCCCTGCCACCCTGGAGGAAATTTTTTAATTTTCAAAACCTGAGTCCAGATATCTAGGCACTTCATCCAGCCGATCTTGGCTGGGTTAAGTGCTACTTCTTGGACGCTTTTCCACTCGACCATGGTAACCCTAGAGAAAATTTTTAAAAATTCAAAACTTAATGCCAAACATCCAGGCTTCATCTAGCCAATCTTTTTCCGTGAAAAGTGCTACTTCTTGGACTCATTTCCACTCAACCCTTGCCACCCTGGAGGAAATTTTTTAATTTTTAAAGCAAAAGTCCAAACGTCCAGGCGCTTCATCCAGCTGATCTTGGCTGGGTTAAGTGCTACTTCTTGGACGCTTTACAACTCGACCATGGTAACCCTGGAGAAAATTTTTAAGAATTCAAAACTTAATGCCAAACATCCAGGCTTCATCTAACCAATCTTGGCCGTGAAAGGTGCTACTTCTTGGACTCTTTTCCATTCAACCCCTGCCACCCTGAAGGAAATTTTTTAATTTTCAGAGCGAAAGTCCAAACATCCAGGCGCTTCATCCAGCCGATCTTGGCTGGGTTAAGTGCTACTTCTTGGACGCTTTACCACTTGACCATGGTAACCCTGGAGAAAATTTTTAAGAATTCAAAACTTAATGCCAAACATCCAGGCTTCATCTAACCAATCTTGGCCGTGAAAGGTGCTACTTCTTGGACTCTTTTCCATTCAACCCCTGCCACCCTGGAGGAAACTTTTTAATTTTCAAAGCGAAAGTCCAAACATCCAGGCGCTTCATCCAGCCGATCTTGGCTGGGTTAAGTGCTACTTCTTGGTTGCTTTACCACTCGACCACGATAACCCTGGAGAAAATTTTTAAGAATTCAAAACTTAATGCCAAACATCCAGGCTTCATCTAACCAATCTTGGCCGTGAAAGTTGCTACTTCTTGGACTCTTTTCCATTCAACCCCTGCCACCCTGGAGGAAATTTTTAATTTTCAAAGACTGAGTCCAGATATCTAGGTGCTTCATCCAGCCGATCTTGGCTGGGTTAAGTGCTACTTCTTGGAAGCTTTTCCACTTGACCATGGTAACCCTGGAGAAAATTTTTAAGAATTCAAAACTTAATGCCAAACATCCAGGCTTCATCTAGCCAATCTTTTTCCGTGAAAGGTGCTACTTCTTGGACTCATTTCCACTGAACCCCTGCCACCCTGGAGGAAATTTTTTAAATTTCAAAGCGAAAGTCCAAACATCCAGGCGCTTCATCCAGCCGATCTTGGCTGGGTTAAGTGTTACTTCTTGGACGCTTTACCACTCGACCATGGTAACCCTGGAGAAAATATTTAAGAATTCAAAACTTAAAGCCAAACATCCAGGCTTCATCTAACCAATCTTGGCCGTGAAAGTTGCTACTTCTTGGACTCTTTTCCATTCAACCCCTGCCACCCTGGAGGAAATTTTTAATTTTCAAAGCGAAAGTCCAAACATCCAGGCGCTTCATCCAGCCGATCTTGGCTGGGTTAAGTGCTACTTCTTGGACGCTTTACCACTCGACCATGGTAACCCTGGAGAAAATATTTAAGAATTCAAAACTTAAAGCCAAACATCCAGGCTTCATCTAACCAATCTTGGCCGTGAAAGTTGCTACTTCTTGGACTCTTTTCCATTCAACCCCTGCCACCCTGGAGGAATTTTTTTTAATTTTCAAAACATTAGTCCAGATATCTAGGCGCTTCATCCAGCTGATCTTGGCTGGGTTAAGTGCTACTTCTTGAACGCTTTTCCACTCGACCATGGTAACCCTGGAGAAAATTTTTAAGAATTCAAAACTTAATGCCAAACATCCAGGCTTCATCTAACCAATCTTGGCCGTGAAAGGTGCTACTTCTTGGACTCTTTTCCATTCAACCCCTGCCACCCTGGAGGAAACTTTTTAATTTTCAAAGCGAAAGTCCAAACATCCAGGCGCTTCATCCAGCCGATCTTGGTTGGGTTAAGTGCTACTTCTTGGACGCTTTACCACTCGACCACGATAACCCTGGAGAAAATTTTTAAGAATTCAAATCTTAATGCCAAACATCCAGGCTTCATATAACCAATCTTGGCCGTGAAAGGTGCTACTTCTTGGACTCTTTTCCATTCAACCCCTGCCAACCTGGAGAAACTTTTTTAATTTTCAAAGCCTGAGTCCAGATATCTAGGCGCTTCATCCAGCTGATCTTGGCTGGGTTAAGTGCTACTTCTTGGACGCTTTACCACTCGACCACGATAACCCTGGAGAAAATTTTTAAGAATTCAAAACATAATGCCAAACATCCAGGCTTCATCTAACCAATCTTGGCCGTGAAAGGTGCTACTTCTTGGACTCTTTTCCATTCAACCCCTGCCACCCTGGAGGAAACTTTTTAATTTTCAAAGCGAAAGTCCAAACATCCAGGTGCTTCATTCAGCCGATCTTGGCTGGGTTAAGTGCTACTTCTTGGACGCTTTACCACTCGACCATGGTAACCCTGGAGAAAATATTTAAGAATTCAAAACTTAAAGCCAAACATCCAGGCTTCATCTAACCAATCTTGGCCGTGAAAGTTGCTACTTCTTGGACTCTTTTCCATTCAACCCCTGCCACCCTGGAGGAATTTTTTTTAATTTTCAAAACATTAGTACAGATATCTAGGCGCTTCATCCAGCCGATCTTGGCTGGGTTAATTGCTACTTCTTGAACGCTTTTCCACTCGACCATGGTAACCCTGGAGAAAATTTTTAAGAATTCAAAACTTAATGCCAAACATCCAGGCTTCATCTAACCAATCTTGGCCGTGAAAGGTGCTACTTCTTGGACTCTTTTCCATTCAACCCCTGCCACCCTGGAGGAAACTTTTTAATTTTCAAAGCGAAAGTCCAAACATCCAGGTGCTTCATCCAGCCGATCTTGGCTGGGTTAAGTGCTACTTCTTGGACGCTTTTCCACTCGTCCAAGGAATACCTGGAGAAAATTTTTAAGAATTCAAAACTTAATGCCAAACATCCAGGCTTCATCTAACCAATCTTGGCCGTGAAAGGTGCTACTTCATGGACTCTTTTCAATTCAACCCTTGCCACCCTGGAGGAAATTTTTTAATTTTCAAAACCTGAGTCCAGATATCTAGGCGCTTCATCCAGCCGATCTTGGCTGGGTTAAGTGCTACTTCTTGGACGCTTTTCCACTCGTCCAAGGTATACCTGGAGAAAATTTTTAAGAATTCAAAACTTACTGCCAAACATCCAGGCTTCATCTAGTCAATCTTTTTCCGTGAAAGGTGCTACTTCTTGGACTCATTTCCGCTCAACCCTTGCAACCCTGGAGAAAATTTATTAATTTTTAAAGCGAAAGTCCAAACGTCCAGGCGCTTCATCCAGCCGATCTTGGCTGTGTTAAGTGCTACTTCTTGACACTTTTCCACTCGACCATGGTAACCCTGGAGAAAATTTTTAAGAATTCAAAACTTAATGCCAAACATCCAGGCTTCATCTAACCAATCTTGGCCGTGAAAGTTGCTACTTCTTGGACTCTTTTCCATTCAACCCCTGCCACCCTGGAGGAATTTTTTTATTTTCAAAACATCAGTCCAGATATCTAGGCGCTTCATCCAGCCGATCTTGGCTGGGTTAAGTGCTACTTCTTGAACGCTTTTCCACTCGACCATGGTAACCCTGGAGAAAATTTTTAAGAATTCAAAACTTAATGCCAAACATCCAGGCTTCATCTAACCAATCTTGGCCGTGAAAGGTGCTACTTCTTGGACTCTTTTCCATTCAACCCCTGCCACCCTGGAGGAAACTTTTTAATTTTCAAAGCGAAAGTCCAAACATCCAGGCGCTTCATCCAGCCGATCTTGGCTGGGTTAAGTGCTACTTCTTGGGCGCTTTACCACTCGACCACGATAACCCTGGAGAAAATTTTTAAGAATTCAAAACTTAATGCCAAACATCCAGGCTTCATATAACCAATCTTGGCCGTGAAAGGTGCTACTTCTTGGACTCTTTTCCATTCAACCCCTGCCACCCTGGAGAAACTTTTTAATTTTTCAAAGCCTGAGTCCAGATATCTAGGCGCTTCATCCAGCTGATCTTGGCTGGGTTAAGTGCTACTTCTTGGGCGCTTTACCACTCGACCACGATAACCCTGGAGAAAATTTTTAAGAATTCAAAACTTAATGCCAAACATCCAGGCTTCATCTAACCAATCTTGGCCGTGAAAGGTGCTACTTCTTGGACTCTTTTCCATTCAACCCCTGCCACCCTGGAGGAAACTTTTTTAATTTTCAAAGCGAAAGTCCAAACATCCAGGCGCTTCATCCAGCCGATCTTGGCTGGGTTAAGTGCTACTTCTTGACGCTTTTACCACTCGACCATGGTAACCCTGGAGAAAATTTTTAAGAATTCAAAACTTAATGCCAAACATCCAGGCTTCATCTAACCAATCTTGGCCGTGAAAGGTGCTACTTCATGGACTCTTTTCAATTCAACCCCTGCCACCCTGGAGGAAATTTTTTAATTTTCAAAACCTGAGTCCAGATATCTAGGCGCTTCATCCAGCCGATCTTGGCTGGGTTAAGTGCTACTTCTTGGACGCTTTTCCACTCGTCCAAGGAATACCTGGAGAAAATTTTTAAGAATTCAAAACTTAATGCCAAACATCCAGGCTTCATCTAACCAATCTTGGCCGTGAAAGGTGCTACTTCATGGACTCTTTTCAATTCAACCCTTGCCACCCTGGAGAAATTTTTAATTTTCAAAACCTGAGTCCAGATATCTAGGCGCTTCATCCAGCCGATCTTGGCTGGGTTAAGTGCTACTTCTTGGACGCTTTTCCACTCGTCCAAGGTATACCTGGAGAAAATTTTTAAGAATTCAAAACTTACTGCCAAACATCCAGGCTTCATCTAGTCAATCTTTTTCCGTGAAAGGTGCTACTTCTTGGACTCATTTCCGCTCAACCCTTGCAACCCTGGAGAAAATTTATTAATTTTTAAAGCGAAAGTCCAAACGTCCAGGCGCTTCATCCAGCCGATCTTGGCTGTGTTAAGTGCTACTTCTTGACACTTTTCCACTCGACCATGGTAACCCTGGAGAAAATTTTTAAGAATTCAAAACTTAATGCCAAACATCCAGGCTTCATCTAACCAATCTTGGCCGTGAAAGTTGCTACTTCTTGGACTCTTTTCCATTCAACCCCTGCCACCCTGGAGGAATTTTTTAATTTTCAAAACATCAGTCCAGATATCTAGGCGCTTCATCCAGCCGATCTTGGCTGGGTTAAGTGCTACTTCTTGAACGCTTTTCCACTCGACCATGGTAACCCTGGAGAAAATTTTTAAGAATTCAAAACTTAATGCCAAACATCCAGGCTTCATCTAACCAATCTTGGCGTGAAAGGTGCTACTTCTTGGACTCTTTTCCATTCAACCCCTGCCACCCTGGAGGAAACTTTTTAATTTTCAAAGCGAAAGTCCAAACATCCAGGCGCTTCATCCAGCCGATCTTGGCTGGGTTAAGTGCTACTTCTTGGACGCTTTACCACTCGACCACGATAACCCTGGAGAAAATTTTTAAGAATTCAAATCTTAATGCCAAACATCCAGGCTTCATATAACCAATCTTGGCCGTGAAAGGTGCTACTTCTTGGACTCTTTTCCATTCAACCCCTGCCACCCTGGAGAAAATTTTTTAATTTTCAAAGCCTGAGTCCAGATATCTAGGCGCTTCATCCAGCTGATCTTGGCTGGGTTAAGTGCTACTTCTTGGACGCTTTACCACTCGACCACGATAACCCTGGAGAAAATTTTTAAGAATTCAAAACTTAATGCCAAACATCCAGGCGCTTCATCTAGCCAATCTTTTTCCGTGAAAGGTGTTACTTCTTGGACTCAGTTCCACTCAACCCTTGCCACCCTGGAGGAAATTTATTAATTTTTAAAGCGAAAGTCCAAACATCCAGGCGCTTCATCCAGCTGATCTTGGCTGGGTTAAGTGCTACTTCTTGGACGCTTTACCACTCGACCATGGTAACCCTGGAGAAAATTTTTAAGAATTCAAAACTTAATGCCAAACATCCAGGCTTCATCTAACCAATCTTGGCCGTGAAAGGTGCTACTTCTTGGACTCTTTTCCATTCAACCCCTGCCACCCTGAAGGAAATTTTTTAATTTTCAGAGCGAAAGTCCAAACATCCAGGCGCTTCATCCATCCGATCTTGGCTGGGTTAAGTGCTACTTCTTGGACGCTTTACCACTTGACCATGGTAACCCTGGAGAAAATTTTTAAGAATTCAAAACTTAATGCCAAACATCCAGGCTTCATCTAACCAATCTTGGCCGTGAAAGGTGCTACTTCTTGGACTCTTTTCCATTCAACCCCTGCCACCCTGGAGGAAACTTTTTAATTTTCAAAGCGAAAGTCCAAACATCCAGGCGCTTCATCCAGCCGATCTTGGCTGGGTTAAGTGCTACTTCTTGACGCTTTTTACCACTCGACCACGATAACCCTGGAGAAAATTTTTAAGAATTCAAAACTTAATGCCAAACATCCAGGCTTCATCTAACCAATCTTGGCCGTGAAAGTTGCTACTTCTTGGACTCTTTTCCATTCAACCCCTGCCACCCTGGAGGAAATTTTTTTAATTTTCAAAGACTGAGTCCAGATATCTAGGTGCTTCATCCAGCCGATCTTGGCTGGGTTAAGTGCTACTTCTTGGAAGCTTTTCCACTTGACCATGGTAACCCTGGAGAAAATTTTTAAGAATTCAAAACTTAATGCCAAACATCCAGGCTTCATCTAGCCAATCTTTTTCCGTGAAAGGTGCTACTTCTTGGACTCATTTCCACTGAACCCCTGCCACCCTGGAGGAAATTTTTTAAATTTCAAAGCGAAAGTCCAAACATCCAGGCGCTTCATCCAGCCGATCTTGGCTGGGTTAAGTGTTACTTCTTGGACGCTTTACCACTCGACCATGGTAACCCTGGAGAAAATATTTAAGAATTCAAAACTTAAAGCCAAACATCCAGGCTTCATCTAACCAATCTTGGCCGTGAAAGTTGCTACTTCTTGGACTCTTTTCCATTCAACCCCTGCCACCCTGGAGGAAATTTTTTAATTTTCAAAGCGAAAGTCCAAACATCCAGGCGCTTCATCCAGCCGATCTTGGCTGGGTTAAGTGCTACTTCTTGACGCTTTACCACTCGACCATGGTAACCCTGGAGAAAATATTTAAGAATTCAAAACTTAAAGCCAAACATCCAGGCTTCATCTAACCAATCTTGGCCGTGAAAGTTGCTACTTCTTGGACTCTTTTCCATTCAACCCCTGCCACCCTGGAGGAATTTTTTTTAATTTTCAAAACATTAGTCCAGATATCTAGGCGCTTCATCCAGCTGATCTTGGCTGGGTTAAGTGCTACTTCTTGAACGCTTTTCCACTCGACCATGGTAACCCTGGAGAAAATTTTTAAGAATTCAAAACTTAATGCCAAACATCCAGGCTTCATCTAACCAATCTTGGCCGTGAAAGGTGCTACTTCTTGGACTCTTTTCCATTCAACCCCTGCCACCCTGGAGGAAACTTTTTAATTTTCAAAGCGAAAGTCCAAACATCCAGGCGCTTCATCCAGCCGATCTTGGTTGGGTTAAGTGCTACTTCTTGACGCTTTACCACTCGACCACGATAACCCTGGAGAAAATTTTTAAGAATTCAAATCTTAATGCCAAACATCCAGGCTTCATATAACCAATCTTGGCCGTGAAAGGTGCTACTTCTTGGACTCTTTTCCATTCAACCCCTGCCAACCTGGAGAAACTTTTTTAATTTTCAAAGCCTGAGTCCAGATATCTAGGCGCTTCATCCAGCTGATCTTGGCTGGGTTAAGTGCTACTTCTTGACGCTTTACCACTCGACCACGATAACCCTGGAGAAAATTTTTAAGAATTCAAAACATAATGCCAAACATCCAGGCTTCATCTAACCAATCTTGGCCGTGAAAGGTGCTACTTCTTGGACTCTTTTCCATTCAACCCCTGCCACCCTGGAGGAAACTTTTTAATTTTCAAAGCGAAAGTCCAAACATCCAGGTGCTTCATTCAGCCGATCTTGGCTGGGTTAAGTGCTACTTCTTGGACGCTTTACCACTCGACCATGGTAACCCTGGAGAAAATATTTAAGAATTCAAAACTTAAAGCCAAACATCCAGGCTTCATCTAACCAATCTTGGCCGTGAAAGTTGCTACTTCTTGGACTCTTTTCCATTCAACCCCTGCCACCCTGGAGGAATTTTTTTTAATTTTCAAAACATTAGTCCAGATATCTAGGCGCTTCATCCAGCCGATCTTGGCTGGGTTAATTGCTACTTCTTGAACGCTTTTCCACTCGACCATGGTAACCCTGGAGAAAATTTTTAAGAATTCAAAACTTAATGCCAAACATCCAGGCTTCATCTAACCAATCTTGGCCGTGAAAGGTGCTACTTCTTGACTCTTTTCCATTCAACCCCTGCCACCCTGGAGGAAACTTTTTAATTTTCAAAGCGAAAGTCCAAACATCCAGGTGCTTCATCCAGCCGATCTTGGCTGGGTTAAGTGCTACTTCTTGGACGCTTTACCACTCGACCATGGTAACCCTGGAGAAAATATTTAAGAATTCAAAACTTAAAGCCAAACATCCAGGCTTCATCTAACCAATCTTGGCCGTGAAAGTTGCTACTTCTTGGACTCTTTTCCATTCAACCCCTGCCACCCTGGAGGAATTTTTTTAATTTTCAAAACATTAGTCCAGATATCTAGGCGCTTCATCCAGCCGATCTTGGCTGGGTTAAGTGCTACTTCTTGAACGCTTTTCCACTCGACCATGGTAACCCTGGAGAAAATTTTTAAGAATTCAAAACTTAATGCCAAACATCCAGGCTTCATCTAACCAATCTTGGCCGTGAAAGGTGCTACTTCTTGGACTCTTTTCCATTCAACCCCTGCCACCCTGGAGGAAACTTTTTAATTTTCAAAGCGAAAGTCCAAACATCCAGGCGCTTCATCCAGCCGATCTTGGCTGGGTTAAGTGCTACTTCTTGACGCTTTACCACTCGACCACGATAACCCTGGAGAAAATTTTTAAGAATTCAAATCTTAATGCCAAACATCCAGGCTTCATATAACCAATCTTGGCCGTGAAAGGTGCTACTTCTTGGACTCTTTTCCATTCAACCCCTGCCACCCTGGAGAAACTTTTTAATTTTCAAAGCCTGAGTCCAGATATCTAGGCGCTTCATCCAGCTGATCTTGGCTGGGTTAAGTGCTACTTCTTGGGACGCTTTACCACTCGACCACGATAACCCTGGAGAAAATTTTTAAGAATTCAAAACTTAATGCCAAACATCCAGGCTTCATCTAACCAATCTTGGCCGTGAAAGGTGCTACTTCTTGGACTCTTTTCCATTCAACCCCTGCCACCCTGGAGGAAACTTTTTAATTTTCAAAGCGAAAGTCCAAACATCCAGGCGCTTCATCCAGCCGATCTTGGCTGGGTTAAGTGCTACTTCTTGGACGCTTTACCACTCGACCATGGTAACCCTGGAGAAAATTTTTAAGAATTCAAGACTTAATGCCAAACATCCAGGCTTCATCTAACCAATCTTGGCCGTGAAAGGTGCTACTTCATGGACTCTTTTCAATTCAACCCCTGCCACCCTGGAGGAAATTTTTTTAATTTTCAAAACCTGAGTCCAGATATCTAGGCGCTTCATCCAGCCGATCTTGGCTGGGTTAAGTGCTACTTCTTGGACGCTTTTCCACTCGTCCAAGGAATACCTGGAGAAAATTTTTAAGAATTCAAAACTTAATGCCAAACATCCAGGCTTCATCTAACCAATCTTGGCCGTGAAAGGTGCTACTTCTTGGACTCTTTTCCATTCAACCCCTGCCACCCTGGAGGAAACTTTTTAATTTTCAAAGCGAAAGTCCAAACATCCAGGCGCTTCATCCAGCCGATCTTGGCTGGGTTAAGTTCTACTTCTTGGACGCTTTACCACTCGACCACGATAACCCTGGAGAAAATTTTTAAGAATTCAAAACTTAATGCCAAACATCCAGGCTTCATCTAACCAATCTTGGCCGTGAAAGTTGCTACTTCTTGGACTCTTTTCCATTCAACCCCTGCCACCCTGGAGGAATTTTTTTAATTTTCAAAACATCAGTCCAGATATCTAGGCGCTTCATCCAGCCGATCTTGGCTGGGTTAAGTGCTACTTCTTGAACGCTTTTCCACTCGACCATGGTAACCCTGGAGAAAATTTTTAAGAATTCAAAACTTAATGCCAAACATCCAGGCTTCATCTAACCAATCTTGGCCGTGAAAGGTGCTACTTCTTGGACTCTTTTCCATTCAACCCCTGCCACCCTGGAAGAAACTTTTTAATTTTCAAAGCGAAAGTCCAAACATCCAGGCGCTTCATCCAGCCGATCTTGGCTGGGTTAAGTGCTACTTCTTGGACGCTTTACCACTCGACCACGATAACCCTGGAGAAAATTTTTAAGAATTCAAAACTTAATGCCAAACATCCAGGCTTCATATAACCAATCTTGGCCGTGAAAGGTGCTACTTCTTGGACTCTTTTCCATTCAACCCCTGCCACCCTGGAGAAACTTTTTTAATTTTCAAAGCCTGAGTCCAGATATCTAGGCGCTTCATCCAGCTGATCTTGGCTGGGTTAAGTGCTACTTCTTGGACGCTTTACCACTCGACCACGATAACCCTGGAGAAAATTTTTAAGAATTCAAAACTTAATGCCAAACATCCAGGCTTCATCTAACCAATCTTGGCCGTGAAAGGTGCTACTTCTTGGACTCTTTTCCATTCAACCCCTGCCACCCTGGAGGAAACTTTTTAATTTTCAAAGCGAAAGTCCAAACATCCAGGCGCTTCATCCAGCCGATCTTGGCTGGGTTAAGTGCTACTTCTTGGACGCTTTACCACTCGACCATGGTAACCCTGGAGAAAATTTTTAAGAATTCAAGACTTAATGCCAAACATCCAGGCTTCATCTAACCAATCTTGGCCGTGAAAGGTGCTACTTCATGGACTCTTTTCAATTCAACCCCTGCCACCCTGGAGGAAATTTTTAATTTTCAAAACCTGAGTCCAGATATCTAGGCGCTTCATCCAGCCGATCTTGGCTGGGTTAAGTGCTACTTCTTGACGCTTTTCCACTCGTCCCAAGGAATACCTGGAGAAAATTTTTAAGAATTCAAAACTTAATGCCAAACATCCAGGCTTCATCTAACCAATCTTGGCCGTGAAAGGTGCTACTTCATGGACTCTTTTCAATTCAACCCTTGCCACCCTGGAGGAAATTTTTTAATTTTCAAAACCTGAGTCCAGATATCTAGGCGCTTCATCCAGCCGATCTTGGCTGCGTTAAGTGCTACTTCTTGGACGCTTTTCCACTCGTCCAAGGTATACCTGGAGAAAATTTTTAAGAATTCAAAACTTACTGCCAAACATCCAGGCTTCATCTAGTCAATCTTTTCCGTGAAAGGTGCTACTTCTTGGACTCATTTCCGCTCAACCCTTGCAACCCTGGAGAAAATTTATTAATTTTTAAGCGAAAATCCAAACGTCCAGGCGCTTCATCCAGCCGATCTTGGCTGTGTTAAGTGCTACTTCTTGACACTTTTCCACTCGACCATGGTAACCCTGGAGAAAATTTTTAAGAATTCAAAACTTAATGCCAAACATCCAGGCTTCATCTAACCAATCTTGGCCGTGAAAGTTGCTACTTCTTGGACTCTTTTCCATTCAACCCCTGCCACCCTGGAGGAATTTTTTTAATTTTCAAAACATTAGTCCAGATATCTAGGCGCTTCATCCAGCCGATCTTGGCTGGGTTAAGTGCTACTTCTTGAACGCTTTTCCACTCGACCATGGTAACCCTGGAGAAAATTTTTAAGAATTCAAAACTTAATGCCAAACATCCAGGCTTCATCTAACCAATCTTGGCCGTGAAAGGTGCTACTTCTTGGACTCTTTTCCATTCAACCCCTGCCACCCTGGAGGAAACTTTTTAATTTTCAAAGCGAAAGTCCAAACATCCAGGCGCTTCATCCAGCCGATCTTGGCTGGGTTAAGTGCTACTTCTTGGACGCTTTACCACTCGACCACGATAACCCTGGAGAAAATTTTTAAGAATTCAAATCTTAATGCCAAACATCCAGGCTTCATATAACCAATCTTGGCCGTGAAAGGTGCTACTTCTTGGACTCTTTTCCATTCAACCCCTGCCACCCTGGAGAAAATTTTTAATTTTCAAAGCCTGAGTCCAGATATCTAGGCGCTTCATCCAGCTGATCTTGGCTGGGTTAAGTGCTACTTCTTGACGCTTTACCACTCGACCACGATAACCCTGGAGAAAATTTTTAAGAATTCAAAACTTAATGCCAAACATCCAGGCGCTTCATCTAGCCAATCTTTTTCCGTGAAAGGTGTTACTTCTTGGACTCAGTTCCACTCAACCCTTGCCACCCTGGAGGAAATTTATTAATTTTTAAAGCGAAAGTCCAAACGTCCAGGCGCTTCATCCAGCCGATCTTGGCTGGGTTAAGTGCTACTTCTTGGACACTTTTCCACTCGACCATGGTAACCCTGGAGAAAATTTTTAAGAATTCAAAACTTAATGCCAAACATCCAGGCTTCATCTAACCAATCTTGGCCGTGAAAGGTGCTACTTCTTGGACTCTTTTCCATTCAACCCCTGCCACCCTGGAGAAATTTTTTTAATTTTCAAAGCCTGAGTCCAGATATCTAGGCGCTTCATCCAGCCGATCTTGGCTGGGTTAAGTGCTATTTCTTGAACGCTTTTCCACTCGACCATGGTAACCCTGGAGAAAATTTTTAAGAATTCAAAACATAATGCCAAACATCCAGGCTTCATCTAACCAATCTTGGCCGTGAAAGGTGCTACTTCTTGGACTCTTTTCCATTCAACCCCTGCCACCCTGGAGAAACTTTTAAATTTTCAAAGTGAAAGTCCAAACATCCAGGCGCTTCATCCAGCCGATCTTGGCTGGGTTAAGTGCTACTTCTTGGACGCTTTACCACTCGACCATGGTAACCCTGGAGAAAATATTTAAGAATTCAAAACTTAAAGCCAAACATCCAGGCTTCATCTAACCAATCTTGGCCGTGAAAGTTGCTACTTCTTGGACTCTTTTCTTCAACCCCTGCCACCCTGGAGGAATTTTTAAATTTTCAAAACATTAGTCCAGATATCTGAGCGCTTCATCCAGCCGATCTTGGCTGGGTTAAGTGCCTACTTCTTCGAGCGACTTTTCCACTCGACCGGTAACCCTGGAAAATTTTTAGAATTCAAAACTTAATGCACCAAACATCAGGCTTCATCTAACCAATCTTGCGTGAAGTTGCTACTTCTTGGACTCTTTTCCATTCAACCCCTGCCACCCTGGAGGAATTTTTAATTTTCAAAACATTGGTCAGATATCTAGGCGCTTCATCAGCCGATCTTGGCTGGGTTAAGTGCTACTTCTTCAGACAACTTTACCACTCGACCCACACGATAACCCTGGAGAAAATTTTTAAGAATTCAAAACAATGCAAACATCCAGGCTTCATATAACCAATCTTGGCCGTGAAAAGGTGCTACTTCTTGGACTCTTTTCCATTTCAACCCCTGCCACCCTGGAGAAACTTTTAATTTTTCAAAACCTGAGTCCCGAATATCTGGCGCTTCATCCAACCCCGATCTTGGCTGGGTTAAGTCTGCTACTATGAAGCAGCTTTTCCACTCGACCATAAGTAACCCTGGAAAAAAATTTTAAGAATTCAAGACTTAGTAAACATCGGAAGCATCTAACCAATCTTGGCCGTGGTGCACTTCTTGGACTCTTTCATTCAACCCCTGCCACCCTGGAGAAATTTTTAATTTTTGCAAAACCTGCGTCAGATATCTGTTTAGCTTCATCCGCCGATCTTGGCGCAGTTGGTGCGCACGCTGCACTTCTTGGGCGGCTTTACCACTCGACCATGGTAACCCTGGAGAAAATTTTAAATTCAAATCTTAATGCCAAACATCCAGGCTTCGCCTGTAATCTTGGCCGTGAAAGGTGCTACTTCTTGGGCTCTTTTCATTTCAACCCCTGCCACCCTGGAGAAACTTTTTTTAATTTTCAAAGCCTGAGTCCGATATGGCGCTTCATCCAGCTGATCTTGGCTGGGTTAAGTGCTACTTACGGACCTTTACCGCACTCGACCACGATGACCCTAGGAGAAAATTTTAAGAATTCAAAACTTAATGCAAACATCCAGGCTTCATCTAGCCAATCTTTTCCGTGAAAGAGTGCTACTTCTTGGACTCAGTTCCTCAGCCCTTGCCACCTGGAGAAATTTTTTTAATTTTAAAAGCGAAAGTCAAGCGTCCAGGCGCTTCATCAGCCGATCTTGGCTGGGTTAAGTGCTACTTCTTCATATCTTTCACTCGACCACTAGCCAGCCGCGAGAAAATTTTTAGAATTCAAAGGCAATGCACCAAACATCCAGGCTTCATCTAACCGATCTTGGCCGTGAAAGAGTGCTGCTTCTTGGACTCTTTTCCATTTAGCCCCTGCCACCCTGGAGAGAGAATTTTTTAATTTTCAAAACCTGAGTCAGATATCTAGCGCTTCTCCCGCCCGATCTTAGCTGGAGTTAAGTGCTACTTCTTGGGCCAAACTTTACCACTCCCAGCCATGAAAGTAGCCCTGGAGAAAATTTTAGAATTCAAGACTTAATGCCAAACATCAGGCTTCATCTAACCAATCTTGGCCGTGAGGTGCTACTTCATGGATCTTTTCAATTCAACCCCTGCCACCCTGGAAGGAGTTATTAATTTTTAAAGCAAAAGTCCAAACGTCCAGGTGCTTCATCCAGCCGATCTTGGCTGGGTTAAGTACTACTTCTTATAGCTTTACCACTCATCGCAAGTAACCCTGGAAAATTTTTAAAATTCAAGACTTAATGCAACATCGAGCTTCATCTAACCAATCTTGGCCGTGAAAGGTATACTTCATGGACTCTTTTCAATTCAACCCCTGCCACCCTGGAGAAATTTTTTAATTTTCAAAACCTGAGTCCAGATATCTGGGGCGCTTCATCAGCCGATCTTCTTAGCTGCAGCAAGTCTTTCGCCTTAGACGCTTTTCCCACTCGTCAAGGTATACCTGAAAATTTTAAATTCAAAACTTAATGCAAACATCCAGGCTTCATCTAGCCAATCTTGGCCGTGAAAAGTGCCGCTTCTTGGACTCTTTTCCATTCAACCCCTGCCACCCCTGGAGAATTTTTTTAATTTTCCAAGCCTGGGCAGATATCTGAGCGCTTCATCCAGCCGATCTTGGCTGGTTAAGTGCTACTTCTTGAACAACTTTTCCACTTTTTCGACCATAGTAACCCTGGAGAAAATTTTTAAGAAATTCAAGACTTAATGCCAGAAACATCCAGAGCTTCACGTCTAGCCAATCTTTTTCCGTGAAGGTGCTACTTCTTGGACTCATTTCCACTCTGCCACCACCCTGGAGAAATTTTTTTAATTTTCAAGCGAGAGAGTCAAGCGTCCAGGCGCTTCATCAGCCAAGATTGGCTGGGTTAAGTGCACACTACTTCTTAGACGACTTTACCCGCACACCTACGACCATGTAGTGACCCTTGAAAATTTTTAAGAATTCAAAACTTGTGCAAACATCCAGGCTTCATCTAACCAATCTTGGCGTGAAGGTGCTACTTCTTGGACTCTTTCCATTCAACCTGCCACCTGGAGAAATTTTTAATTTCCAAAGCAAAAGTCAAACAACCAGGCGCTTCATTAAAGCCGATCTTGGCTGGATTAAGTGCTACTTCTTCACGCGCTTTACCACTCGACCATGGTAACCCTGGAGAAAATTTTTAAAAATTCAAAACTTAATGCCAAACATCCAGTAGCTTCATCTAGCCAATCTTGGCCGTGAAAGTGCTACTTCTTGGACTCTTTTCCATTCCAACCTACCACCCCTGAAGAAACTTTTTTTAATTTTTTCAGCCTGAGTCCAGATATCCGGCGCTTCTTCCAGCGATGTAAAAAGCTGGGTTAAGTGCCTACTTCTTGGGCCAGCTTTACCACTCGACCATAGTAACCCTGGAGAAAATTTTAAGAATTCAAAAACTTAATGCCAAACATCCAGGTTTCTTCTAGCAATCTTGTCGTAGTTCTACTTCTTGGACTCTTTTCCATTCAACCCCTGCCACCCTGGAGGAATTTTTTAATTTTCAAAGACTGAGTCCAGATATCCTGACGCTTCATCCAGCCGATCTTGGCCCAGGTTAAGTGCTATAACTAAACTTTCCCATCGTTCATGGTAACCCTGGAAAATTTTTAGAGATTCAAAACTTAATGCCAAACATCCAGGCTTCATCTAGCCAATCTTTTTCCGTGAAAGTGCTACTTCTTGGACTCATTTACACTCAACCCTTGCCACCCTGGAGGAATTTTTTTAATTTTTAAAGCAAAAGACCAAGCGTCAGTAACCCCCATCCAGCCGATCTTAGCTGGGTTAAGTGCTACTTCTTGGAGCGCTTTACCCGCCGACCATGGTAACCCTGGGAGAAAATTTTTAAGAATTCAAAAACTTAATGCCAAACATCCAGGCACTTCATCTAGCCAATCTTGGCCGTGAAAGGTGCTACTTCTTGGACTCTTTTCCATTCAACCCTGTCACCTGGGCTTTTAATTTTTAAAGCCTGGTCAGATATCTGGCGCTTCATCCAGCACGATCTTGGCAGTTTTAAGTGCGCTACTTCTTCGGGCGACTTTACCACTCGACCACGTAACCCTGGAGAAAATTTTAGAGAATTCAAAACTTAATGCCAAACACGAAGCCATCTAACCAATCTTGGCCGTGAGAAGGTTCAAACTAGCCGGACTCTTTTCCATTCAACCCCTGCCACCTGAAGGAAATTTCTTAATTTTCAAAACCTGAGTCCAGGCTGTCTGGCGCTTCATCCAGCACGATCTTGGCTGGAGTTAAGTGCTACTTGAAGCAGCTTTTCCCTTTCGACCATGGTAACCCTGGAGAAGAAATTTTAAAATTCAAAACTTAATGCAAACATCGGGCTTCATACTTAATCTTGGCGTGAAGGTGCTACGTCTTGGACTCTTTTCATTCAACCCTGCCACCCTGGAGAAAATTTTTAATTTTTCAGCCTGAATCCAGATATCTAGGCACTTCATCCAGCGATCTTGGCTGGGTTAAGTCACTAAGCACTATGAGCAACACTTCCGCAAACCATGGTAACCCTGAAAATTTTTAAAATTCAAAACTTAATGCCGCAGCTTATCCAGGCTTCATCTAGCCAATCTTTTCCGTGAAAGTGCTACTTCTTAGACTCATTTCCATCAACCCTTGCCACCCTGGGAAATTTTAATTTTTAAAGCAAAAGTCAAAGCGTCCAGGCGCTTCATCCAGCGATCTTGGCTGGGTTAAATTACTACGCCTAACTAGACGACTTTACCACTCGACCATAACCCTGGAGAAAATTTTTAAAATTCAAAACTTAATGCCAAACATCAGGCTTCATCCTAACCAATCTTGTGCGTGAAAGGTGCTACTTGGACTCTTTTTCATTCCAACCCTGCCACCCTGAAGGAAATTTTTAATTTTCAGAGCGAAGTCCAAACATCCAGGCGCTTCATCCAGCCGATCTTGGCTGGGTTAAGTGCTACTTCAACTGAACCTTTACCCATGTCATGGTAACCCTGGAAAATTTTTAAGAATTAAAACTTAATGCAAACATCCGAACTTCATCCTTCAATCTTAGCCGTGAAGAGTGCTACTTCTTGGACTCTTTCCAATTTCAGCCTGCCACCCTGGAAACTTTTTAATTTTCAGCGAAAGTCCAAACATCAGTGCTTCATCCTTGATCTTGGCTGGGTTAAGTGCTACTTCTTGAATTTGCTTTACCGCACAAACCCACGATAACCCTGGAAAATTTTAAGAATTCAAAACTTAATGCCAAACATCCAGGCTTCATCTAACCAATCTCTTGGCACGTGAAAGTTGCTGCACTTGGGCTCTTTTCCATTCAACCCCTGCCACCCTGGAGAAATTTTTTAATTTTCAAAGACTGAGTCCAGATATCTAGGCGCTTCATCCAGCGATCTTGGCGGAATTAGTCTACTTCTTGACTTTCCACTCGACCATGTAACCCTGGAAAATTTTTAAAATTCAAAACTTAATGCAAACATCCAGGCTTCATCTAGCCAATCTTTTTCCGTAAGTGCTACTTCTTTGGACTCATTCCACTGAACCCTTGCCACCCTGGAGAAATTTTTAATTTTTTAAAAATGGCTGGCGTCGACCTTCATCCAGCCGATGCCAGCTGGAGTTAAATACCTACTTCTTAGACCTTTTCCACTCGACCATAGTAACCCTGGAAAAATTTTTAGGTCAAACTTAATGCAAACATCCAGGCTTCATCCTAATCTTGGCACGTGAAAGGTGCTGCTTCTTGAATCTTTGCATTTTAACCCCTGCCACCTGGAAATTTTTTAAATTCAAGCAAAATCCTAACATCCAGAGCGCTTCATCAGCTGATCTTGGCTGGGTTAAGTGCTACTTCTTGAACGCTTTTCCACTCCGACCATGGTAACCCTGGAGAAAATTTTTAAGAATTCAAAACCTAATGCCAAACATCCAGGCTTCATCTAACCAATCTTGGCCGTGAAAAGTGCTACTTCTTGGACTCTTTTCCATTCAACCCCTGCCACCCTGGAGGAAACTTTTTAATTTTCAAAGCGAAAGTCCAAACATCCAGGCGCTTCATCCAGCCGATCTTGGCTGGGTTATGTGCTACTTCTTGACGCTTTACCACTCGACCCACGATAACCCTGGAGAAAATTTTTAAGAATTCAAATCTTAATGCCAAACATCCAGGCTTCATATAACCAATCTTGGCCGTGAAAGGTGCTACTTCTTGGACTCTTTTCCATTCAACCCCTGCCAACCTGGAGAAACTTTTTAATTTTCAAAGCCTGAGTCCAGATATCTAGGCGCTTCATCCAGCTGATCTTGGCTGGGTTAAGTGCTACTTCTTGGACGCTTTACCACTCGACCACGATAACCCTGGAGAAAATTTTTAAGAATTCAAAGCATAATGCCAAACATCCAGGCTTCATCTAACCAATCTTGGCCGTGAAAGGTGCTACTTCTTGGACTCTTTTCCATTCAACCCCTGCCACCCTGGAGGAAACTTTTTAATTTTCAAAGCGAAAGTCCAAACATCCAGGCGCTTCATCCAGCCGATCTTGGCTGGGTTAAGTGCTACTTCTTGGACGCTTTACCACTCGACCATGGTAACCCTGGAGAAAATATTTAAGAATTCAAAACTTAAAGCCAAACATCCAGGCTTCATCTAACCAATCTTGGCCGTGAAAGTTGCTACTTCTTGGACTCTTTTCCATTCAACCCCTGCCACCCTGGAGGAATTTTTTTAATTTTCAAAACATTAGTCCAGATATCTAGGCGCTTCATCCAGCCGATCTTGGCTGGGTTAAGTGCTACTTCTTGAACGCTTTTCCACTCGACCATGGTAACCCTGGAGAAAATTTTTAAGAATTCAAAACTTAATGCCAAACATCCAGGCTTCATCTAACCAATCTTGGCCATGAAAGGTGCTACTTCTTGGACTCTTTTCCATTCAACCCCTGCCACCCTGGAGGAAACTTTTTAATTTTCAAAGCGAAAGTCCAAACATCCAGGCGCTACATCCAGGCGCTTCATCCAGCCGATCTTGGCTGGGTTAAGTGCTACTTCTTGGACGCTTTACCACTCGACCACGATAACCCTGGAGAAAATTTTTAAGAATTCAAAACTTAATGCCAAACATCCAGGCTTCATCTAACCAATCTTGGCCGTGAAAGGTGCTACTTCTTGGACTCTTTTCCATTCAACCCCTGCCACCCTGGAGAAATTTTTTTAATTTTCAAAGCCTGAGTCCAGATATCTAGGCGCTTCATCCAGCCGATCTTGGCTGGGTTAAGTGCTATTTCTTGAACGCTTTTCCACTCGACCATGGTAACCCTGGAGAAAATTTTTAAGAATTCAAAACATAATGTCAAACATCCAGGCTTCATCTAACCAATCTTGGCCGTGAAAGGTGCTACTTCTTGGACTCTTTTCCATTCAACCCCTGCCACCCTGGAGGAAACTTTTTAATTTTCAAAGCGAAAGTCCAAACATCCAGGCGCTTCATCCAGCCGATCTTGGCTGGGTTAAGTGCTACTTCTTGAGACGCTTTACCCACTCGACCATGGTAACCCTGGATAAAAATTTTTAAGAATTCAAGACTTAATGCCAAACATCCAGGCTTCATCTAACCAATCTTGGCCGTGAAAGGTGCTACTTCATGGACTCTTTTCAATTCAACCCCTGCCATCCTGGAGGAAATTTTTTAATTTTCAAAACCTGAGTCCAGATATCTAGGCGCTTCATCCAGCCGATCTTGGCTGGGTTAAGTGCTACTTCTTGCACGCTTTTCCACTCGTCCAAGGTATACCTGGAGAAAATTTTTAAGAATTCAAAACTTAATGCCAAACATCCAGGCTTCATCTAACCAATCTTGGCCGTGAAAGGTGCTACTTCTTGGACTCTTTTCCATTCAACCCCTGCCACCCTGGAGAAAATTTTTTAATTTTCAAAGCCTGAGTCCAGATATCTAGGCGCTTCATCCCGCCGATCTTGGCTGGGTTAAGTGCTACTTCTTGGACGCTTTACCACTCGACCATGGTAACCCTGGAGAAAATTTTTAAGAATTCAAGACTTAATGCCAAACATCCAGGCTTCATCTAACCAATCTTGGCCGTGAAAGGTGCTACTTCATGGACTCTTTTCAATTCAACCCCTGCCACCCTGGAGGATTTTTTTAATTTTCAAAACCTGAGTCCAGATATCTAGGCGCTTCATCCAGCCGATCTTGGCTGGGTTAAGTGCCTACTTCTTGGACGCTTTTCCACTCGCCCAAGGTATACCTGGAGAAAATTTTTAAGAATTCAAAACTTACTGCTAAACATCCAGGCTTCATCTAGTCAATCTTTTTCCGTGAAAGGTGCTACTTCTTGGACTCATTTCCGCTCAACCCTTGCAACCCTGGAGAAAATTTATTAATTTTTAAAGCGAAAGTCCAAGCGTCCAGGCGCTTCATCCAGCCGATCTTGGCTGTGTTAAGTGCTACTTCTTGGACACTTTTCCACTCGACCATGGTAACCCTGAGAAAATTTTTAAGAATTCAAAACTTAATGCCAAACATCCAGGCTTCATCTAACCAATCTTGGCCGTGAAAGTTGCTACTTCTTGGACTCTTTTCCATTCAACCCCTGCCACCCTGGAGGAATTTTTAATTTTCAAAACATTAGTCCAGATATCTAGGCGCTTCATCCAGCCGATCTTGGCTGGGTTAAGTGCTACTTCTGAACGCTTTTCCACTCGACCATGGTAACCCTGGAGAAAATTTTTAAGAATTCAAAACTTAATGCCAAACATCCAGGCTTCATCTAACCAATCTTGGCCGTGAAAGGTGCTACTTCTTGGACTCTTTTCCATTCAACCCCTGCCACCCTGGAGGAAACTTTTTAATTTTCAAAGCGAAAGTCCAAACATCCAGGCGCTTCATCCAGCCGATCTTGGCTGGGTTAAGTGCTACTTCTTGGACGCTTTACCACTCGACCACGATAACCCTGGAGAAAATTTTTAAGAATTCAAAACTTAATGCCAAACATCCAGGCTTCATCTAACCAATCTTGGCCGTGAAAGTTGCTACTTCTTGGACTCTTTTCCATTCAACCCCTGCCACCCTGGAGAGAAAATTTTTTAATTTTCAAAGACTGAGTCCAGATATCTAGGCGCTTCATCCAGCCGATTTTGGCTGGGTTAAGTGCTACTTCTTGGAAGCTTTTCCACTCGACCATGGTAACCCTGGAGAAAATTTTTAAGAATTCAAAACTTAATGCCAAACATCCAGGCTTCATCTAGCCAATCTTTTTCCGTGAAAGGTGCTACTTCTTGGACTCATTTCCACTGAACCCTTGCCACCCTGGAGGAATTTTTTTATTTTTTAAGCGAAAGCACAAGCGTCCAGGCGCTTCATCCAGCCGATCTTGGCTGGGTTAAGTGCTATTTCTTGAGGCGCTTTACCACTCGACCATGGTAACCCTGGAGAAAATATTTAAGAATTCAAAACTTAAAGCCAAACATCCAGGCTTCATCTAACCAATCTTGGCCGTGAAAGGTGCTACTTCTTGGACTCTTTTACATTTAACCCCTGCCACCCTGGAGGAAATTTTTTAAATTTCAAAGCGAAAGTCCAAACATCCAGGCGCTTCATCCAGCCGATCTTGGCTGGGTTAAGTGTTACTTCTTGGACGCTTTACCACTCGACCATGGTAACCCTGGAGAAAATATTTAAGAATTCAAAACTTAAAGCCAAACATCCAGGCTTCATCTAACCAATCTTGGCCGTGAAAGTTGCTACTTCTTGGACTCTTTTCCATTCAACCCCTGCCACCCTGGAGGAAATTTTTTAATTTTCAAAGCGAAAGTCCAAACATCCAGGCGCTTCATCCAGCCGATCTTGGCTGGGTTAAGTGCTATTTCTTGGACGCTTTACCACTCGACCATGGTAACCCTGGAGAAAATATTTAAGAATTCAAAACTTAAAGCCAAACATCCAGGCTTCATCTAACCAATCTTGGCCGTGAAAGTTGCTACTTCTTGGACTGTTTTCCATTCAACCCCTGCCACCCTGGAGGAATTTTTTTTAATTTTCAAAACATTAGTCAAGATATCTAGGCGCTTCATCCAGCTGATCTTGGCTGGGTTAAGTGCTACTTCTTGAACGCTTTTCCACTCGACCATGGTAACCCTGGAGAAAATTTTTAAGAATTCAAAACTTAATGCCAAACATCCAGGCTTCATCTAACCAATCTTGGCCGTGAAAGGTGCTACTTCTTGGACTCTTTTCCATTCAACCCATGCCACCCTGGAGGAAACTTTTAATTTTCAAGCGAAAGTCCAAACATCCAGGCGCTTCATCCAGCCGATCTTGGCTGGGTTATGTGCTACTTCTTGGACGCTTTACCACTCGACCACGATAACCCTGGAGAAAATTTTTAAGAATTCAAATCTTAATGCCAAACATCCAGGCTTCATATAACCAATCTTGGCCGTGAAAGGTGCTACTTCTTGGACTCTTTTCCATTCAACCCCTGCCAACCTGGAGAAACTTTTTTAATTTTCAAAGCCTGAGTCCAGATATCTAGGCGCTTCATCCAGCTGATCTTGGCTGGGTTAAGTGCTACTTCTTGACGCTTTACCACTCGACCACGATAACCCTGGAGAAAATTTTTAAGAATTCAAAGCATAATGCCAAACATCCAGGCTTCATCTAACCAATCTTGGCCGTGAAAGGTGCTACTTCTTGGACTCTTTTCCATTCAACCCCTGCCACCCTGGAGGAAACTTTTTAATTTTCAAAGCGAAAGTCCAAACATCCAGGCGCTTCATCCAGCCGATCTTGGCTGGGTTAAGTGCTACTTCTTGGACGCTTTACCACTCGACCATGGTAACCCTGGAGAAAATATTTAAGAATTCAAAACTTAATGCCAAACATCCAGGCTTCATCTAACCAATCTTGGCCGTGAAAGTTGCTACTTCTTGGACTCTTTTCCATTCAACCCCTGCCACCCTGGAGGAATTTTTTTAATTTTCAAAACATTAGTCCAGATATCTAGGCGCTTCATCCAGCCGATCTTGGCTGGGTTAAGTGCTACTTCTTGAACGCTTTTCCACTCGACCATGGTAACCCTGGAGAAAATTTTTAAGAATTCAAAACTTAATGCCAAACATCCAGGCTTCATTTAACCAATCTTGGCCGTGAAAGGTGCTACTTCATGGACTCTTTCCATTCAACCCCTGCCACCCTGGAGGAAATTTTTTAATTTTCAAAACCTGAGTCCAAACATAGGCGCTACATCCAGGCGCTTCATCCAGCCGATCTTGGCTGGGTTAAGTGCTACTTCTTGGACGCTTTACCACTCGACCCACGATAACCCTGGAGAAAATTTTTAAGAATTCAAATCTTAATGCCAAACATCCAGGCTTCATATAACCAATCTTGGCCGTGAAAGGTGCTACTTCATGGACTCTTTTCTATTCAACCCCTGCCACCCTGGAGAAAATTTTTTAATTTTCAAAGCCTGAGTCCAGATATCTAGGCGCTTCATCCAGCTGATCTTGGCTGGGTTAAGTGCTACTTCTTGGACGCTGTACCACTCGACCACGATAACCCTGGAGAAAATTTTTAAGAATTCAAAACTTAATGCCAAACATCCAGGCTTCATCTAACCAATCTTGGCCGTGAAAGTTGCTACTTCTTGGACTCTTTTCCATTCAACCCCTGCCACCCTGGAGGAAACTTTTTAATTTTCAAAGCGAAAGTCCAAACATCCAGGCGCTTCATCCAGCCGATCTTGGCTGGGTTAAGTGCTACTTCTTGGACGCTTTACCACTCGACCATGGTAACCCTGGAGAAAATTTTTAAGAATTCAAGACTTAATGCCAAACATCCAGGCTTCATCTAACCAATCTTGGCCGTGAAAGGTGCTACTTCATGGACTCTTTTCAATTCAACCCCTGCCACCCTGGAGAAACTTTTTTTAATTTTCAAAACCTGAGTCCAGATATCCAGGCGCTTCATCCCGCCGATCTTGGCTGGGTTAAGTGCTACTTCTTGGACGCTTTACCACTCGACCATGGTAACCCTGGAGAAAATTTTTAAGAATTCAAGACTTAATGCCAAACATCCAGGCTTCATCTAACCAATCTTGGCCGTGAAAGGTGCTACTTCATGGACTCTTTTCAATTCAACCCCTGCCACCCTGGAGGAAATTTTTTAATTTTCAAAACCTGAGTCCAGATATCTAGGCGCTTCATCCAGCCGATCTTGGCTGGGTTAAGTGCTACTTCTTGGACGCTTTTCCACTCGTCCAAGGTATACCTGGAGAAAATTTTTAAGAATTCAAAACTTACTGCCAAACATCCAGGCTTCATCTAGTCAATCTTTTCCGTGAAAGGTGCTACTTCTTGGACTCATTTCCGCTCAACCCTTGCAACCCTGGAGAAAATTTAATAATTTTTAAAGCGAAAGTCCAAACGTCCAGGCGCTTCATCCAGCCGATCTTGGCTGTGTTAAGTGCTACTTCTTGGACACTTTTCCACTCGACCATGGTAACCCTGGAGAAAATTTTTAAGAATTCAAAACTTAATGCCAAACATCCAGGCTTCATCTAACCAATCTTGGCCGTGAAAGTTGCTACTTCTTGGACTTTTTTCCATTCGACCCCTGCCACCCTGGAGAATTTTTTAATTTTCAAAACATCAGTCCAGATATCTAGGCGCTTCATCCAGCCGATCTTGGCTGGGTTAAGTGCTACTTCTTGAACGCTTTTCCACTCGACCATGGTAACCCTGGAGAAAATTTTTAAGAATTCAAAACTTAATGCCAAACATCCAGGCTTCATCTAACCAATCTTGGCGTGAAAGGTGCTACTTCTTGGACTCTTTTCCATTCAACCCCTGCCACCCTGGAGGAAACTTTTTAATTTTCAAAGCGAAAGTCCAAACATCCAGGCGCTTCATCCAGCCGATCTTGGCTGGGTTAAGTGCTACTTCTTGACGCTTTACCACTCGACCATGATAACCCTGGAGAAAATTTTTAAGAATTCAAATCTTAATGCCAAACATCCAGGCTTCATATAACCAATCTTGGCCGTGAAAGGTGCTACTTCTTGGACTCTTTTCCATTCAACCCCTGCCACCCTGGAGGAACTTTTTTAAATTTTCAAAACATTAGTCCAGATATCTAGGCGCTTCATCCAGCCGATCTTGGCTGGGTTAAGTGCTACTTCTTGAACGCTTTTCCACTCGACCATGGTAACCCTGGAGAAAATTTTTAAGAATTCAAAACTTAATGCCAAACATCCAGGCTTCATCTAACCAATCTTGGCCGTGAAAGTTGCTACTTCTTGGACTCTTTTCCATTCAACCCCTGCCACCCTGGAGGAATTTTTTTTAATTTTCAAAACATTAGTCCAGATATCTAGGCGCTTCATCCAGCCGATCTTGGCTGGGTTAAGTGCTACTTCTTGGACGCTTTACCACTCGACCACGATAACCCTGGAGAAAATTTTTAAGAATTCAAAACTTAATGCCAAACATCCAGGCTTCATATAACCAATCTTGGCCGTGAAAGGTGCTACTTCTTGGACTCTTTTCCATTCAACCCCTGCCACCCTGGAGAAACTTTTTAATTTTCAAAACCTGAGTCCAGATATCTAGGCGCTTCATCCAGCCGATCTTGGCTGGGTTAAGTGCTACTTCTTGAACGCTTTTCCACTCGACCATGGTAACCCTGGAAAAAAATTTTAAGAATTCAAGACTTAATGCCAAACATCCAGGCTTCATCTAACCAATCTTGGCCGTGAAAAGTTGCACTTCTTGGACTCTTTTCCATTCAACCCCTGCCACCCTGGAGGAAATTTTTTAATTTTCAAAACCTGCGTCCAGATATCTAGGCGCTTCATCCCGCCGATCTTGGCTGGGTTAAGTGCTACTTCTTGGACGCTTTACCACTCGACCATGGTAACCCTGGAGAAAATTTTTAAGAATTCAAATCTTAATGCCAAACATCCAGGCTTCATATAACCAATCTTGGCCGTGAAAGGTGCTACTTCTTGGACTCTTTTCCATTCAACCCCTGCCACCCTGGAGAAACTTTTTTAATTTTCAAAGCCTGAGTCCAGATATCTAGGCGCTTCATCCAGCTGATCTTGGCTGGGTTAAGTGCTACTTTTTGGACGCTTTACCACTCGACCACGATGACCCTGGAGAAAATTTTTAAGAATTCAAAACTTAATGCCAAACATCCAGGCTTCATCTAGCCAATCTTTTTCCGTGAAAGGTGCTACTTCTTGGACTCAATTCCACTCAACCCTTGCCACCCTGGAGGAAATTTTTTAATTTTTAAAGCGAAAGTCCAAACGTCCAGGCGCTTCATCCAGCCGATCTTGGCTGGGTTAAGTGCTACTTCTTGTATGCTTTACCACTCGACCATGGTAACCCTTGAGAAAATTTTTAAGAATTCAAAACTTAATGCCAAACATCCAGGCTTCATCTAACCGATCTTGGCCGTGAAAGGTGCTACTTCTTGGACTCTTTTCCATTCAACCCCTGCCACCCTGGAGGAAATTTTTTAATTTTCAAAACCTGAGTCCAGATATCTAGGCGCTTCATCCCGCCGATCTTGGCTGGGTTAAGTGCTACTTCTTGGACGCTTTACCACTCAACCATGGTAACCCTGGAGAAAATTTTTAAGAATTCAAGACTTAATGCCAAACATCCAGGCTTCATCTAACCAATCTTGGCCGTGAAAGGTGCTACTTCATGGACTCTTTTCAATTCAACCCCTGCCACCCTGGAAGAAATTTATTAATTTTTAAAGCAAAAGTCCAAACGTCCAGGTGCTTCATCCAGCCGATCTTGGCTGGGTTAAGTGCTACTTCTTGTAAGCTTTACCACTCGACCATGGTAACCCTGGAGAAAATTTTTAAGAATTCAAGACTTAATGCCAAACATCCAGGCTTCATCTAACCAATCTTGGCCGTGAAAGGTGCTACTTCATGGACTCTTTTCAATTCAACCCCTGCCACCCTGGAGGAAATTTTTTAATTTTCAAAACCTGAGTCCAGATATCTAGGCGCTTCATCCAGCCGATCTTGGCTGGCTTAAGTGCTACTTCTTGGACGCTTTTCCACTCGTCCAAGGTATACCTGGAGAAAATTTTTAAGAATTCAAAACTTAATGCCAAACATCCAGGCTTCATCTAACCAATCTTGGCCGTGAAAAGTGCTACTTCTTGGACTCTTTTCCATTCAACCCCTGCCACCCTGGAGAAATTTTTTTTAATTTTCAAAGCCTGAGCCCAGATATCTAGGCGCTTCATCCAGCCGATCTTGGCTGGGTTAAGTGCTACTTCTTGAACGCTTTTCCACTCGACCATGGTAACCCTGGAGAAAATTTTTAAGAATTCAAGACTTAATGCCAAACATCCAGGAGCTTCATCTAGCCAATCTTTTTCCGTGAAAGGTGCTACTTCTTGGACTCATTTCCACTCACCCCTTGCCACCCTGGAGGAAATTTTTTAATTTTCAAAGCGAAAGTCCAAACGTCCAGGCGCTTCATCCAGCCAAAGTTGGCTGGGTTAAGTGCTACTTCTTGGACGCTTTACCACTCGACCATGGTAACCCTTGAGAAAATTTTTAAGAATTCAAAACTTAATGCCAAACATCCAGGCTTCATCTAACCAATCTTGGCCGTGAAAGGTGCTACTTCTTGGACTCTTTTCCATTCAACCCCTGCCACCCTGGAGGAAATTTTTTAATTTTCAAAGCAAAAGTCCAAACAACCAGGCGCTTCATTAAGCCGATCTTGGCTGGATTAAGTGCTACTTCTTGCACGCTTTACCACTCGACCATGGTAACCCTGGAGAAAATTTTTAAGAATTCAAAACTTAATGCCAAACATCCAGGCGCTTCATCTAGCCAATCTTGGCCGTGAAAGGTGCTACTTCTTGGACTCTTTTCCATTCAACCCCTGCCACCCTGAAGAAACTTTTTTTAATTTTCAAAGCCTGAGTCCAGATATCTAGGCGCTTCTTCCAGCTGATCTTGGCTGGGTTAAGTGCTACTTCTTGGACGCTTTACCACTCGACCATGGTAACCCTGGAGAAAATTTTTAAGAATTCAAAACTTAATGCCAAACATCCAGGTTTCTTCTAACCAATCTTGTCCGTGAAAGTTTCTACTTCTTGGACTCTTTTCCATTCAACCCCTGCCACCCTGGAGAATTTTTTTAATTTTCAAAGACTGAGTCCAGATATCTAGGCGCTTCATCCAGCCGATCTTGGCTGGGTTAAGTGCTACTTCTAGAAGCTTTTCCACTCGACCATGGTAACCCTGGAGAAAATTTTTAAGAATTCAAAACTTAATGCCAAACATCCAGGCTTCATCTAGCCAATCTTTTTCCGTGAAAGGTGCTACTTCTTGGACTCATTTACACTCAACCCTTGCCACCCTGGAGGAAATTTTTTAATTTTTAAAGCAAAAGACCAAACGTCCAGGCGCTTCATCCAGCCGATCTTGGCTGGGTTAAGTGCTACTTCTTGGACGCTTTACCACTCGACCATGGTAACCCTGGAGAAAATTTTAAGAATTCAAAACTTAATGCCAAACATCCAGGCGCTTCATCTAGCCAATCTTGGCCGTGAAAGGTGCTACTTCTTGGACTCTTTTCCATTCAACCCCTGTCACCCTGGAGAAACTTTTTTAATTTTTAAAGCCTGAGTCCAGATATCTAGGCGCTTCATCCAGCCGATCTTGGCTGGTTTAAGTGCTACTTCTTGGAGCAGCTTTACCACTCGACCACGATAACCCTGGAGAAAATTTTAAGAATTCAAAACTTAATGCCAAACACCCAGGCTTCATCTAACCAATCTTGGCCGTGAAAGGTTCTACTTCTTGGACTCTTTTCCATTCAACCCCTGCCACCCTGAAGGAAATTTCTTAATTTTCAAAACCTGAGTCCAGATATCTAGGCGCTTCATCCAGCCGATCTTGGCTGGGTTAAGTGCTACTTCTTGAACGCTTTTCCACTCGACCATGGTAACCCTGGAGAAAATTTTTAAGAATTCAAAACTTAATGCCAAACATCCAGGCTTCATCTAACCAATCTTGGCCGTGAAAGGTGCTACGTCTTGGACTCTTTTCCATTCAACCCTGCCACCCTGGAGGAAATTTTTTAATTTTCAAAACCTGAATCCAGATATCTAGGCACTTCATCCAGCCGATCTTGGCTGGGTTAAGTGCTACTTCTTGGACGCTTTTCCACTCGACCATGGTAACCCTAGAGAAAATTTTTAAAAATTCAAAACTTAATGCCAAACATCCAGGCTTCATCTAGCCAATCTTTTTCCGTGAAAAGTGCTACTTCTTGGACTCATTTCCACTCAACCCTTGCCACCCTGGAGGAAATTTTTTAATTTTTAAAGCAAAAGTCAAAACGTCCAGGCGCTTCATCCAGCCGATCTTGGCTGGGTTAAGTGCTACTTCTTGGACGCTTTACCACTCGACCATGGTAACCCTGGAGAAAATTTTTAAGAATTCAAAACTTAATGCCAAACATCCAGGCTTCATCTAACCAATCTTGGCCGTGAAAGGTGCTACTTCTTGGACTCTTTTCCATTCAACCCCTGCCACCCTGAAGGAAATTTTTAATTTTCAGGCGAAAGTCCAAACATCCAGGCGCTTCATCCAGCCGATCTTGGCTGGGTTAAGTGCTACTTCTTGGACGCTTTACCACTTGACCATGGTAACCCTGGAGAAAATTTTTAAGAATTCAAAACTTAATGCCAAACATCCAGGCTTCATCTAACCAATCTTGGCCGTGAAAGGTGCTACTTCTTGGACTCTTTTCCATTCAACCCCTGCCACCCTGGAGAAACTTTTTAATTTTCAAAGCGAAAGTCCAAACATCCAGGCGCTTCATCCAGCCGATCTTGGCTGGGTTAAGTGCTACTTCTTGGTTGCTTTACCACTCGACCACGATAACCCTGGAGAAAATTTTTAAGAATTCAAAACTTAATGCCAAACATCCAGGCTTCATCTAACCAATCTTGGCCGTGAAAGTTGCTACTTCTTGGACTCTTTTCCATTCAACCCCTGCCACCCTGGAGAAAATTTTTTAATTTTCAAAGACTGAGTCCAGATATCTAGGCGCTTCATCCAGCCGATCTTGGCTGGGTTAAGTGCTACTTCTTTGAAAGCTTTTCCACTCGACCATGGTAACCCTGGAGAAAATTTTTAAGAATTCAAAACTTAATGCCAAACATCCAGGCTTCATCTAGCCAATCTTTTTCCGTGAAAGGTGCTACTTCTTGGACTCATTTCCACTGAACCCTTGCCACCCTGGAGGAAATTTTTTAATTTTTAAAGCGAAAGCACAAACGTCCAGGCGCTTCATCCAGCCGATCTTGGCTGGGTTAAGTACTACTTCTTGGACGCTTTTCCACTCGACCATGGTAACCCTGGAGAAAATTTTTAAGAATTCAAAACTTAATGCCAAACATCCAGGCTTCATCTAACCAATCTTGGCCGTGAAAGGTGCTACTTCTTGGACTCTTTTCCATTTAACCCCTGCCACCCTGGAGAAATTTTTTAAATTTCAAAGCAAAAGTCTAAACATCCAGGCGCTTCATCCAGCTGATCTTGGCTGGGTTAAGTGCTACTTCTTGAACGCTTTTCCACTCGACCATGGTAACCCTGGAGAAAATTTTTAAGAATTCAAAACCTAATGCCAAACATCCAGGCTTCATCTAACCAATCTTGGCCGTGAAAGTGCTACTTCTTGGACTCTTTTCCATTCAACCCCTGCCACCCTGGAGAAATTTTTAATTTTCAAAGCGAAAGTCCAAACATCCAGGCGCTTCATCCAGCGATCTTGGCTGGGTTATATGCTACTTCTTGAGCGCTTTACCACTCGACCCGATAACCCTGAGAAAATTTTTAAGAATTCAAATCTTAATGCCAAACATCCAGGCTTCATATAACCAATCTTGGCCGTGAAAGGTGCTACTTCTTGGACTCTTTTCCATTCAACCCCTGCCAACCTGGAGAAACTTTTTAATTTTCAAAGCCTGAGTCCAGATATCTAGGCGCTTCATCCAGCTGATCTTGGCTGGGTTAAGTGCTACTTCTTGGGCGCTTTACCACTCGACCACGATAACCCTGGAGAAAATTTTTAAGAATTCAAAAGCATAATGCCAAACATCCAGGCTTCATCTAACCAATCTTGGCCGTGAAAGGTGCTACTTCTTGGACTCTTTTCCATTCAACCCCTGCCACCCTGGAGAAACTTTTTAATTTTCAAAGCGAAAGTCCAAACATCCAGGCGCTTCATCCAGCCGATCTTGGCTGGGTTAAGTGCTACTTCTTGGGCGCTTTACCACTCGACCATGGTAACCCTGGAGAAAATATTTAAGAATTCAAAACTTAATGCCAAACATCCAGGCTTCATCTAACCAATCTTGTCCGTGAAAGTTGCTACTTCTTGGACTCTTTTCCATTCAACCCCTGCCACCCTGGAGGAATTTTTTTAATTTTTCAAACATTAGTCCAGATATCTAGGCGCTTCATCCAGCCGATCTTGGCTGGGTTAAGTGCTACTTCTTGAAAGCTTTTCCACTCGACCATGGTAACCCTGGAGAAAATTTTTAAGAATTCAAAACTTAATGCCAAACATCCAGGCTTCATCTAACCAATCTTGGCCATGAAAGGTGCTACTTCTTGGACTCTTTTCCATTCAACCCCTGCCACCCTGGAGGACATTTTTTAATTTTCAAAGCGAAAGTCCAAACATCCAGGCGCTACATCCAGGCGCTTCATCCAGCCGATCTTGGCTGGGTTAAGTGCTACTAACTTGAGACGCTTTACCACTCGACCACGATAACCCTGGAGAAAATTTTAAGAATTCAAAACTTAATGCCAAACATCCAGGCTTCATCTAACCAATCTTGGCGTGAAAGGTGCTACTTCTTGGACTCTTTTCCATTCAACCCCTGCCACCCTGGAGAAATTTTTTTAATTTTCAAAGCCTGAGTCCAAATATCCAGGCGCTTCATCCAGCCGATCTTGGCTGGGTTAAGTGCTATTTCTTGGACGCTTTTCCACTCGACCATGGTAACCCTGGAGAAAATTTTTAAGAATTCAAAACATAATGCCAAACATCCAGGCGCTTCATCTAACCAATCTTGGCCGTGAAAGGTGCTACTTCTTGGACTCTTTTCCATTCAACCCCTGTCACCCTGGAGAAACTTTTTAATTTTTAAAGCCTGAGTCCAAACATCCAGGCGCTTCATCCAGCCGATCTTGGCTGGGTTAAGTGCTACTTCTTGGGCGCTTTACCACTCGACCATGGTAACCCTGGATAAAAATTTTTAAGAATTCAAGACTTAATGCCAAACATCCAGGCTTCATCTAACCAATCTTGGCCGTGAAAGGTGCTACTTCTTGGACTCTTTTCCATTCAACCCCTGCCATCCTGGAGAAATTTTTTAATTTTCAAACCTGAGTCCAGATATCTAGGCGCTTCATCCAGCCGATCTTGGCTGGGTTAAGTGCTACTTCTTCTGCGCTTTTCCACTCGACCATGGTATACCTGGAGAAAATTTTTAAGAATTCAAAACTTAATGCCAAACATCCAGGCTTCATCTAACCAATCTTGGCCGTGAAAAGTGCTACTTCTTGGACTCTTTTCCATTCAACCCCTGCCACCCTGGAGAAAATTTTTTAATTTTCAAAGCCTGAAGTCCAGATATCTAGGCGCTTCATCCCGCCGATCTTGGCTGGGTTAAGTGCTACTTCTTGGGCGCTTTACCACTCGACCATGGTAACCCTGGAGAAAATTTTTAAGAATTCAAAACTTAATGCCAAACATCCAGGCTTCATCTAACCAATCTTGGCCGTGAAAGGTGCTACTTCATGGACTCTTTTCCATTCAACCCCTGCCACCCTGGAGGAAATTTTTAATTTTCAAAGCCTGAGTCCAAATATCCAGGCGCTTCATCCAGCCGATCTTGGCTGGGTTAAGTGCTACTTCTTGGACGCTTTACCACTCGTCCATGGTATACCTGGAGAAAATTTTTAAGAATTCAAAACTTAATGCCAAACATCCAGGCTTCATCTAACCAATCTTTTCCGTGAAAGGTGCTACTTCTTGGACTCATTTCCATTCAACCCCTGCAACCCTGGAGAAAATTTTTAATTTTCAAAGTGAAAGTCCAAACATCCAGGCGCTTCATCCAGCTGATCTTGGCTGGGTTAAGTGCTACTTCTTGGACACTTTACCACTCGACCATGGTAACCCTGGAGAAAATTTTTAAGAATTCAAAACTTAATGCCAAACATCCAGGCTTCATCTAACCAATCTTGGCCGTGAAAGTTGCTACTTCTTGGACTCTTTTCCATTCAACCCCTGCCACCCTGGAGAAATTTTTTTAATTTTCAAAGACTGAGTCCAGATATCTAGGCGCTTCATCCAGCCGATCTTGGCTGGGTTAAGTGCTACTTCTTGAGCAGCTTTTCCACTCGACCATGGTAACCCTGGAGAAAATTTTTAAGAATTCAAAACTTAATGCCAAACATCCAGGCTTCATCTAACCAATCTTGGCCGTGAAAGGTGCTACTTCTTGGACTCTTTTCCATTCAACCCCTGCCACCCTGGAGGAAATTTTTTAATTTTCAAGCGAAAGTCCAAACATCCAGGCGCTTCATCCAGCCGATCTTGGCTGGGTTAAGTGCTACTTCTTGGACGCTTTACCACTCGACCATGGTAACCCTGGAGAAAATTTTTAAGAATTCAAAACTTAATGCCAAACATCCAGGCTTCATCTAACCAATCTTGGCCGTGAAAGGTGCTACTTCTTGGACTCTTTTCCATTCAACCCCTGCCACCCTGGAGAAATTTTTTAATTTTCAAAGACTGAGTCCAAATATCCAGGCGCTTCATCCAGCTGATCTTGGCTGGGTTAAGTGCTACTTCTTGGGCGCTTTACCACTCGACCACGATAACCCTGGAGAAAAATTTTAAGAATTCAAAACTTAATGCCAAACATCCAGGCTTCATCTAACCAATCTTGGCCGTGAAAGTTGCTACTTCTTGGACTCTTTTCCATTCAACCCCTGCCACCCTGGAGGAAATTTTTTAATTTTCAAAGACTGAGTCCAGATATCTAGGTGCTTCATCCAGCCGATCTTGGCTGGGTTAAGTGCTACTTCTTGAAGCTTTTCCACTCGACCATGGTAACCTGGAGAAAATTTTTAAGAATTCAAAACTTAATGCCAAACATCCAGGCTTCATCTAGCCAATCTTTTCCGTGAAAGGTGCTACTTCTTGGACTCATTTCCACTGAACCCTTGCCACCCTGGAGAAATTTTTTTAATTTTCAAAGCGAAAGCACAAACGTCCAGGCGCTTCATCCAGCCGATCTTGGCTGGGTTAAGTACTACTTCTTGGGACGCTTTACCACTCGACCATGGTAACCCTGGAGAAAATATTTAAGAATTCAAAACTTAAAGCCAAACATCCAGGCTTCATCTAACCAATCTTGGCCGTGAAAGTTGCTACTTCTTGGACTCTTTTCCATTCAACCCTGCCACCCTGGAGGAAATTTTTAATTTTCAAAGCGAAAGTCCAAACATCCAGGCGCTTCATCCAGCCGATCTTGGCTGGGTTAAGTGCTACTTCTTGGACGCTTTACCACTCGACCATGGTAACCCTGGAGAAAATATTTAAGAATTCAAAACTTAAAGCCAAACATCCAGGCTTCATCTAACCAATCTTGGCCGTGAAAGTTGCTACTTCTTGGACTCTTTTCCATTCAACCCCTGCCACCCTGGAGGAATTTTTTTTAATTTTCAAAACATTAGTCCAGATATTTAGGCGCTTCATCCAGCCGATCTTGGCTGGGTTAAGTGCTACTTCTTGAACGCTTTTCCACTCGACCATGGTAACCCTGGAGAAAATTTTTAAGAATTCAAAACTTAATGCCAAACATCCAGGCTTCATCTAACCAATCTTGGCCGTGAAAGGTGCTACTTCTTGGACTCTTTTCCATTCAACCCCTGCCACCCTGGAAGAAACTTTTTAATTTTCAAAGCGAAAGTCCAAACATCCAGGCGCTTCATCCAGCCGATCTTGGCTGGGTTAAGTGCTACTTCTTGGACGCTTTACCACTCGACCACGATAACCCTGGAGAAAATTTTTAAGAATTCAAATCTTAATGCCAAACATCCAGGCTTCATATAACCAATCTTGGCCGTGAAAGGTGCTACTTCTTGGACTCTTTTCCATTCAACCCCTGCCACCCTGGAGAAACTTTTTAATTTTCAAAGCCTGAGTCCAGATATCTAGGCGCTTCATCCAGCTGATCTTGGCTGGGTTAAGTGCTACTTCTTGAGCGCTTTACCACTCGACCACGATAACCCTGGAGAAAATTTTTAAGAATTCAAAACTTAATGCCAAACATCCAGGCGCTTCATCTAGCCAATCTTTTTCCGTGAAAGGTGTTACTTCTTGGACTCTTTTCCATTCAACCCCTGCCACCCTGGAAGAAACTTTTTAATTTTCAAAGCGAAAGTCCAAACATCCAGGCGCTTCATCCAGCCGATCTTGGCTGGGTTAAGTGCTACTTCTTGGACGCTTTACCACTCGACCATGGTAACCCTGGAGAAAATTTTTAAGAATTCAAGACTTAATGCCTAACATCCAGGCTTCATCTAACCAATCTTGGCAGTGAAAGGTGCTACTTCATGGACTCTTTTCAATTCAACCCCTGCCACCCTGGAGAAATTTTTTAATTTTCAAAACCTGAGTCCAGATATCTAGGCGCTTCATCCAGCTGATCTTGGCTGGGTTAAGTGCTACTTCTTGAACAGCTTTTCCACTCGACCATGGTAACCCTGGAAAAAATTTTAAGAATTCAAGACTTAATGCCAAACATCCAGGCTTCATCTAACCAATCTTGGCCGTGAAAGTTGCTACTTCATGGACTCTTTTCAATTCAACCCCTGCCACCCTGGAGAAATTTTTAATTTTCAAAACCTGAGTCCAGATATCTAGGCGCTTCATCCAGCCGATCTTGGCTGGGTTAAGTGCTACTTCTTGGACGCTTTTCCACTCGACCAAGCTATCCCTGGAGAAAATTTTTAAGAATTCAAAACTTAATGCCAAGCATCCAGGCTTCATCTAGCCAATCTTTTTCCGTGAAAGGTGCTACTTCTTGGACTCATTTCCACTCAATCCTTGCCACCCTATAGGAAATTTATTAATTTTTAAAGCGAAAGTCCAAACGTCCAGGCGCTTCATCCAGCCGATCTTGGCTGGGTTAAGTGCTACTTCTTGAACGCTTTTCCTTTCGACCATGGTAACCCTGGAGAAAATTTTTAAGAATTCAAAACTTAATGCCAAACATCCAGGCTTCATCTAACCAATCTTGGCCGTGAAAAGTTGTACTTCTTGGACTCTTTTCCATTCAACCCCTGCCATCCTGGAGGAAATTTTTTAATTTTCAAAACCTGAGTCCAGATATCTAGGCGCTTCATCCCGCCGATCTTGGCTGGGTTAAGTGCTACTTCTTGGACGCTTTACCACTCGACCATGGTAACCCTGGAGAAAATTTTTAAGAATTCAAATCTTAATGCCAAACATCCAGGCTTCATATAACCAATCTTGGCCGTGAAAGGTGCTACTTCTTGGACTCTTTTCCATTCAACCCTGCCACCCTGGAGAAACTTTTTTAATTTTCAAAGCCTGAGTCCAGATATCAGGCGCTTCATCCAGCTGATCTTGGCTGGGTTAAGTGCTACTTCTTGGACGCTTTACCACTCGACCACGATAATCCTGGAGAAAATTTTTAAGAATTCAAAACTTAATGCCAAACATCCAGGCTTCATCTAGCCAATCTTTTCCATGAAAGGTGCTACTTCTTGGACTCAATTCCACTCAACCCTTGCCACCCTGGAGAAATTTTTTAATTTTTAAAGCGAAAGTCCAAGCGTCCAGGCGCTTCATCCAGCCGATCTTGGCTGGGTTAAGTGCTACTTCTTGTATGCTTTACCACTCGACCATTGTAACCCTTGAGAAAATTTTTAAGAATTCAAAACTTAATGCCAAACATCCAGGCTTCATCTAACCAATCTTGGCCGTGAAAGGTGCTACTTCTTGGACTCTTTTCCATTCAACCCCTGCCACCCTGGAGGAAACTTTTTAATTTTCAAAGCGAAAGTCCAAACATCCAGGCGCTTCATCCAGCCGATCTTGGCTGGGTTAAGTGCTACTTCTTGGACGCTTTTCCACTCGACCAAGCTATCCCTGGAGAAAATTTTTAAGAATTCAAAACTTAATGCCAAGCATCCAGGCTTCATCTAGCCAATCTTTTTCCGTGACAGGTGCTACTTCTTGGACTCATTTCCACTCAATCCTTGCCACCCTATAGGAAATTTATTAATTTTTAAAGCGAAAGTCCAAACGTCCAGGCGCTTCATCCAGCCGATCTTGGCTGGGTTAAGTGCTACTTCTTGAACGCTTTTCCTTTCGACCATGGTAACCCTGGAGAAAATTTTTAAGAATTCAAAACTTAATGCCAAACATCCAGGCTTCATCTAACCAATCTTGGCCGTGAAAAGTTGTACTTCTTGGACTCTTTTCCATTCAACCCCTGCCACCCTGGAGAAACTTTTTTAATTTTCAAAGCCTGAGTCCAGATATCTAGGCGCTTCATCCAGCTGATCTTGGCTGGGTTAAGTGCTACTTCTTGGACGCTTTACCACTCGACCACGATAATCCTGGAGAAAATTTTTAAGAATTCAAAACTTAATGCCAAACATCCAGGCTTCATCTAGCCAATCTTTTCCATGAAAGGTGCTACTTCTTGGACTCAATTCCACTCAACCCTTGCCACCCTGGAGGAAATTTTTTAATTTTTAAAGCGAAAGTCCAAACGTCCAGGCGCTTCATCCAGCCGATCTTGGCTGGGTTAAGTGCTACTTCTTGTATGCTTTACCACTCGACCATTGTAACCCTTGAGAAAATTTTTAAGAATTCAAAACTTAATGCCAAACATCCAGGCTTCATCTAACCAATCTTGGCCGTGAAAGGTGCTACTTCTTGGACTCTTTTCCATTCAACCCCTGCCACCCTGGAGGAACTTTTTAATTTTCAAAGCGAAAGTCCAAACATCCAGGCGCTTCATCCAGCCGATCTTGGCTGGGTTAAGTGCTACTTCTTGAACGCTTTTCCACTCGACCATGGTAACCCTGGAGAAAATTTTTAAGAATTCAAAACTTAATGCCAAACATCCAGGCTTCATCTAACCAATCGTGGCCGTGAAAGGTGCTACTTCATGGACTCTTTTCCGTTCAACCCCTGCCACCCTGGAGAAAATTTTTAAATTTTCAAAACCTGAGTCCAGATATCTAGGCGCTTCATGCAGCCGATCTTGGCTGGGTTAAGTGCTACTTCTTGAAGGCTTTTCCACTCGACCAAGGTATCCCTGGAGAAAATTTTTAAGAATTCAAAACTTAATGCCAAACATCCAGGCTTCATCTAGCCAATCTTTTTCCGTGAAAGGTGCTACTTCTTGGACTCATTTCAACTCAACCCTTGCCACCCTGGAGAAATTTATTAATTTTTAAAGCGAAAGTCCAAACGTCCAGGCGCTTCATCCAGCCGATCTTGGCTGGGTTAAGTGCTACTTCTTGGACACTTTTCCACTCGACCATGGTAACCCTGCAGAAAATTTTTAAGAATTCAAAACTTAATGCCAAACATCCAGGCTTCATCTAACCAATCTTGGTCGTGAAAGGTGCTACTTCATGGACTCTTTTCCATTCAACCCCTGCCACCCTGGAGAAATTTTAAAATTTTCAAAACCTGAGTCCAGATATCTAGGCGCTTCATCCCGCCGATCTTGGCCTGGGTTAAGTGCTACTTCTTGGGACGCTTTACCACTCGACCATGGTAACCCTGGAGAAAATTTTTAAGAATTCAAAACTTAATGCCAAACATCCAGGCTTCATCTAGCCAATCTTTTTCCGTGAAAGGTGCTACTTCTTGGACTCATTTCCACTCAACCCTTGCCACCCTGGAGAAATTTATTAATTTTTAAAGCGAAGTCCAAACGTCCAGGCGCTTCATCCAGCCGATGTTGGCTGGGTTAAGTGCTACTTCTTGGACACTTTTTCACTCGACCATGGTAACCCTGCAGAAAATTTTTAAGAATTCAAAACTTAATGCCAAACATCCAGGCTTCATCTAACCAATCTTGGCCGTGAAAGGTGCTACTTCTTGGACTCTTTTCCATTCAACCCCTGCCACCCTGGAGAAAATTTTTTAATTCTCAAAGCCTGAGCCCAGATATCTAGGCGCTTCATCCAGCCGATCTTGGCTGGGTTAAGTGCTACTTCTTGGACACTTTTCCACTCGACCATGGTAACCCTGGAGAAAATTTTTAAGAATTCAAAACTTAATGCCAAACATCCAGGCTTCATCTAACCAATCTTGGCCGTGAAAGCTGCTACTTCTTGGACCCTTTTCCATTCAACCCTTGCCACCCTGGAGAAATTTTTAATTTTCAAAGCGAAAGTCCAAACATCCAGGCGCTTCATTAAGCCGATCTTGGCTGGGTTAATTGCTACTTCTTGGACGCTTTACCACTCGACCATGGTAACCCTGGATAAAATTTTTAAGAATTCAAAACTTAATGCCAAACATCCAGGCTTCTTCTAACCAATCTTGGCCGTGAAAGGTGCTACTTCTTGGACTCTTTTCCATTCAACCCCTGCCACCCTGGAGAAATTTTTTAATTTTCAAAGTGAAAGTCCAAACATCCAGGTGCTTCATTAAGCCGATCTCGGCTGGGTTAAGTGCTACTTCTTGGATGCTTTACCACTCGACCATGGTAACCCTGGAGAAAATTTTTAAGAATTCAAAACTTAATGCCAAACATCCAGGCACTTCATCTAGCCAATCTTGGCCGTAAAAGTTGCTACTTCTTTGACTCTTTTCCATTCAACCCCTGCCACCCTGGAGAAACTTTTTTTAATTTTCAAAGACTGAGTCCAGATATCTAGGCGCTTCATCCAGCTGATCTTGGCTGGGTTAAGAGCTACTTCTTGGACGCTTTACCACTCGACCATGGTAACCCTGGAGAAAATTTTTAAGAATTCAAAATTAATGCCAAACATCCAGGCTTCATCTAGCCAATCTTTTTCCGTGAAAGGTGCTACTTCTTGGACTCATTTCCACTCAACCCTTGCCACCCTGGAGAAAATTTTTTAATTTTTAAGCGAAAGTCCAAACGTCCAGGCGCTTCATCCAGCCAACTTAGCTGGGTTAAGTGCTACTTCTTGACGCTTTTCCACTCAACCATGGTAACCCTGGAGAAAATTTTTAAGAATTCAAAACTTAATGCCAAACATCCAGGCTTCATCTAACCAATCTTGGCCGTGAAAGGTGCTACTTCTTGGACTCTTTTCCATTCAACCCCTGCCACCCTGGAGGAAATTTTTAATTTTCAAAGCCTGAGTCCAGATATCTAGGCGCTTCATCCAGCTGATCTTGGCTGGGTTAAGTGCTACTTCTTGGACGCTTTGCCACTCGACCACGATAACCCTGGAGAAAATTTTTAAGAATTCAAAACTTAATGCCAAACATCCAGGCTTCATCTAACCAATCTTGGCGTGAAAGGTGCTACTTCTTGGACTCTTTTCCATTCAACCCCTGCCTCCCTGGAGAAATTTTTTTAATTTTCAAAGCGAAAGTCCAAACAACCAGGCGCTTCATCCAGCTGATCTTGGCTGGGTTAAGTGCTACTTCTTGAACGCTTTACCACTCGACCATGGTAACCCTTGAGAAAATTTTAAGAATTCAAAACTTAATGCCAAACATCCAGGCTTCATCTAGCCAATCTTGTACCGTGAAAGGTGCTACTTCTTGGACTCATTTCCACTCAACCCTTGCCACCCTGGAGAAATTTTTTAATTTTTAAGCGATAGTCCAGATATCTAGGCGCTTCATCCAGCCGGTCTTGGCTGGGTTAAGTGCTACTTCTTCGACGCTTTTCCACTCGTCCAAGGTATACCTGGAGAAAATTTTTAAGAATTCAAAACTTAATGCCAAACATCCAGGCTTCATCTAACCAATCTTGGCCGTGAAAGGTGCTACTTCTTGGACTCTTTTCCATTCAACCCCTGCCACCCTGGAGAAAATTTTTTAATTTTCAAAGCCTGAGCCCAGATATCTAGGCGCTTCATCCAGCCTATCTTGGCTGGGTTAAGTGCTACTTCTTGAAGCAACTTTTCCACTCGACCATGGTAACCCTGGAGAAAATTTTTAAGAATTCAAGACTTAATGCCAAACATCCAGGAGCTTCATCTAGCCAATCTTTTTCCGTGAAAGGTGCTACTTCTTGGACTCTTTTCCATTCAACCCTTGCCACCCTGGAGGAAATTTTTTAATTTTCAAAGCGAAAGTCCAAACATCCAGGCGCTTCTTTAAGCCGATCTTGGCTGGGTTAATTGCTACTTCTTGGACGCTTTACCACTCGACCATGGTAACCCTGGAGAAAATTTTTAAGAATTCAAAACTTAATGCCAAACATCCAGGCTTCTTCTAACCAATCTTGGCCTTGAAAGGTGCTACTTCTTGGACTCTTTTCCATTCAACCCCTGCCACCCTGGAGGAAATTTTTTTAATTTTCAAAGTGAAAGTCCAAACATCCAGGTGCTTCATTAAGCCGATCTCGGCTGGGTTAAGTGCTACTTCTTGGATGCTTTACCACTCGACCATGGTAACCCTGGAGAAAATTTTTAAGAATTCAAAACTTAATGCCAAACATCCAGGCGCTTCATCTAGCCAATCTTGGCCGTAAAAGTTGCTACTTCTTGGACTCTTTTCCATTCAACCCCTGCCACCCTGGAGAAACTTTTTTTAATTTTCAAAGACTGAGTCCAGATATCTAGGCGCTTCATCCAGCTGATCTTGGCTGGGTTAAGAGCTACTTCTTGGACGCTTTACCACTCGACCATGGTAACCCTGGAGAAAATTTTTAAGAATTCAAAATTAAGGCCAAACATCCAGGCTTCATCTAGCCAATCTTTTCCGTGAAAGGTGCTACTTCTTGGACTCATTTCCACTCAACCCTTGCCACCCTGGAGAAATTTTTAATTTTAAAGCGAAAGTCCAAACGTCCAGGCGCTTCATCCAGCCAAACTTAGCTGGGTTAAGTGCTACTTCTTGGACGCTTTTCCACTCAACCATGGTAACCCTGGAGAAAATTTTTAAGAATTCAAAACTTAATGCCAAACATCCAGGCTTCATCTAACCAATCTTGGCCGTGAAAGGTGCTACTTCTTGGACTCTTTTCCATTCAACCCCTGCCACCCTGGAGAAATTTTTAATTTTCAAAGCCTGAGTCCAGATATCTAGGCGCTTCATCCAGCTGATCTTGGCTGGGTTAAGTGCTACTTCTTGGACGCTTTGCCACTCGACCACGATAACCCTGGAGAAAATTTTTAAGAATTCAAAACTTAATGCCAAACATCCAGGCTTCATCTAACCAATCTTGGCGTGAAAGGTGCTACTTCTTGGACTCTTTTCCATTCAACCCCTGCCTCCCTGGAGGAAATTTTTAATTTTCAAAGCGAAAGTCCAAACAACCAGGCGCTTCATCCAGCTGATCTTGGCTGGGTTAAGTGCTACTTCTTGAACGCTTTACCACTCGACCATGGTAACCCTGAGAAAATTTTTAAGAATTCAAAACTTAATGCCAAACATCCAGGCTTCATCTAACCAATCTTGGCCGTGAAAGGTGCTACTTCTTGGACTCTTTTCCATTCAACCCCTGCCACCCTGGAGAAATTTTTAATTTCCAAAGAAAATCCAAACATCCAGGCGCTTCATTAAGCCGATCTTGGCTGGGTTAAGTGCTACTTCTTGCACGCTTTACCACTCGACCATGGTAACCCTGGAGAAAATTTTAAGAATTCAAAACTTAATGCCAAACATCCAGGCGCTTCATCTAGCCAATCTTGGCCGTGAAAGGTGCTACTTCTTGGACTCTTTTCCATTCAACCCCTGCCACCCTGAAGAAACTTTTTTAATTTTCAAAGCCTGAGTCCAGATATCTAGGCGCTTCTTCCAGCTGATCTTGGCTGGGTTAAGTGCTACTTCTTGGACGCTTTACCACTCGACCATGGTAACCCTGGAGAAAATTTTTAAGAATTCAAAACTTAATGCCAAACATCCAGGCTTCTTCTAACCAATCTTGTCCGTGAAAGTTTCTACTTCTTGGACTCTTTTCCATTCAACCCCTGCCACCCTGGAGGAATTTTTTTTAATTTTCAAAGACTGAGTCCAGATATCTAGGCGCTTCATCCAGCCGATCTTGGCTGGGTTAAGTGCTACTTCTTAGAAGCTTTTCCACTCGACCATGGTAACCCTGGAGAAAATTTTTAAGAATTCAAAACTTAATGCCAAACATCCAGGCTTCATCTAACCAATATTGGCCGTGAAAGGTGCTACTTCTTGGACTTTTTCCATTCAACCCTGCCACCCTGGAGAAATTTTTTAATATTCAAAGCGAAAGTCCAAACAACCAGGCGCTTCATCCAGCCGATCTTGGCTGGGTTAAGTGCTACTTCTTGAACGCTTTACCACTCGACCATGGTAACCCTTGAGAAAATTTTTAAGAATTCAAAGCTTAATGCCAAACATCCAGGCTTCATCTAACCAATCTTGGCCGTGAAAGGTGCTACTTCTTGGACTCTTTTCCATTCAACCCCTGCCACCCTGGAAGAAATTTTTAATTTTCAAAGCGAAAGTCCAAACATCCAGGCGCTTCATTAAGTCGATCTTGGCTGGGTTAAGTGCTACTTCTTGGACGCTTTACCACTCGACCATGGTAAGCCTGGAGAAAATTTTTAAGAATTCAAATCTTAATGCCAAACATCCAGGCGCTTCATCTAGCCAATCTTGGCCGTGAAAGGTGCTACTTCTTGGACTCTTTTCCATTCAACCCCTGTCACCCTGGAGAAACTTTTTTAATTTTTAAAGCCTGAGTCCAGATATCTAGGCGCTTCATCCAGCCGATCTTGGCTGGTTTAAGTGCTACTTCTTGGACGCTTTACCACTCGACCACGATAACCCTGGAGAAAAATTTTAAGAATTCAAAACTTAATGCCAAACACCCAGGCTTCATCTAACCAATCTTGGCGTGAAAGGTGCTACTTCTTGGACTCTTTTCCATTCAACCCCTGCTACCCTGGAAGAAATTTTTTAATTTTCAAAACCTGAGTCTAGATATCTAGGCGCTTCATCCAGCCGATCTTGGCTGGGTTAAGTGCTACTTCTTGGACGCTTTTCCACTCGACCATGGTAACCCTAGAGAAAATTTTTAAAAATTCAAAACTTAATGCCAAACATCCAGGCTTCATCTAGCCAATCTTTTTCCGTGAAAAGTGCTACTTCTTGGACTCATTTCCACTCAACCCTTGCCACCCTGGAGAAAATTTTTTTAATTTTAAAGCGAAAGTCCAAGCGTCCAGGCGCTTCATCCAGCCGATCTTGGCTGGGTTAAGTGCTACTTCTTGGACGCTTTACCACTCGACCATGGTAACCCTGGAGAAAATTTTTAAGAATTCAAAACTTAATGCCAAACATCCAGGCTTCATCTAACCAATCTTGGCCGTGAAAGGTGCTACTTCTTGGACTCTTTTCCATTCAACCCCTGCCACCCTGAAGGAAATTTTTAATTTTCAAAGCGAAAGTCCAAACATCCAGGCGCTTCATCCAGCCGATCTTGGCTGGGTTAAGTGCTACTTCTTGGACGCTTTACCACTTGACCATGGTAACCCTGGAGAAAATTTTTAAGAATTCAAAACTTAATGCCAAACATCCAGGCTTCTTCTAACCAATCTTGGCGTGAAAGGTGCTACTTCTTGGACTCTTTTCTATTCAACCCCTGCCACCCTGGAGAAATTTTTAATTTTCAAAGTGAAAGTCCAAACATCCAGGTGCTTCATCCAGCTGATCTTGGCTGGGTTAAGTGCTACTTCTTGGACGCTTTACCACTCGACCACGATAACCCTGGAGAAAATTTTTAAGAATTCAAAACTTAATGCCAAACATCCAGGCTTCATCTAACCAATCTTGGCCGTGAAAGTTGCTACTTCTTGGACTCTTTTCCATTCAACCCCTGCCACCCTGGAGAAATTTTTTTAATTTTCAAAGACTGAGTCCAGATATCTAGGCGCTTCATCCAGCCGATCTTGGCTGGGTTAAGTGCTACTTCTTGGAAGCTTTTCCACTCGACCATGGTAACCCTGGAGAAAATTTTTAAGAATTCAAAACTTAATGCCAAACATCCAGGCTTCATCTAACCAATCTTGGCCGTGAAAGGTGCTACTTCTTGGACTCTTTTCCATTCAACCCCTGCCACCCTGAAGGAAATTTTTTAATTTTCAAAGAGAAAGTCCAAACATCCAGGCGCTTCATCCAGCCGATCTTGGCTGGGTTAAGTGCTACTTCTTGGACGCTTTACCACTTGACCATGGTAACCCTGGAGAAAATTTTTAAGAATTCAAAACTTAATGCCAAACATCCAGGCTTCTTCTAACCAATCTTGGCCGTGAAAGGTGCTACTTCTTGGACTCTTTTCCATTCAACCCCTGCCACCCTGGAGAAATTTTTAATTTTCAAAGTGAAAGTTCAAACATCCAGGTGCTTCATCCAGCTGATCTTGGCTGGGTTAAGTGCTACTTCTTGGACGCTTTACCACTCGACCACGATAACCCTGGAGAAAATTTTTAAGAATTCAAAACTTAATGCCAAACATCCAGGCTTCATCTAACCAATCTTGGCCGTGAAAGTTGCTACTTCTTGGACTCTTTTCCATTCAACCCCTGCCACCCTGGAGAAATTTTTTTAATTTTCAAAGACTGAGTCCAGATATCTAGGCGCTTCATCCAGCCGATCTTGGCTGGGTTAAGTGCTACTTCTTGGAAGCTTTTCCACTCGACCATGGTAACCCTGGAGAAAATTTTTAAGAATTCAAAACTTAATGCCAAACATCCAGGCTTCATCTAGCCAATCTTTTTCCGTGAAAGGTGCTACTTCTTGGACTCATTTCCACTGAACCCTTGCCACCCTGGAGAAATTTTTTAATTTTTAAAGCGAAAGCACAAGCGTCCAGGCGCTTCATCCAGCCGATCTTGGCTGGGTTAAGTACTACTTCTTGGGACGCTTTACCACTCGACCATGGTAACCCTGGAGAAAATATTTAAGAATTCAAAACTTAAAGCCAAACATCCAGGCTTCATCTAACCAATCTTGGCCGTGAAAGTTGCTACTTCTTGGACTCTTTTCCATTCAACCCCTGCCACCCTGGAGAAATTTTTAATTTTCAAAGCGAAAGTCCAAACATCCAGGCGCTTCATCCAGCCGATCTTGGCTGGGTTAAGTGCTACTTCTTCAGACGCTTTACCACTCGACCATGGTAACCCTGGAGAAAATATTTAAGAATTCAAAACTTAAAGCCAAACATCCAGGCTTCATCTAACCAATCTTGGCCGTGAAAGTTGCTACTTCTTGGACTCTTTTCCATTCAACCCCTGCCACCCTGGAGAATTTTTTTAATTTTCAAAACATTAGTCCAGATATTTAGGCGCTTCATCCAGCCGATCTTGGCTGGGTTAAGTGCTACTTCTTGAACGCTTTTCCACTCGACCATGGTAACCCTGGAGAAAATTTTTAAGAATTCAAAACTTAATGCCAAACATCCAGGCTTCATCTAACCAATCTTGGCCGTGAAAGGTGCTACTTCTTGGACTCTTTTCCATTCAACCCCTGCCACCCTGGAGAAACTTTTTAATTTTCAAAGCGAAAGTCCAAACATCCAGGCGCTTCATCCAGCCGATCTTGGCTGGGTTAAGTGCTACTTCTTGGACGCTTTACCACTCGACCACGATAACCCTGGAGAAAATTTTTAAGAATTCAAATCTTAATGCCAAACATCCAGGCTTCATATAACCAATCTTGGCCGTGAAAGGTGCTACTTCTTGGACTCTTTTCCATTCAACCCCTGCCACCCTGGAGAAACTTTTTAATTTTCAAAGCCTGAGTCCAGATATCTAGGCGCTTCATCCAGCTGATCTTGGCTGGGTTAAGTGCTACTTCTTGGACGCTTTACCACTCGACCACGATAACCCTGGAGAAAATTTTTAAGAATTCAAAACTTAATGCCAAACATCCAGGCGCTTCATCTAGCCAATCTTTTCCGTGAAAGGTGTTACTTCTTGGACTCTTTTCCATTCAACCCCTGCCACCCTGGAGAAACTTTTTAATTTTCAAGCGAAAGTCCAAACATCCAGGCGCTTCATCCAGCCGATCTTGGCTGGGTTAAGTGCTACTTCTTGGACGCTTTACCACTCGACCATGGTAACCCTGGAGAAAATTTTTAAGAATTCAAGACTTAATGCCTAACATCCAGGCTTCATCTAACCAATCTTGGCAGTGAAAGGTGCTACTTCATGGACTCTTTTCAATTCAACCCCTGCCACCCTGGAGAAATTTTTTAATTTTCAAAACCTGAGTCCAGATATCTAGGCGCTTCATCCAGCTGATCTTGGCTGGGTTAAGTGCTACTTCTTGAACGCTTTTCCACTCGACCATGGTAACCCTGGAAAAAAATTTTAAGAATTCAAGACTTAATGCCAAACATCCAGGCTTCATCTAACCAATCTTGGCCGTGAAAGTTGCTACTTCATGGACTCTTTTCAATTCAACCCCTGCCACCCTGGAGAAATTTTTAATTTTCAAAACCTGAGTCCAGATATCTAGGCGCTTCATCCAGCCGATCTTGGCTGGGTTAAGTGCTACTTCTTGGACGCTTTTCCACTCGACCAAGCTATCCCTGGAGAAAATTTTTAAGAATTCAAAACTTAATGCCAAGCATCCAGGCTTCATCTAGCCAATCTTTTTCCGTGAAAGGTGCTACTTCTTGGACTCATTTCCACTCAATCCTTGCCACCCTATAGGAAATTTATTAATTTTTAAAGCGAAAGTCCAAACGTCCAGGCGCTTCATCCAGCCGATCTTGGCTGGGTTAAGTGCTACTTCTTGAACGCTTTTCCTTTCGACCATGGTAACCCTGGAGAAAATTTTTAAGAATTCAAAACTTAATGCCAAACATCCAGGCTTCATCTAACCAATCTTGGCCGTGAAAAGTTGTACTTCTTGGACTCTTTTCCATTCAACCCCTGCCATCCTGGAGGAAATTTTTAATTTTCAAAACCTGAGTCCAGATATCTAGGCGCTTCATCCGCCGATCTTGGCTGGGTTAAGTGCTACTTCTTGGACGCTTTACCACTCGACCATGGTAACCCTGGAGAAAATTTTTAAGAATTCAAATCTTAATGCCAAACATCCAGGCTTCATATAACCAATCTTGGCCGTGAAAGGTGCTACTTCTTGGACTCTTTTCCATTCAACCCCTGCCACCCTGGAGAAACTTTTTAATTTTCAAAGCCTGAGTCCAGATATCTAGGCGCTTCATCCAGCTGATCTTGGCTGGGTTAAGTGCTACTTCTTGGACGCTTTACCACTCGACCACGATAATCCTGGAGCAAATTTTTAAGAATTCAAAACTTAATGCCAAACATCCAGGCTTCATCTAGCCAATCTTTTCCATGAAAGGTGCTACTTCTTGGACTCAATTCCACTCAACCCTTGCCACCCTGGAGAAATTTTTTAATTTTAAAGCGAAAGTCCAAGCGTCCAGGCGCTTCATCCAGCCGATCTTGGCTGGGTTAAGTGCTACTTCTTGTATGCTTTACCACTCGACCATTGTAACCCTTGAGAAAATTTTTAAGAATTCAAAACTTAATGCCAAACATCCAGGCTTCATCTAACCAATCTTGGCCGTGAAAGGTGCTACTTCTTGGACTCTTTTCCATTCAACCCCTGCCACCCTGGAGGAAACTTTTTTAATTTTCAAAGCGAAAGTCCAAACATCCAGGCGCTTCATCCAGCCGATCTTGGCTGGGTTAAGTGCTACTTCTTGAACGCTTTTCCACTCGACCATGGTAACCCTGGAGAAAATTTTTAAGAATTCAAAACTTAATGCCAAACATCCAGGCTTCATCTAACCAATCGTGGCCGTGAAAGGTGCTACTTCATGGACTCTTTTCCGTTCAACCCCTGCCACCCTGGAGGAAATTTTTAAATTTTCAAAACCTGAGTCCAGATATCTAGGCGCTTCATGCAGCCGATCTTGGCTGGGTTAAGTGCTACTTCTTGAAGGCTTTTCCACTCGACCAAGGTATCCCTGGAGAAAATTTTTAAGAATTCAAAACTTAATGCCAAACATCCAGGCTTCATTTAGCCAATCTTTTCCGTGAAAGGTGCTACTTCTTGGACTCATTTCAACTCAACCCTTGCCACCCTGGAGGAAATTTATTAATTTTTAAAGCGAAAGTCCAAACGTCCAGGCGCTTCATCCAGCCGATCTTGGCTGGGTTAAGTGCTACTTCTTGGACACTTTTCCACTCGACCATGGTAACCCTGCAGAAAATTTTTAAGAATTCAAAACTTAATGCCAAACATCCAGGCTTCATCTAACCAATCTTGGCCGTGAAAGGTGCTACTTCTTGGACTCTTTTCCATTCAACCCCTGCCACCCTGAAGGAAATTTTTTAATTTTCAAAGCCTGAGCCCAGATATCTAGGCGCTTCATCCAGCCGATCTTGGCTGGGTTAAGTGCTACTTCTTGAACGCTTTTCCACTCGACCATGGTAACCCTGGAGAAAATTTATAAGAATTCAAAACTTAATGCCAAACATCCAGGCTTCATCTAACCAATCTTGGTCGTGAAAGGTGCTACTTCATGGACTCTTTTCCATTCAACCCCTGCCACCCTGGAGGAAATTTTTAAATTTTCAAAACCTGAGTCCAGATATCTAGGCGCTTCATCCCGCCGATCTTGGCCTGGGTTAAGTGCTACTTCTTGGACGCTTTACCACTCGACCATGGTAACCCTGGAGAAAATTTTTAAGAATTCAAAACTTAATGCCAAACATCCAGGCTTCATCTAGCCAATCTTTTCCGTGAAAGGTGCTACTTCTTGGACTCATTTCCACTCAACCCTTGCCACCCTGGAGGAAATTTATTAATTTTTAAAGCGAAAGTCCAAACGTCCAGGCGCTTCATCCAGCCGATGTTGGCTGGGTTAAGTGCTACTTCTTGGACACTTTTTCACTCGACCATGGTAACCCTGCAGAAAATTTTTAAGAATTCAAAACTTAATGCCAAACATCCAGGCTTCATCTAACCAATCTTGGCCGTGAAAGGTGCTACTTCTTGGACTCTTTTCCATTCAACCCCTGCCACCCTGGAGAAAATTTTTTAATTCTCAAAGCCTGAGCCCAGATATCTAGGCGCTTCATCCAGCCGATCTTGGCTGGGTTAAGTGCTACTTCTTGAACGCTTTTCCACTCGACCATGGTAACCCTGGAGAAAATTTTTAAGAATTCAAAACTTAATGCCAAACATCCAGGCTTCATCTAACCAATCTTGGCCGTGAAAGGTGCTACTTCATGGACTCTTTTCCATTCAACTTCTGCCAACCTGGAGGAAATTTTTTAATTTTCAAAACCTGAGTCCAGATATCTAGGCGCTTCATCCCGCCGATCTTGGCTGGGTTAAGTGCTACTTCTTGGACGCTTTACCACTCGACCATGGTAACCCTGGAGAAAATTTTTAAGAATTCAAGACTTAATGCCAAACATCCAGGCTTCATCTAACCAATCTTGGCCGTGAAAGGTGCTACTTCATGGACTCTTTTCAATTCAACCCCTGCCACCCTGGAGAAAATTTTTTAATTTTCAAAACTTGAGTCCAGATATCTAGGCGCTTCATCCAGCCGATCTTGGCTGGGTTAAGTGCTACTTCTTGAACGCTTTTCCAATTGTCCAAGGTATACCTGGAGAAAATTTTTAAGAATTCAAAACTTACTGCCAAACATCCAGGCTTCATCTAGTCAATCTTTTCCGTGAAAGGTGCTACTTCTTGGACTCATTTTCACTCAACCCTTGCCACCCTGGAGGAAATTTATTAATTTTTAAAGCAAAAGTCCAAACGTCCAGGTGCTTCATCCAGCCGATCTTGGCTGGGTTAAGTGCTACTTCTTGTAAGCTTTACCACTCGACCATGGTAACCCTTGAGAAAATTTTTAAGAATTCAAAACTTAATGCCAAACATCCAGGCTTCATCTAACCAATCTTGGCCGTGAAAGGTGCTACTTCTTGGACTCTTTTCCATTTAACCCCTGCCACCCTGGAGAAAATTTTTTAATTTTCAAAGCCTGAGACGAGATATCTAGGCGCTTCATCCAGCCGATCTTGGCTGGGTTAAGTGCTACTTCTTGAACGCTTTTCCACTCGACCATGGTAACCCTGGAGAAAATTTTTAAGAATTCAAAACCTAATGCCAAACATCCAGGCTTCATCTAACCAATCTTGGCCGTGAAAGTTGCTACTTCATGGACTCTTTTCAATTCAACCCCTGACACCCTGGAGGAATTTTTTAATTTTCAAAACCTGAGTCCAGATATCTAGGCGCTTCATCCAGCCGATCTTGGCTGGGTTAAGTGCTACTTCTTGGACGCTTTTCCACTCGACCAAGGTATCCCTGGAGAAAATTTTAAGAATTCAAAACTTAATGCCAAACATCCAGGCTTCATCTAGCCAATCTTTTCCGTGAAAGGTGCTACTTCTTGGACTCATTTCCACTCAACCCTTGCCACCCTGGTGGAAATTTATTAATTTTTAAGCGAAAGTCCAAGCGTCCAGGCGCTTCATCCAGCCGATCTTGGCTGGGTTAAGTGCTACTTCTTGACACTTTTCCACTCGACCATGGTAACCCTGCAGAAAATTTTTAAGAATTCAAAACTTAATGCCAAACATCCAGGCTTCATCTAACCAATCTTGGCCGTGAAAGGTGCTACTTCTTGGACTCTTTTCCATTCAACCCCTGCCACCCTGGAGAAAATTTTTTAATTTTCAAAGCCTGAGCCCAGATATCTAGGCGCTTCATCCAGCCGATCTTGGCTGGGTTAAGTGCTACTTCTTGAACGCTTTTCCACTCGACCATGGTAACCCTGGAGAAAATTTTTAAGAATTCAAAACTTGATGCCAAACATCCAGGCTTCATCTAACCAATCTTGGCCGTGAAAGGTGTTACTTCATGGACTCTTTTCCATTCAACCCCTGCCACCCTGGAGGAAATTTTTAAATTTTCAAAACCTGAGTCCAGATATCTAGGCGCTTCATCCCGCCGATCTTGGCTGGGTTAAGTGCTACTTCTTGGACGCTTTACCACTCGACCATGGTAACCCTGGAGAAAATTTTTAAGAATTCAAAACTTATTGCCAAACATCCAGGCTTCATCTAGCCAATCTTTTCCGTGAAAGGTGCTACTTCTTGGACTCATTTCCACTCAACCCTTGCCACCCTGGAGGAAATTTATTAATTTTTAAAGCGAAAGTCCAAACGTCCAGGCGCTTCTTCCAGCCGATCTTGGCTGGGTTAAGTGCTACTTCTTGGACACTTTTCCACTCGACCATGGTAACCCTGCAGAAAATTTTTAAGAATTCAAAACTTAATGCCAAACATCCAGGCTTCATCTAACCAATCTTGGCCGTGAAAGGTGCTACTTCTTGGACTCTTTTCCATTCAACCCCTGCCACCCTGGAGAAAATTTTTTAATTCTCAAAGCCTGAGCCCAGATATCTAGGCGCTTCATCCAGCCGATCTTGGCTGGGTTAAGTGCTACTACTTCTTGAACGCTTTTCCACTCGACCATGGTAACCCTGGAGAAAATTTTTAAGAATTCAAAACTTAATGCCAAACATCCAGGCTTCATCTAACCAATCTTGGCCGTGAAAGGTGCTACTTCATGGACTCTTTTCCATTCAACCCCTGACACCCTGGAGGAAATTTTTTAATTTTCAAAACCTGAGTCCAGATATCTAGGCGCTTCATCCCGCCGATCTTGGCTGGGTTAAGTGCTACTTCTTGGACGCTTTACCACTCGACCATGGTAACCCTGGAGAAAATTTTTAAGAATTCAAAACTTAATGCCAAACATCCAGGCTTCATCTAGCCAATCTTTTCCGTGAAAGGTGCTACTTCTTGGACTCATTTCCACTCAACCCTTGCCACCCTGGAGAAATTTATTAATTTTTAAAGCGAAAGTCCAAACGTCCAGGCGCTTCTTCCAGCCGATCTTGGCTGGGTTAAGTGCTACTTCTTGGACACTTTTCCACTCGACCATGGTAACCCTGGAGAAAATTTTTAAGAATTCAAAACTTAATGCCAAACATCCAGGCTTCATCTAACCAATCTTGGCCGTGAAACATGCTACTTCATGGACTCTTTTCCATTCAACCCCTGCCACCCTGGAGAAAATTTTTAAATTTTCAAAACCTGAGTCCAGATATCTAGGCACTTCAAACAGCCGATCTTGGCTGGGTTAAGTGCTACTTCTTGAACGCTTTTCCACTCGACCATGGTAACCCTGGAAAAAAAATTTAAGAATTCAAGACTTAATGCCAAACATCCAGGCTTCATCTAACCAATCTTGGCCGTGAAAGTTGCTACTTCATGGACTCTTTTCAATTCAACCCCTGCCACCCTGGAGGAAATTTTTTAATTTTCAAAACCTGAGTCCAGATATCTAGGCGCTTCATCCAGCCGATCTTGGCTGGGTTAAGTGCTACTTCTTGGACGCTTTTCCACTCGACCAAGGTATCCCTGGAGAAAATTTTTAAGAATTCAAAACTTAACGCCAAACATCCAGGCTTCATCTAACCAATCTTTTCCGTGAAAGGTGCTACTTCTTGGACTCATTTCCACTCAACCCTTGCCACCCTGGAGGAAATTTATTAATTTTTAAAGCGAAAGACCAAACGTCCAGGCGCTTCATCCAGCCGATCTTGGCTGGGTTAAGTGCTACTTCTTGGACACTTTTCCACTCGTCCATGGTAACCCTGGAGAAAATTTTTAAGAATTCAAAACTTAATGCCAAACATCCAGGCTTCATCTAACCAATCTTGGCCGTGAAAGCTGCTACTTCTTGGACTCTTTTCCATTCAACCCCTGCCACCCTGGAGAAATTTTTTTAATTTTCAAAGCCTGAGTCCAGATATCTAGGCGCTTCATCCAGCCGATCTTGGCTGGGTTAAGTGCTATTTCTTGAACGCTTTTCCTTTCGACCATGGTAACCCTGGAGAAAATTTTTAAGAATTCAAAACTTAATGCCAAACATCCAGGCTTCATCTAACCAATCTTGGCCGTGAAAGGTGCTACTTCTTGGACTCTATTCCATTCAACCCCTGCCACCCTGGAGAAACTTTTTTAATTTTCAAAGCCTGAGTCCAGATATCTAGGCGCTTCATCCAGCCGATCTTGGCTGGGTTAAGTGCTACTTCTTGGACGCTTTTCCACTCGACCAAGTTAACCCTGGAGAAAATTTTTAAGAATTCAAAACTTAATGCCAAACATCCAGGCTTCATCTAACCAATCTTGGCCGTGAAAGGTTGTACTTCTTGGACTCTTTTCCATTCAACCCCTGCCACCCTAGAGGAAATTTTTTAATTTTCAAAACCTGAGTCCAGATATCTAGGCGCTTCATCCCGCCGATCTTGGCTGGGTTAAGTGCTACTTCTTGGACGCTTTACCACTCGACCATGGTAAACCTGGAGAAAATTTTTAAGAATTCAAAATTTAATGCCAAACATCCAGGCTTCATCTAACCAATCTTGGCCTCGAAAGGTGCTACTTCTTGGACTCTTTTCCATTCAACCCCTGCCACAATGGAGAAAATTTTTAATATTCAAAGCCTGAGTCCAGATATCTAGGAGCTTCATCCAGCCGATCTTGGCTGGATTAAGTGCTACTTCTTGGACGCTTTACCACTCGACCATGGTAACCCTGGAGAAAATTTTTAAGAATTCAAAACTTAATGCCAAACATCCAGGCTTCATCTAACCAATCTTGGCCGTGAAAGCTGCTACTTCTTGGACTCTTTTCCATTCAACTCCTGCCACCCTGGAGAAATTTTTTTAATTTTCAAAGCCTGAGTCCAGATATCTAGGCGCTTCATCCAGCCGATCTTGGCTGGGTTAAGTGCTATTTCTTGAACGCTTTTCCTTTCGACCATGGTAACCCTGGAGAAAATTTTTAAGAATTCAAAACTTAATGCCAAACATCCAGGCTTCATCTAGCCAATCTTTTTCCGTGAAAGGTGCTACTTCTTGGACTCATTTCCACTCAACCCTTGCCACCCTGGAGGAATTTTTTAATTTTTAAAGCGAAAGTCCAAACATCCAGGCGCTTTATCCAGCCGATCTTGGCTGGGTTAAGTGCTATTTCTTGGACGCTTTTCAACTCGACCATGGTAACCCTGGAGAAAATTTTTAAGAATTCAAAACTTAATGCCAAACATCCAGGCTTCATCTAACCAATCTTGGCCGTGAAAAGTGCTACTTCTTGGACTCTTTTCCATTCAACCCCTGCCACCCTGGAGGAAATTTTTTAATTTTCAAAACCTGAGTCAAGATATCTAGGCGCTTCATCCGCCGATCTTGGCTGGGTTAAGTGCTACTTCTTGGACGCTTTACCACTCGACCATGGTTACCCTGGCGAAAATTTTTAAGAATTCAAAACTTAATGCCAAACATCCAGGCTTCATCTAACCAATCTTGGCCGTGAAAGGTGCTACTTCTTGGACTCTTTTCCATTAAACCCCTGCCACCCTGGAGGAAATTTTTTAATTTTCAAAGACTGAGTCCAAACATACAGGCGCTTCATTAAGCCGATCTTGGCTGGGTTAAGTGCTACTTCTTGGACGCTTTACCACTCGAACACGGTAACCCTGGAGAAAATTTTTAAAAATTCAAAACTTAATGCCAAACATCCAGGCGCTTCATCTAGCCAATCTTGGCCGTGAAAGGTGCTACTTCTTGGACTCTTTTCCATTCAACCCCTGCCACAATGGAGAAAATTTTTTAATATTCAAAGCCTTAGTCCAGATATCTAGGCGCTTCTTCCAGCCGATCTTGGCTGGGTTAAGTGCTACTTCTTGGATGCTTTTCTACTCGACCACGGTAACCCTGTAGAAAATTTTTAAGAATTCAAAACTTAATGCCAAACGTCCAGGCGCTTCATCCAGCCGATCTTGGCTGGGTTAAGTGCTACTTCTTGGACACTTTTCCACTCGACCATGGTAACCCTGGAGAAAATTTTTAAGAATTCAAAACTTAATGCCAAACATCCAGGCTTCATCTAGCCAATGTTGGCTGTGAAAGGTGCTACTTCTTGGACTCTTTTCCCTTTAACCCCTGCCACCCTGGAGCAATTTTTTTTTAATTTTCAAAACCTGAGTCCAGATATCTAGGCGCTTCATCCAGTCGATCTTGGCTGGGTTAAGTGCTACTTCTTGGACGCTTTTCCACTCGACCATGGTAACCCTGGAGAAAATGTTTAAGAATTCAAAACCTAATGCCAAACATCCAGGCTTCATCTAACCAATCTTGGCCGTGAAAGGTGCTACTTCTTGGACTCTTTTCCATTCAACCCCTGCCACCCTGGAGAAATTTTTTTAATTTTCAAAACCTGAGTCCAGATATCTAGGCGCTTCTTCCAGCCGATCTTGGCTGGGTTAAGTGCTACTTCTTGGACGCTTTTCTACTCGACCATGGTAACCCTGTAGAAAATTTTAAGAATTCAAAACTTAATGCCAAACGTCCAGGCGCTTCATCCAGCCGATCTTGGCTGGGTTAAGTGCTACTTCTTGGACGCTTTTCCACTCGACCATGGTAACCCTGGAGAAAATTTTTAAGAATTCAAAACTTAATGCCAAACATCCAGGCTTCATCTAGCCAATGTTGGCTGTGAAAGGTGCTACTTCTTGGACTCTTTTCCCTTCAACCCCTGCCACCCTGGAGCAATTTTTTTTAATTTTCAAAACCTGAGTCCAGATATCTAGGCGCTTCATCCAGTCGATCTTGGCTGGGTTAAGTGCTACTTCTTGGACGCTTTTCCACTCGACCATGATAACCCTGGAGAAAATGTTTAAGAATTCAAAACCTAATGCCAAACATCCAGGCTTCATCTAACCAATCTTGGCCGTGAAAGGTGCTACTTCTTGAACTCTTTTCAATTCAAACCCTGCCAACCTGGAGGAAATTTTTAAATTTTCAAAGCAAAAGTCCAAACGTCCAGGCGCTTCATCCAGCCGATCTTGGCTGGGTTAAGTGCTACTTCTTGACGCTTTTCCACTCGATCATGGTAATCCTAAAGAAAATTTTTAAGAATTCAAAACTTAAAGCCAAACATTCAGGCACTTCATCTAGCCAATTTTGGCCGTGAAAGGTGCTACTTCTTGGACTCTTTTCCATTCAACCGCTGCCACCCTGAAGGAAATTTTTAAATTTTCAAAGCAAAAGTCCAAATATCCAGGCGCTTCATTCAGCTAAACTTGGCTTGGTTAAGTTCTACTTCTTGGACGCTTTTCCACTCGTCCATGGTAACCCTGGAGAAAATTTTTAAGAATTCAAAACTTAATGCCAAACATCCAGGCTTCATCTAGCCAATGTTGGCTGTGAAAGGTGATACTTCTTGGACTCTTTTCCATTCAACCCCTGCCACCCTGGAGGAATTTTTTTTAATTTTCAAAACCTGAGTCCAGATATCCAGGCGCTTCATCCAATCGATCTTTGCTGGGTTAAGTGCTACTTCTTGGACGCTTTTCCACTCGACCATGGTAACCCTGGAGAAAATGTTTAAGAATTCAAAACTTAATGCCAAACATCCAGGCTTGGCCGTGAAAGGTGCTACTTCTTGGACTCTTTTCCTTTCAACCCCTGTCACCCTGGAAGAAATTTTTTGATTTTCAAAACCTGAGTCCAGATATCTAGGCGCTTCATCCAGCCGATCTTGGCTGGGTTAAGTGATACTTCTTGGACGCTTTTCCACTCGACCATGGTAACCCCAGAGAAAATTTTTAAGAATTCAAAACTTAATGCCAAACGTCCAGACGCTTCATCCAGCCGATCTTGGCTGGGTTAAGTGCTACTTCTTGGACGCTTTTCCACTCGTCCATGGTAACCCTGGAGAAAATTTTTAAGAATTCAAAACTTAATGCCAAACATCCAGGCTTCATCTAGCCAATGTTGGTTGTGAAAGGTGATACTTCTTGGACTCTTTTCCATTCAACCGCTGCCACCCTGGAAGAAATTTTTAAATTTTCAAAGCAAAAGTCCAAACATCCAGGCACTTCATCCAGCTGATCTTGGCTGGGTTAAGTGCTACTTCTTGGACGCTTTTTCACTCGACCATGGTAACTCTGGAAAAAATTTTTAAGAATTCAAAACTTAATGCAAAACATCCAGGCTTCATCTTGCCAATATTGGCTGTGAAAGGTGCTACTTTTTGGACTCTTTTCCATTCAACCCCTGCCACCCTGGAGGAATTTTTTTTAATTTTCAAAACATGAGTCCAGATATCTAGGCGCTTCATCCAGTCGATCTTGGCTGGGTTAAGTGCTACTTCTTGGACGCTTTTCCACTCGACCATGGTAACCTTAGAGAAAATGTTTAAGAATTAAAAACTTAATGCCAGAATTCCAGGCACTTCATCTAGCCAATCTTGGCCGTGAAAGGTGCTACTTCTTGGACTCTTTTCCATTCAACCGCTGCCACCCTGGAGGAAATTTTTTCATTTTCAAAGCAAAAGTCCAAACATCCAGGCGCTTCATCCAGCCGATCTTGGCTGGGTTAAGTGCTATTTCTTGGACGCTTTACCACTCGACCATGGTAACCCTGGAGAAAATTTTTAAGAATTCAAAACTTAATGCCAAACATCCAAGCTTCATCTAACCAATCTTGGCCGTGAAAGGTGCTACTTCTTGGTTTCTTTTCCATTCAACCCCTGCCACCCTGGCGGAAATTTTTAAATTTTGAAAGCAAAAGACCAAACGTCCAGGCACTTCATCCAGCCGATGTTGGCGGGGTTAAGTGCTACTTCTTGTATGCTTTTCCACTCGACCATGGTAACCCTGGAGAGAATTTTTAAGAATTCAAAACTTAATGCCAAACATCCAGGCTACATCTAGCCAATCTTTTTCTGTGAAAGGTGCTACTTCTTGGAATCTTTTCCACTCAACCCCTGCCACCCTGGAGGAAATTTTTTAATTTTCAAAACCTGAGTCCAGATATCTAGGTGCTTCATCCAGCCTATCTTGGCTGGGTTAAGTGCTACTTCTTGGGCGCTTTTCCACTCGACCATGGTAAGCCTAGAGAAAATTTGTAAGAATTCAAAACTTAATGCCAAACATCCAGGCTTCATCTAACCAATCTTGGCCGTGAAAGGTGCTACTTCTTGGTTTCTTTTCCATTCAACCCCTGCAACCCTGGAGGATTTTTTTTTAATTTTCAAAACCTGAGTCCAGATATCTAGGCGCTTCATCCAGCCGATCTTGGCTTGGTTAAGTGCTACTTCTTGGACGCTTTTCCACTCGACCATGGTAACCCTGGAGAAAATGTTTAAGAATTCAAAACTTAATGCCAAAATTCCAGGCACTTCATCTAGCCAATCTTGGCCGTGAAAGGTGCTACTTCTTGGACTCTTTTCCATTCAACCCCTGCCACCCTGGAGAAACTTTTTTAATTTTCAAAGCCTGAGTCCAGATATCTAGGCGCTTCATCCAGCTGATCTTGGCTGGGTTAAGTGCTACTTCTTGGACGCTTTACCACTCGACCACGATAACCCTGGAGAAAATTTTTAAGAATTCAAAACTTAATGCCAAACATCCAGGCGCTTCATCTAGCCAATCTTGGCCGTGAAAGGTGCTACTTCTTGGACTCTTTTCCATTCAACCCCTGCCACCTTGGCGGAAATTTTTTAATTTTTAAAGCGAAAGTCCAAACGTCCAGGCGCTTCATCCAGCCGATCTTGGCTGGGTTAAGTGCTACTTCTTAGACGCTTTTCCACTCGACCATGGTAACCCTGGAGAAAATTTTTAAGAATTCAAAACTTAATGCCAAACATCCAGGCTTCATCTAACCAATCTTGGCCTCGAAAGGTGCTACTTCTTGGACTCTTTTCCATTCAACCCCTGCCACCCTGGAGAAGATTTTTTTAATTTTCAAAGCGAAAGTCCAAACATCCAGGCGCTTCATCCAGCCGATCTTGGCTGGATTAAGTGCTACTTCTTGGACGCTTTACCACTCGACCATGGTAACCCTGGAGAAAATTTTTAAGAATTCAAAACTTAATGCCAAACATCCAGGCGCTTCATCTAGCCAATCTTGGCCGTGAAAGGTGCTACGTCTTGGACTCTTTTCCATTTAACCCCTGCAACCCTGGAGGAATTTTTTTTAATTTTCAAAGACTGAGTCCAGATATCTAGGTGCTTCATCCACCCGATCTTGGCTGGGTTAAGTGCTACTTCTTGGAAGCTTTTCCACTCGACCATGGTAACCCTGGAGAAAATTTTTAAGAATTCAAAACTTAATGCCAAACATCCAGGCTTCATCTAGCCAATCTTTTCCGTGAAAGGTGCTACTTCTTGGACTCATTTCCACTCAACCCTTGCCACCCTGAGGAAATTTTTAATTTTTAAAGCGAAAGTCCAAACATCCAGGCGCTTTATCCAGCCGATCTTGGCTGGGTTAAGTGCTATTTCTTGGACGCTTTTCAACTCGACCATGGTAACCCTGGAGAAAATTTTTAAGAATTCAAAACTTAATGCCAAACATCCAGGCTTCATCTAACCAATCTTGGCCGTGAAAAGTGCTACTTCTTGGACTCTTTTCCATTCAACCCCTGCCACCCTGGAGGAAATTTTTTAATTTTCAAAACCTGAGTCAAGATATCTAGGCGCTTCATCCCGCCGATCTTGGCTGTGTTAAGTGCTACTTCTTGGACGCTTTACCACTCGACCATGGTAACCCTGGAGAAAATTTTTAAGAATTCAAAACTTAATGCCAAACATCCAGGCTTCATCTAACCAATCTTGGCCGTGAAAGCTGCTACTTCTTGGACTCTTTTCCATTCAACCCCTGCCACCCTGGAGAAAATTTTTTAATTTTCAAAGCCTGAGTCCAGATATCTAGGCGCTTCATCCAGCCGATCTTGGCTGGGTTAAGTGCTATTTCTTGAACGCTTTTCCTTTCGACCATGGTAACCCTGGAGAAAATTTTTAAGAATTCAAAACTTAATGCCAAACATCCAGGCTTCATCTAACCAATCTTGGCCGTGAAAAGTTGTACTTCTTGGACTCTTTTCCATTCAACCCCTGCCACCCTGGAGGAAATTTTTTAATTTTCAAAGCCTGAGTCCAGATATCTAGGCGCTTCATCCAGCTGATCTTGGCTGGGTTAAGTGGTACTTCTTGGACGCTTTACCACTCGAGTACGATAACCCTGGAGAAAATTTTTAAGAATTCAAAACTTAATGCCAAACATCCAGGCTTCATCTAACCAATCTTGGCCGTGAAAAGTTGTACTTCTTGGACTCTTTTCCATTCAACCCCTGCCACCCTGGAGGAATTTTTTTTAATTTTCAAAGACTGAGTCCAGATATCTAGGCGCTTCATCCAGCCGATCTTGGCTGGGTTAAGTGCTACTTCTTGGAAGCTTTTCCACTCGACCATGTTAACCCTGGAGAAAATTTTTAAGAATTCAAAACTTAATGCCAAACATCCAGGCTTCATCTAGCCAATCTTGTACCGTGAAAGGTGCTACTTCTTGGACTCATTTCCACTCAACCCTTGCCACCCTGGAGGATTTTTTTAATTTTTAAAGCGAGAGTCCAGATATCTAGGCGCTTCATCCAGCCGATCTTGGCTGGGTTAAGTGCTACTTCTTGGACGCTTTTCCACTCGTCCAAGGTATACCTGGAGAAAATTTTTAAGAATTCAAAACTTAATGCCAAACATCCAGGCTTCATCTAACCAATCTTGGCCGTGAAAGGTGCTACTTCTTGGACTCTTTTCCATTCAACCCCTGCCACCCTGGAGAAAATTTTTTAATTTTCAAAGCCTGAGCCCATATATCTAGGCGCTTCATCCAGTCTATCTTGGCTGGGTTAAGTGCTACTTCTTGAACGCTTTTCCACTCGACCATGGTAACCCTGGAGAAAATTTTTAAGAATTCAAGACTTAATGCCAAACATCCAGGAGCTTCATCTAGCCAATCTTTTTCCGTGAAAGGTGCTACTTCTTGGACTTATTTCCACTCACCCCTTGCCACCCTGGAGAAAATTTATTAATTTTTAAAGCGAAAGTCCAAACGTCCAGGCGCTTCATCCAGCCGATCTTGGCTGGGTTAAGTGCTACTTCTTGGACACTTTTCCACTCGACCATGGTAACCCTGGAGAAAATTTTTAAGAATTCAAAACTTAATGCCAAACATCCAGGCTTCATCTAACCAATCTTGGCCGTGAAAGGTGCTACTTCTTGGACTCTTTTCCATTCAACCCCTGCCTCCCTGGAGGAAATTTTTTAATTTTCAAAGCGAAAGTCCAAACAACCAGGCGCTTCATCCAGCTGATCTTGGCTGGGTTAAGTGCTACTTCTTGAACGCTTTACCACTCGACCATGGTAACCCTGGAGAAAATTTTTAAGAATTCAAAACTTAATGCCAAACATCCAGGCGCTTCATCTAGCCAATCTTGGCCGTGAAAGGTGCTACTTCTTGGACTCTTTTCCATTCAACCCCTGCCACCCTGAAGAAACTTTTTAATTTTCAAAGCCTGAGTCCAGATATCTAGGCGCTTCTTCCAGCTGATCTTGGCTGGGTTAAGTGCTACTTCTTGGACGCTTTACCACTCGACCATGGTAACCCTGGAGAAAATTTTTAAGAATTCAAAACTTAATGCCAAACATCCAGGCTTCTTCTAACCAATCTTGTCCGTGAAAGTTTCTACTTCTTGGACTCTTTTCCATTCAACCCCTGCCACCCTGGAGGAACTTTTTTTAATTTTCAAAGACTGAGTCCAGATATCTAGGCGCTTCATCCAGCCGATCTTGGCTGGGTTAAGTGCTACTTCTTAGAAGCTTTTCCACTCGACCATGGTAACCCTGGAGAAAATTTTTAAGAATTCAAAACTTAATGCCAAACATCCAGGCTTCATCTAGCCAATCTTTTCCGTGAAAGGTGCTACTTCTTGGACTCATTTCCACTCAACCCTTGCCACCCTGAAGGAAATTTTTAATTTTTAAAGCGAAAGTCCAAACGTCCAGGCGCTTCATTAAGCCGATCTTGGCTGGGTTAAGTGCTACTTCTTGGATGCTTTTCCACTCAACCATGGTAACCCTGGAGAAAATTTTTAAGAATTCAAAACTTAATGCCAAACATCCAGGCTTCATCTAACCAATATTGGCCGTGAAAGGTGCTACTTCTTGGACTTTTTTCCATTCAACCCTTGCCACCCTGGAGGAAATTTTTTAATTTTTAAAGCGAAAGTCCAAACGTCCAGGCGCTTCATCCAGCCGATCTTGGCTGGGTTAAGTGCTACTTCTTGGACGCTTTTCCACTCAACCATGGTAACCCTGGAGAAAATTTTTAAGAATTCAAAACTTAATGCCAAACATCCAGGCTTCATCTAACCAATATTGGCCGTGAAAGGTGCTACTTCTTGGACTTTTTTCCATTCAACCCCTGCCACCCTGGAGAAAATTTTTAATATTCAAAGCGAAAGTCCAAACAACCAGGCGCTTCATCCAGCCGATCTTGGCTGGGTTAAGTGCTACTTCTTGAACGCTTTACCACTCGACCATGGTAACCCTTGAGAAAATTTTTAAGAATTCAAAACTTAATGCCAAACATCCAGGCTTCATCTAACCAATCTTGGCCGTGAAAGGTGCTACTTCTTGGACTCTTTTCCATTCAACCCCTGCCACCCTGGAAGAAATTTTTAATTTTCAAAGCGAAAGTCCAAACATCCAGGCGCTTCATTAAGTCGATCTTGGCTGGGTTAAGTGCTACTTCTTGGACGCTTTACCACACTCGACCATGGTAAGCCTGGAGAAAATTTTTAAGAATTCAAATCTTAATGCCAAACATCCAGGCGCTTCATCTAGCCAATCTTGGCCGTGAAAGGTGCTACTTCTTGGACTCTTTTCCATTCAACCCCTGTCACCCTGGAGAAACTTTTTAATTTTTAAAGCCTGAGTCCAGATATCTAGGCGCTTCATCCAGCCGATCTTGGCTGGTTTAAGTGCTACTTCTTGGACGCTTTACCACTCGACCACGATAACCCTGGAGAAAAATTTTAAGAATTCAAAACTTAATGCCAAACACCCAGGCTTCATCTAACCAATCTTGGCCGTGAAAGGTGCTACTTCTTGGACTCTTTTCCATTCAACCCCTGCCACCCTGAAGGAAATTTTTTAATTTTCAAAGCGAAAGTCCAAACATCCAGGCGCTTCATCCAGCCGATCTTGGATGGGTTAAGTGCTACTTCTTGGACGCTTTACCACTTGACCATGGTAACCCTGGAGAAAATTTTTAAGAATTCAAAACTTAATGCCAAACATCCAGGCTTCTTCTAACCAATCTTGGCCGTGAAAGGTGCTACTTCTTGGACTCTTTTCCATTCAACCCCTGCCACCCTGGAGGAAATTTTTTAATTTTCAAAGTGAAAGTCCAAACATCCAGGTGCTTCATCCAGCTGATCTTGGCTGGGTTAAGTGCTACTTCTTGGGACGCTTTACCACTCGACCACGATAACCCTGGAGAAAATTTTTAAGAATTCAAAACTTAATGCCAAACATCCAGGCTTCATCTAACCAATCTTGGCCGTGAAAGTTGCTACTTCTTGGACTCTTTTCCATTCAACCCCTGCCACCCTGGAGGAAATTTTTTAATTTTCAAAGACTGAGTCCAGATATCTAAGCGCTTCATCCAGCCGATCTTGGCTGGGTTAAGTGCTACTTCTTGGAAGCTTTTCCACTCGACCATGGTAACCCTGGAGAAAATTTTTAAGAATTCAAAACATAATGCCAAACATCCAGGCTTCATCTAGCCAATCTTTTTCCGTGAAAGGTGCTACTTCTTGGACTCATTTCCACTGAACCCTTGCCACCCTGGAGGAAATTTTTAATTTTTAAAGCGAAAGCACAAACGTCCAGGCGCTTCATCCAGCCGATCTTGGCTGGGTTAAGTACTACTTCTTGGACGCTTTACCACTCGACCATGGTAACCCTGGAGAAAATATTTAAGAATTCAAAACTTAAAGCCAAACATCCAGGCTTCATCTAACCAATCTTGGCCGTGAAAGTTGCTACTTCTTGGACTCTTTTCCATTCAACCCCTGCCACCCTGGAGGAAATTTTTAATTTTCAAAGCGAAAGTCCAAACATCCAGGCGCTTCATCCAGCCGATCTTGGCTGGGTTAAGTGCTACTTCTTGACGCTTTACCACTCGACCACGATAACCCTGGAGAAAATTTTTAAGAATTCAAATCTTGATGCCAAACATCCAGGCTTCATATAACCAATCTTGGCCGTGAAAGGTGCTACTTCTTGGACTCTTTTCCATTTCAACCCTGCCACCCTGGAGAAAATTTTTAATTTTCAAAGCCTGAGTCCAGATATCTAGGCGCTTCATCCAGCCGATCTTGGCTGGGTTAAGTGCTATTTCTTGAACGCTTTTCCTTTCGACCATGGTAACCCTGGAGAAAATTTTTAAGAATTCAAAACTTAATGCCAAACATCCAGGCTTCATCTAACCAATCTTGGCCGTGAAAAGTTGTACTTCTTGGACTCTTTTCCATTCAACCCCTGCCACCCTGGAGGAAATTTTTTAATTTTCAAAGCCTGAGTCCAGATATCTAGGCGCTTCATCCAGCTGATCTTGGCCGGGTTAAGTGGTACTTCTTGGACGCTTTACCACTCGAGTACGATAACCCTGGAGAAAATTTTTAAGAATTCAAAACTTAATGCCAAACATCCAGGCTTCATCTAACCAATCTTGGCCGTGAAAGGTTGTACTTCTTGGACTCTTTTCCATTCAACCCCTGCCACCCTGGAGGAATTTTTTTTAATTTTCAAAGACTGAGTCCAGATATCTAGGCGCTTCATCCAGCCGATCTTGGCTGGGTTAAGTGCTACTTCTTGGAAGCTTTTCCACTCGACCATGTTAACCCTGGAGAAAATTTTTAAGAATTCAAAACTTAATGCCAAACATCCAGGCTTCATCTAGCCAATCTTGTACCGTGAAAGGTGCTACTTCTTGGACTCATTTCCACTCAACCCTTGCCACCCTGGAGGAAATTTTTAATTTTTAAAGCAAGAGTCCAGATATCTAGGCGCTTCATCCAGCCGATCTTGGCTGGGTTAAGTGCTACTTCTTGGACGCTTTTCCACTCGTCCAAGGTATACCTGGAGAAAATTTTTAAGAATTCAAAACTTAATGCCAAACATCCAGGCTTCATCTAACCAATCTTGGCCGTGAAAGGTGCTACTTCTTGGACTCTTTTCCATTCAACCCCTGCCACCCTGGAGAAAATTTTTTATTTTCAAAGCCTGAGCCCATATATCTAGGCGCTTCATCCAGCCTATCTTGGCTGGGTTAAGTGCTACTTCTTGAACGCTTTTCCACTCGACCATGGTAACCCTGGAGAAAATTTTTAAGAATTCAAGACTTAATGCCAAACATCCAGGAGCTTCATCTAGCCAATCTTTTCCGTGAAAGGTGCTACTTCTTGGACTTATTTCCACTCACCCCTTGCCACCCTGGAGGAAATTTATTAATTTTTAAAGCGAAAGTCCAAACGCCCAGGCGCTTCATCCAGCCGATCTTGGCTGGGTTAAGTGCTACTTCTTGGACACTTTTCCACTCGACCATGGTAACCCTGGAGAAAATTTTTAAGAATTCAAAACTTAATGCCAAACATCCAGGCTTCATCTAACCAATCTTGGCCGTGAAAGGTGCTACTTCTTGGACTCTTTTCCATTCAACCCCTGCCTCCCTGGAGGAAATTTTTTAATTTTCAAAGCGAAAGTCCAAACAACCAGGCGCTTCATCCAGCTGATCTTGGCTGGGTTAAGTGCTACTTCTTGAACGCTTTACCACTCGACCATGGTAACCCTGGAGAAAATTTTTAAGAATTCAAAACTTAATGCCAAACATCCAGGCGCTTCATCTAGCCAATCTTGGCCGTGAAAGGTGCTACTTCTTGGACTCTTTTCCATTCAACCCCTGCCACCCTGAAGAAACTTTTTTAATTTTCAAAGCCTGAGTCCAGATATCTAGGCGCTTCTTCCAGCTGATCTTGGCTGGGTTAAGTGCTACTTCTTGGACGCTTTACCACTCGACCATGGTAACCCTGGAGAAAATTTTTAAGAATTCAAAACTTAATGCCAAACATCCAGGCTTCTTCTAACCAATCTTGTCCGTGAAAGTTTCTACTTCTTGGACTCTTTTCCATTCAACCCCTGCCACCCTGGAGGAACTTTTTTTAATTTTCAAAGACTGAGTCCAGATATCTAGGCGCTTCATCCAGCCGATCTTGGCTGGGTTAAGTGCTACTTCTTAGAAGCTTTTCCACTCGACCATGGTAACCCTGGAGAAAATTTTTAAGAATTCAAAACTTAATGCCAAACATCCAGGCTTCATCTAGCCAATCTTTTTCCGTGAAAGGTGCTACTTCTTGGACTCATTTCCACTCAACCCTTGCCACCCTGAAGGAAATTTTTTAATTTTTAAAGCGAAAGTCCAAACGTCCAGGCGCTTCATTAAGCCGATCTTGGCTGGGTTAAGTGCTACTTCTTGGATGCTTTTCCACTCAACCATGGTAACCCTGGAGAAAATTTTTAAGAATTCAAAACTTAATGCCAAACATCCAGGCTTCATCTGACCAATATTGGCCGTGAAAGGTGCTACTTCTTGGACTTTTTTCCATTCAACCCTTGCCACCCTGGAGAAATTTTTAATTTTTAAAGCGAAAGTCCAAACGTCCAGGCGCTTCATCCAGCCGATCTTGGCTGGGTTAAGTGCTACTTCTTGGACGCTTTTCCACTCAACCATGGTAACCCTGGAGAAAATTTTTAAGAATTCAAAACTTAATGCCAAACATCCAGGCTTCATCTAACCAATATTGGCCGTGAAAGGTGCTACTTCTTGGACTTTTTTCCATTCAACCCCTGCCACCCTGGAGGAAATTTTTTAATATTCAAAGCGAAAGTCCAAACAACCAGGCGCTTCATCCAGCCGATCTTGGCTGGGTTAAGTGCTACTTCTTGAACGCTTTACCACTCGACCATGGTAACCCTTGAGAAAATTTTTAAGAATTCAAAACTTAATGCCAAACATCCAGGCTTCATCTAACCAATCTTGGCCGTGAAAGGTGCTACTTCTTGGACTCTTTTCCATTCAACCCCTGCCACCCTGGAAGAAATTTTTTAATTTTCAAAGCGAAAGTCCAAACATCCAGGCGCTTCATTAAGTCGATCTTGGCTGGGTTAAGTGCTACTTCTTGGGACGCTTTACCACTCGACCATGGTAAGCCTGGAGAAAATTTTTAAGAATTCAAATCTTAATGCCAAACATCCAGGCGCTTCATCTAGCCAATCTTGGCCGTGAAAGGTGCTACTTCTTGGACTCTTTTCCATTCAACCCCTGTCACCCTGGAGAAACTTTTTTAATTTTTAAAGCCTGAGTCCAGATATCTAGGCGCTTCATCCAGCCGATCTTGGCTGGTTTAAGTGCTACTTCTTGGACGCTTTACCACTCGACCACGATAACCCTGGAGAAAAATTTTATGAATTCAAAACTTAATGCCAAACACCCAGGCTTCATCTAACCAATCTTGGCCGTGAAAGGTGCTACTTCTTGGACTCTTTTCCATTCAACCCCTGCCACCCTGAAGGAAATTTTTTAATTTTCAAAGCGAAAGTCCAAACATCCAGGCGCTTCATCCAGCCGATCTTGGATGGGTTAAGTGCTACTTCTTGGACGCTTTACCACTTGACCATGGTAACCCTGGAGAAAATTTTTAAGAATTCAAAACTTAATGCCAAACATCCAGGCTTCTTCTAACCAATCTTGGCCGTGAAAGGTGCTACTTCTTGGACTCTTTTCCATTCAACCCCTGCCACCCTGGAGGAAATTTTTTAATTTTCAAAGTGAAAGTCCAAACATCCAGGTGCTTCATCCAGCTGATCTTGGCTGGGTTAAGTGCTACTTCTTGGACGCTTTACCACTCGACCACGATAACCCTGGAGAAAATTTTTAAGAATTCAAAACTTAATGCCAAACATCCAGGCTTCATCTAACCAATCTTGGCCGTGAAAGTTGCTACTTCTTGGACTCTTTTCCATTCAACCCCTGCCACCCTGGAGGAAATTTTTTAATTTTCAAAGACTGAGTCCAGATATCTAAGCGCTTCATCCAGCCGATCTTGGCTGGGTTAAGTGCTACTTCTTGGAAGCTTTTCCACTCGACCATGGTAACCCTGGAGAAAATTTTTAAGAATTCAAAACTTAATGCCAAACATCCAGGCTTCATCTAGCCAATCTTTTTCCGTGAAAGGTGCTACTTCTTGGACTCATTTCCACTGAACCCTTGCCACCCTGGAGGAAATTTTTTAATTTTTAAAGCGAAAGCACAAACGTCCAGGCGCTTCATCCAGCCGATCTTGGCTGGGTTAAGTACTACTTCTTGGACGCTTTACCACTCGACCATGGTAACCCTGGAGAAAATATTTAAGAATTCAAAACTTAAAGCCAAACATCCAGGCTTCATCTAACCAATCTTGGCCGTGAAAGTTGCTACTTCTTGGACTCTTTTCCATTCAACCCCTGCCACCCTGGAGGAAATTTTTAATTTTCAAAGCGAAAGTCCAAACATCCAGGCGCTTCATCCAGCCGATCTTGGCTGGGTTAAGTGCTACTTCTTGGACGCTTTACCACTCGACCATGGTAACCCTGGAGAAAATATTTAAGAATTCAAAACTTAAAGCCAAACATCCAGGCTTCATCTAACCAATCTTGGCCGTGAAAGTTGCTACTTCTTGGACTCTTTTCCATTCAACCCCTGCCACCCTGGAGAAACTTTTTTAATTTTCAAAGCCTTAGTCCAGATATTTAGGCGCTTCATCCAGCCGATCTTGGCTGGGTTAAGTGCTACTTCTTGAACGCTTTTCCACTCGACCATGGTAACCCTGGAGAAAATTTTTAAGAATTCAAAACTTAATGCCAAACATCCAGGCTTCATCTAACCAATCTTGGCCGTGAAAGGTGCTACTTCTTGGACTCTTTTCCATTCAACCCCTGCCACCCTGGAGGAAACTTTTTAATTTTCAAAGCGAAAGTCCAAACATCCAGGCGCTTCATCCAGCCGATCTTGGCTGGGTTAAGTGCTACTTCTTGACGCTTTACCACTCGACCACGATAACCCTGGAGAAAATTTTTAAGAATTCAAATCTTGATGCCAAACATCCAGGCTTCATATAACCAATCTTGGCCGTGAAAGGTGCTACTTCTTGGACTCTTTTCCATTCAACCCCTGCCACCCTGGAGAAACTTTTTTAATTTTCAAAGCCTGAGTCCAGATATCTAGGCGCTTCATCCAGCTGATCTTGGCTGGGTTAAGTGCTACTTCTTGACGCTTTACCACTCGACCACGATAACCCTGGAGAAAATTTTTAAGAATTCAAAACTTAATGCCAAACATCCAGGTGCTTCATCTAGCCAATCTTTTTCCGTGAAAGGTGTTACTTCTTGGACTCTTTTCCATTCAACCCCTGCCACCCTGGAGGAAACTTTTTAATTTTCAAAGCGAAAGTCCAAACATCCAGGCGCTTCATCCAGCCGATCTTGGCTGGGTTAAGTGCTACTTCTTGGGACGCTTTACCACTCGACCATGGTAACCCTGGAGAAAATTTTTAAGAATTCAAGACTTAATGCCTAACATCCAGGCTTCATCTAACCAATCTTGGCAGTGAAAGGTGCTACTTCATGGACTCTTTTCAATTCAACCCCTGCCACCCTGGAGGAAATTTTTAATTTTCAAAACCTGAGTCCAGATATCTAGGCGCTTCATCCAGCCGATCTTGGCTGGGTTAAGTGCTACTTCTTGAACGCTTTTCCACTCGACCATGGTAACCCTGGAAAAAAAATTTAAGAATTCAAGACTTAATGCCAAACATCCAGGCTTCATCTAACCAATCTTGGCCGTGAAAGTTGCTACTTCATGGACTCTTTTCAATTCAACCCCTGCCACCCTGGAGGAAATTTTTAATTTTCAAAACCTGAGTCCAGATATCTAGGCGCTTCATCCAGCCGATCTTGGCTGGGTTAAGTGCTACTTCTTGACGCTTTTCCACTCGACCAAGCTATCCCTGGAGAAAATTGTTAAGAATTCAAAACTTAATGCCAAGCATCCAGGCTTCATCTAGCCAATCTTTTTCCGTGAAAGGTGCTACTTCTTGGACTCATTTCCACTCAACCCTTGCCACCCTATAGGAAATTTATTAATTTTTAAAGCGAAAGTCCCAAGCGTCCAGGCGCTTCATCCAGCCGATCTTGGCTGGGTTAAGTGCTACTTCTTGAACGCTTTTCCTTTCGACCATGGTAACCCTGGAGAAAATTTTTAAGAATTCAAAACTTAATGCCAAACATCCAGGCTTCATCTAACCAATCTTGGCCGTGAAAAGTTGTACTTCTTGGACTCTTTTCCATTCAACCCCTGCCACCCTGGAGAAATTTTTAATTTTCAAAACCTGAGTCCAGATATCTAGGCGCTTCATCCCGCCGATCTTGGCTGGGTTAAGTGCTACTTCTTGGACGCTTTACCACTCGACCATGGTAACCCTGGAGAAAATTTTTAAGAATTCAAATCTTAATGCCAAACATCCAGGCTTCATATAACCAATCTTGGCCGTGAAAGGTGCTACTTCTTGGACTCTTTTCCATTCAACCCCTGCCACCCTGGAGAAACTTTTTTAATTTTCAAAGCCTGAGTCCAGATATCTAGGCGCTTCATCCAGCTGATATTGGCTGGGTTAAGTGCTACTTCTTGACGCTTTACCACTCGACCACGATAACCCTGGAGAAAATTTTTAAGAATTCAAAACTTAATGCCAAACATCCAGGCTTCATCTAGCCAATCTTTTCCATGAAAGGTGCTACTTCTTGGACTCAATTCCACTCAACCCTTGCCACCCTGGAGGAAATTTTTTAATTTTTAAAGCGAAAGTCCAAACGTCCAGGCGCTTCATCCAGCCGATCTTGGCTGGGTTAAGTGCTACTTCTTGTATGCTTTACCACTCGACCATTGTAACCCTTGAGAAAATTTTTAAGAATTCAAAACTTAATGCCAAACATCCAGGCTTCATCTAACCAATCTTGGCCGTGAAAGGTGCTACTTCTTGGACTCTTTTCCATTCAACCCCTGCCACCCTGGAGGAAACTTTTTAATTTTCAAAGCGAAAGTCCAAACATCCAGGCGCTTCATCCAGCCGATCTTGGCTGGGTTAAGTGCTACTTCTTGAACGCTTTTCCACTCGACCATGGTAACCCTGGAGAAAATTTTTAAGAATTCAAAACTTAATGCCAAACATCCAGGCTTCATCTAACCAATCGTGGCCGTGAAAGGTGCTACTTCATGGACTCTTTTCCGTTCAACCCCTGCCACCCTGGAGAAATTTTTAAATTTTCAAAACCTGAGTCCAGATATCTAGGCGCTTCATGCAGCCGATCTTGGCTGGGTTAAGTGCTACTTCTTGAAGGCTTTTCCACTCGACCAAGGTATGCCTGGAGAAAATTTTTAAGAATTCAAAACTTAATGCCAAACATCCAGGCTTCATCTAGCCAATCTTTTCCGTGAAAGGTGCTACTTCTTGGACTCATTTCAACTCAACCTTTGCCACCCTGGAGGAAATTTATTAATTTTTAAAGCGAAAGTCCAAACGTCCAGGCGCTTCATCCAGCCGATCTTGGCTGGGTTAAGTGCTACTTCTTGGACACTTTTCCACTCGACCATGGTAACCCTGCAGAAAATTTTTAAGAATTCAAAACTTAATGCCAAACATCCAGGCTTCATCTAACCAATCTTGGCCGTGAAAGGTGCTACTTCTTGGACTCTTTTCCATTCAACCCCTGCCACCCTGAAGGAAATTTTTTAATTTTCAAAGCCTGAGCCCAGATATCTAGGCGCTTCATCCAGCCGATCTTGGCTGGGTTAAGTGCTACTTCTTGAACGCTTTTCCACTCGACCATTGTAACCCTGGAGAAAATTTTTAAGAATTCAAAACTTAATGCCAAACATCCAGGCTTCATCTAACCAATCTTGGCCGTGAAAGGTGCTACTTCATGGACTCTTTTCCATTCAACCCCTGCCACCCTGGAGAAATTTTTAAATTTTCAAAACCTGAGTCCAGATATCTAGGCGCTTCATCCCGCCGATCTTGACCTGGGTTAAGTGCTACTTCTTGGACGCTTTACCACTCGACCATGGTAACCCTGGAGAAAATTTTTAAGAATTCAAAACTTAATGCCAAACATCCAGGCTTCATCTAGCCAATCTTTTCCGTGAAAGGTGCTACTTCTTGGACTCATTTCCACTCAACCCTTGCCACCCTGGAGGAAATTTATTAATTTTTAAAGCGAAAGTCCAAACGTCCAGGCGCTTCTTCCAGCCGATCTTGGCTGGGTTAAGTGCTACTTCTTGACACTTTTCCACTCGACCATGGTAACCCTGCAGAAAATTTTTAAGAATTCAAAACTTAATGCCAAACATCCAGGCTTCATCTAACCAATCTTGGCCGTGAAAGGTGCTACTTCTTGGACTCTTTTCCATTCAACCCCTGCCACCCTGGAGAAAATTTTTTAATTTTCAAAGCCTGAGCCCAGATATCTAGGCGCTTCATCCAGCCGATCTTGGCTGGGTTAAGTGCTACTTCTTGAACGCTTTTCCACTCGACCATGGTAACCCTGGAGAAAATTTTTAAGAATTCAAAACTTAATGCCAAACATCCAGGCTTCATCTAACCAATCTTGGCCGTGAAAGGTGCTACTTCATGGACTCTTTTCCATTCAACCCCTGCCACCCTGGAGAAAATTTTTTAATTTTCAAAGCCTGAGCCCAGATATCTAGGCGCTTCATCCAGCCGATCTTGGCTGGGTTAAGTGCTACTTCTTGAACGCTTTTCCACTCGACCATGGTAACCCTGGAGAAAATTTTTAAGAATTCAAAACTTAATGCCAAACATCCAGGCTTCATCTAACCAATCTTGGCCGTGAAAGGTGCTACTTCATGGACTCTTTTCCATTCAACTTCTGCCACCCTGGAGAAATTTTTTAATTTTCAAAACCTGAGTCCAGATATCTAGGCGCTTCATCCCGCCGATCTTGGCTGGGTTAAGTGCTACTTCTTGGGACGCTTTACCACTCGACCATGGTAACCCTGGAGAAAATTTTTAAGAATTCAAGACTTAATGCCAAACATCCAGGCTTCATCTAACCAATCTTGGCCGTGAAAGGTGCTACTTCATGGACTCTTTTCAATTCAACCCCTGCCACCCTGGAGAAAATTTTTAATTTTCAAAACTTGAGTCCAGATATCTAGGCGCTTCATCCAGCCGATCTTGGCTGGGTTAAGTGCTACTTCTTGAACGCTTTTCCAATTGTCCAAGGTATACCTGGAGAAAATTTTTAAGAATTCAAAACTTACTGCCAAACATCCAGGCTTCATCTAGTCAATCTTTTTCCGTGAAAGGTGCTACTTTGGACTCATTTTCACTCAACCCTTGCCACCCTGGAGAAATTTATTAATTTTTAAAGCAAAAGTCCAAACGTCCAGGTGCTTCATCCAGCCGATCTTGGCTAGGTTAAGTGCTACTTCTTGTAAGCTTTACCACTCGACCATGGTAACCCTTGAGAAAATTTTAAGAATTCAAAACTTAATGCCAAACATCCAGGCTTCATCTAACCAATCTTGGCCGTGAAAGGTGCTACTTCTTGGACTCTTTTCCATTCAACCCCTGCCACCCTGGAGAAAATTTTTTAATTTTCAAAGCCTGAGCCGAGATATCTAGGCGCTTCATCCAGCCGATCTTGGCTGGGTTAAGTGCTACTTCTTGAACGCTTTTCCACTCGACCATGGTAACCCTGGAGAAAATTTTTAAGAATTCAAAACCTAATGCCAAACATCCAGGCTTCATCTAACCAATCTTGGCCGTGAAAGTTGCTACTTCATGGACTCTTTTCAATTCAACCCCTGACACCCTGGAGGAAATTTTTTAATTTTCAAAACCTGAGTCCAGATATCTAGGCGCTTCATCCAGCCGATCTTGGCTGGGTTAAGTGCTACTTCTTGGACGCTTTTCCACTCGACCAAGGTATCCCTGGAGAAAATTTTTAAGAATTCAAAACTTAATGCCAAACATCCAGGCTTCATCTAGCCAATCTTTTTCCGTGAAAGGTGCTACTTCTTGGACTCATTTCCACTCAACCCTTGCCACCCTGGTGGAAATTTATTAATTTTTAAGGCGAAAGTCCAAACGTCCAGGCGCTTCATCCAGCCGATCTTGGCTGGGTTAAGTGCTACTTCTTGGACACTTTTCCACTCGACCATGGTAACCCTGCAGAAAAATTTTAAGAATTCAAAACTTAATGCCAAACATCCAGGCTTCATCTAACCAATCTTGGCCGTGAAAGGTGCTACTTCTTGGACTCTTTTCCATTCAACCCCTGCCACCCTGGAGAAAATTTTTTAATTTTCAAAGCCTGAGCCCAGATATCTAGGCGCTTCATCCAGCCGATCTTGGCTGGGTTAAGTGCTACTTCTTGAACGCTTTTCCACTCGACCATGGTAACCCTGGAGAAAATTTTTAAGAATTCAAAACTTAATGCCAAACATCCAGGCTTCATCTAACCAATCTTGGCCGTGAAAGGTGCTACTTCATGGACTCTTTTCCATTCAACCCCTGCCACCCTGGAGGAAATTTTTAAATTTTCAAAACCTGAGTCCAGATATCTAGGCGCTTCATCCCGCCGATCTTGGCTGGGTTAAGTGCTACTTCTTGGACGCTTTACCACTCGACCATGGTAACCCTGGAGAAAATTTTTAAGAATTCAAAACTTATTGCCAAACATCCAGGCTTCATCTAGCCAATCTTTTTCCATGAAAGGTGCTACTTCTTGGACTCATTTCCACTCAACCCTTGCCACCCTGGAGGAAATTTATTAATTTTTAAAGCGAAAGTCCAAACGTCCAGGCGCTTCTTCCAGCCGATCTTGGCTGGGTTAAGTGCTACTTCTTGGACACTTTTCCACTCGACCATGGTAACCCTGCAGAAAATTTTTAAGAATTCAAAACTTAATGCCAAACATCCAGGCTTCATCTAACCAATCTTGGCCGTGAAAGCTGCTACTTCTTGGACTCTTTTCCATTCAACCCCTGCCACCCTGGAGGAAATTTTTTAATTTTCAAAACCTGAGTCCAGATATCTAGGCGCTTCATCCTGCTGATCTTGGCTGGGTTAAGTGCTACTTCTTGGACGCTTTACCACTCGACCATGGTAACCCTGGAGAAATTTTTTAAGAATTCAAAACTTAATGCCAAACATCCAGGCGCTTCATCTAGCCAATCTTGGCCGTGAAAGTTGTTACTTCTTGGACTCTTTTCCATTCAACGCCTGCCACCCTGGAGAAACTTTTTAATTTTCAAAGCCTGAGTCCAGATATCTAGGCGCTTCATCCAGCTGATCTTGGCTGGGTTAAGTGCTACTTCTTGGACGCTTTACCACTCGACCACGATAACCCTGGAGAAAATTTTTAAGAATTCAAAACTTAATGCCAAACATCCAGGCTTCATCTAACCAATCTTGGCTGTGAAAGTTTCTACTTCTTGGACTCTTTTCCATTCAACCCCTGCCACCCTGGAGGAAATTTTTTAATTTTCAAAGACTGAGTCCAAACATCCAGGCGCTTCATTAAGCCGATCTTGGCTGGGTTAAGTGCTACTTCTTGGACGCTTTACCACTCGACCATGGTAACCCTGGAGAAAATTTTTAAGAATTCAAAACTTAATGCCAAACATCCAGGCTTCATCTAACCAATCTTGGCCGTGAAAGGTGCTACTTCTTGGACTCTTTTCCATTCAACCCCTGCCACCCTGGAGGAAATTTTTTAATTTTCAAAGCGAAAGTCCAAACATCCAGGCGCTTCATCCAGCCGATCTTGGCTGGATTAAGTGCTACTTCTTGGACGCTTTACCACTCGACCATGGTAACCCTGGAGAAAATTTTTAAGAATTCAAAACTTAATGCCAAACATCCAGGCGCTTCATCTAGCCAATCTTGGCCGTGAAAGGTGCTACTTCTTGGACTCTTTTCCATTCAACCCCTGGCACCCTGGAGAAAATTTTTTAATTTTCAAAGCCTGAGTCCAGATATCTAGGCGCTTCATCCAGCTGATCTTGGCTGGGTTAAGTGCTACTTCTTGGACGCTTTACCACTCGGCCATGGTAACCCTGGAGAAAATTTTTAAGAATTCAAAACTTAATGCCAAACATCCAGGCTTCATCTAACCAATCTTGGCCGTGAAAGGTGCTACGTCTTGGACTCTTTTCCATTTAACCCCTGCCACCCTGGAGGAATTTTTTTTAATTTTCAAAGACTGAATCCAGATATCTAGGCGCTTCATCCAGCCGATCTTGGCTGGGTTAAGTGCTACTTCTTGGAAGCTTTTCCACTCGACCATGGTAACCCTGGAGAAAATTTTTAAGAATTCAAAACTTAATGCCAAACATCCAGGCTTCATCTAGCCAATCTTTTCCGTGAAAGGTGCTACTTCTTGGACTCATTTCCACTCAACCCTTGCCACCCTGGAGAAATTTTTTAATTTTTAAAGCGAAAGTCCAAACATCCAGGCGCTTTATCCAGCCGATCTTGGCTGGGTTAAGTGCTATTTCTTGGGCGCTTTTCCAACTCGACCATGGTAACCCTGGAGAAAATTTTTAAGAATTCAAAACTTAATGCCAAACATCCAGGCTTCATCTAACCAATCTTGGCCGTGAAAAGTGCTACTTCTTGGACTCTTTTCCATTCAACCCCTGCCACCCTGGAGAAATTTTTAATTTTCAAAACCTGAGTCAAGATATCTAGGCGCTTCATCCGGCCGATCTTGGCTGGGTTAAGTGCTACTTCTTGGACGCTTTACCACTCGACCATGGTAACCCTGGCGAAAATTTTTAAGAATTCAAAACTTAATGCCAAACATCCAGGCGCTTCATCTAACCAATCTTGGCCGTGAAAGGTGCTACTTCTTGGACTCTTTTCCATTCAACCCCTGCCACCCTGGAGGAAAGTTTTTAATTTTCAAAGCGAAAGTCCAAACATCCAGGCGCTTCATCCAGCCGATCTTGGCTGTGTTAAGTGCTAATTCTTGGACGCTTTACCACTCGACCATGGTAACCCTGGAGAAAATTTTTAAGAATTCAAAACTTAATGCCAAACATCCAGGCGCTTCATCTAGCCAATCTTGGCCGTGAAAGGTGCTACTTTTTGGACTCTTTTCCATTCAACCCCTGCCACAATGGAGAAAATTTTTAATATTCAAAGCCTGAGTCCAGATATCTAGGCGCTTCATCCAGCCTATCTTGGCTGGGTTAAGTGCTACTTCTTGGACGCTTTTCCACTCGACCAAGTTAACCCTGGAAAAAATTTTTAAGAATTCAAAACTTAATGCCAACCATCCAGGCTTCATCTAACCAATCTTGGCCGTGAAAGGTTGTACTTCTTGGACTCTTTTCCATTCAACCCCTGCCACCCTAGAGGAAATTTTTTAATTTTCAAAACCTGAGTCCAGATATCTAGGCGCTTCATCCCGCCGATCTTGGCTGGGTTAAGTGCTACTTCTTGGACGCTTTACCACTCGACCATGGTAACCCTGGAGAAAATTTTTAAGAATTCAAAACTTAATGCCAAACATCCAGGCTTCATCTAACCAATCTTGGCCGTGAAAGGTGCTACGTCTTGGACTCTTTTCCATTTAACCCCTGCCACCCTGGAGGAATTTTTTTTAATTTTCAAAGACTGAGTCCAGATATCTAGGCGCTTCATCCAGCCGATCTTGGCTGGGTTAAGTGCTACTTCTTGGAAGCTTTTCCACTCGACCATGGTAACCCTGGAGAAAATTTTTAAGAATTCAAAACTTAATGCCAAACATCCAGGCTTCATCTAGCCAATCTTTTCCGTGAAAGGTGCTACTTCTTGGACTCATTTCCACTCAACCCTTGCCACACCCTGGAGGAAATTTTTAATTTTTAAAGCGAAAGTCCAAACATCCAGGCGCTTTATCCAGCCGATCTTGGCTGGGTTAAGTGCTATTTCTTGGACGCTTTTCAACTCGACCATGGTAACCCTGGAGAAAATTTTTAAGAATTCAAAACTTAATGCCAAACATCCAGGCTTCATCTAACCAATCTTGGCCGTGAAAAGTGCTACTTCTTGGACTCTTTTCCATTCAACCCCTGCCACCCTGGGAGAAATTTTTAATTTTCAAAACCTGAGTCAAGATATCTAGGCGCTTCATCCCGCCGATCTTGGCTGGGTTAAGTGCTACTTCTTGGACGCTTTACCACTCGACCATGGTAACCCTGGCAAAAATTTTTAAGAATTCAAAACTTAATGCCAAACATCCAGGCGCTTCATCTAACCAATCTTGGCCGTGAAAGGTGCTACTTCTTGGACTCTTTTCCATTCAACCCCTGCCACCCTGGAGGAAAGTTTTTAATTTTCAAAGCGAAAGTCCAAACATCCAGGCGCTTCATCCAGCCGATCTTGGCTGTGTTAAGTGCTACTTCTTGGACGCTTTACCACTCGACCATGGTAACCCTGGAGAAAATTTTTAAGAATTCAAAACTTAATGCCAAACATCCAGGCGCTTCATCTAGCCAATCTTGGCCGTGAAAGGTGCTACTTCTTGGACTCTTTTTCATTCAACCCCTGCCACAATGGATAAAATTTTTAATATTCAAAGCCTGAGTCCAGATATCTAGGCGCTTCATCCAGCCTATCTTGGCTGGGTTAAGTGCTACTTCTTGGACGCTTTTCCACTCGACCAAGTTAACCCTGGAGAAAATTTTTAAGAATTCAAAACTTAATGCCAAACATCCAGGCTTCATCTAACCAATCTTGGCCGTGAAAGGTTGTACTTCTTGGACTCTTTTCCATTCAACCCCTGCCACCCTAGAGGAAATTTTTAATTTTCAAAACCTGAGTCCAGATATCTAGGCGCTTCATCCCGCCGATCTTGGCTGGGTTAAGTGCTACCTCTTGGACGCTTTACCACTCGACCATGGTAACCCTGGAGAAAATTTTTAAGAATTCAAAACTTAATGCCAAACAGCCAGGCTTCATCTAACCAATCTTGGCCGTGAAAGGTGCTACTTCTTGGACTCTTTTCCATTCAACTCCTGCCACCCTGGAGAAATTTTTTTAATTTTCAAAACCTGAGTCCAGATATCTAGGCGCTTCTTCCAGCCGATCTTGGCTGGGTTAAGTGCTACTTCTTGGACGCTTTTCTACTCGACCATGGTAACCCTGTAGAAAATTTTTAAGAATTCAAAACTTAATGCCAAACGTCCAGGCGCTTCATCCAGCCGATCTTGGCTGGGTTAAGTGCTACTTCTTGGACGCTTTTCCACTCGACCAAGGTATCCCTGGAGAAAATTTTTAAGAATTCAAAACTTAATGCCAAACATCCAGGCTTCATCTAGCCAATGTTGGCTGTGAAAGGTGCTACTTCTTGGACTCTTTTCCCTTCAACCCCTGCCACCCTGGAGCAATTTTTTTTAATTTTCAAAACCTGAGTCCAGATATCTAGGCGCTTCATCCAGTCGATCTTGGCTGGGTTAAGTGCTACTTCTTGGACGCTTTTCCACTCGACCATGGTAACCCTGGAGAAAATGTTTAAGAATTCAAAACCTAATGCCAAACATCCAGGTTTCATCTAACCAATCTTGGCCGTGAAAGGTGCTACTTCTTGAACTCTTTTCAATTCAAACCCTGCCAACCTGGAGGAAATTTTTAAATTTTCAAAGCAAAAGTCCAAACGTCCAGGCGCTTCATCCTGCCGATCTTGGCTGGGTTAAGTGCTACTTCTTGGACGCTTTTCCACTCGATCATGGTAATCCTAAAGAAAATTTTTAAGAATTCAAAACTTAAAGCCAAACATTCAGGCACTTCATCTAGCCAATTTTGGCCGTGAAAGGTGCTACTTTTTGGACTCTTTTCCATTCAACCGCTGCCACCCTGGAGGAATTTTTTAAATTTTCAAAGCAAAAGTCCAAATATCCAGGCGCTTCATTCAGCTAAACTTGGCTTAGTTAAGTTCTACTTCTTGGACGCTTTTCCACTCGTCCATGGTAACCCTGGAGAAAATTTTTAAGAATTCAAAACTTAATGCCAAACATCCAGGCTTCATCTAGCCAATGTTGGCTGTGAAAGGTGATACTTCTTGGACTCTTTTCCATTCAACCCCTGCCACCCTGGAGGAATTTTTTTTAATTTTCAAAACCTGAGTCCAGATATCCAGGCGCTTCATCCAGTCGATCTTGGCTGGGTTAAGTGCTACTTCTTGGACGCTTTTCCACTCAACCATGGTAACCCTGGAGAAAATGTTTAAGAATTCAAAACTTAATGCCAAACATCCAGGCTTGGCCGTGAAAGGTGCTACTTCTTGGACTCTTTTCCTTTCAACCCCTGCCACCCTGGAAGAAATTTTTTGATTTTCAAAACCTGAGTCCAGATATCTAGGCGCTTTATCCAGCCGATCTTGGCTGGGTTAAGTGCTACTTCTTGGAAGCTTTTCCACTCGACCATGGTAACCCTAGAGAAAATTTTTAAGAATTCAAAACTTAATTCCAAACATCCAGACGCTTCATCCAGCCGATCTTGGCTGGGTTAAGTGCTACTTTTGGACGCTTTTCCATTTCACCCCTGCCACCCTGGAGGAATTTTTTAATTTTCAAAACCTGAGTCCAGATATCTAGGCGCTTCATCCAGCCGATCTTGGCTGGGTTAAGTGCTACTTCTTGGATGATTTTCCACTCGACCATGGTAACCCTGGAGAAAATTTTTAAGAATTCAAAATTTAAAGCCAAACATCCAGGCACTTCATCTAGCCAACTTTGGCCGTGAAAGGTGCTACTTCTCAGACTCTTTTCCATTCAACCGCTGCCACCCTGGAAGAAATTTTTAAATTTTCAAAGCAAAAGTCCAAACATCCAGGCGCTTCATCCAGGCGATCTTGGCTGGGTTAAGTGCTACTTCTTGGACGCTTTTTCACTCGACCATGGTAACTCTGGAAAAAATTTTTAAGAATTCAAAACTTAATGCCAAACATCCAGGCTTCATCTTGCCAATATTGGCTGTGAAAGGTGCTACTTCTTGGACTCTTTTCCATTCAACACCTGCCACCCTGGAGGAATTTTTTTTAATTTTCAAAACCTGAGTCCAGATATCTAGGCGCTTCATCCAGTCGATCTTGGCTGGGTTAAGAGCTACTTCTTGGACGCTTTTCCACTCGACCATGGTAACCTTAGAGAAAATGTTTAAGAATTCAAAACTTAATGCCAGAATTCCAGGCACTTCATCTAGCCAATCTTGGCCATGAAAGGTGCTACTTCTTGGACTCTTTTCCATTCAACCGCTGCCACCCTGGAGAAATTTTTCATTTTCAAAGCAAAGTCCAAACATCCAGGCACTTCATCCAGCCGATCTTGGCTGGGTTAAGTGCTACTTCTGACGCTTTTCTACTCGACCATGGTAACCCTGTAGAAAATTTTTAAGAATTCAAAACTTAATACCAAACGTCCAGGCGCTTCATCCAGCCGATCTTGGCTGGGTTAAGTGCTACTTCTTGGACGCTTTTCCACTCGACCATGGTAACCCTGGAGAAAATTTTTAAGAATTCAAAACTTAATGCCAAACATCCAGGCTTCATCTAGCCAATGTTGGCTGTGAAAGGTGCTACTTCTTGGACTCTTTTCCCTTCAACCCCTGCCACCCTGGAGCAATTTTTTTTAATTTTCAAAACCTGAGTCCAGATATCTAGGCGCTTCATCCAGTCGAACTTGGCTGGGTAAGTGCTACTTCTTGGACGCTTTTCCACTCGACCATGGTAACCCTGGAGTAAATGTTTAAGAATTCAAAACCTAATGCCAAACATCCAGGCTTCATCTAACCAATCTTGGCCGTGAAAGGTGCTACTTCTTGGTTTCTTTTCCATTCATCCCCTGCCACCCTGGAGGAAATTTTTAAATTTTGAAAGCAAAAGACCAAACGTCCAGGCACTTCATCCAGCCGATCTTGGCTGGGTTAAGTGCTACTTCTTGTATGCTTTTCCACTCGACCATGGTAACCCTGGAGAAAATTTTTAAGAATTCAAAACTTAATGCCAAACATCCAGGCTACGTCTAGCCAATCTTTTTCTGTGAAAGGTGCTACTTCTTGGAATCTTTTCCACTCAACCCCTGCCACCCTGGAGGAAATTTTTTAATTTTCAAAACCTGAGTCCAGATATCTAGGTGCTTCATCCAGCCTATCTTGGCTGGGTTAAGTGCTACTTCTTGGGCGCTTTTCCACTCGACCATGGTAAGCCTAGAGAAAATTTGTAAGAATTCAAAACTTAATGCCAAACATCCAGGCTTCATCTAACCAATCTTGGCCGTGAAAGGTGCTACTTCTTGGTTTCTTTTCCATTCAACCCCTGCAACCCTGGAGGATTTTTTTTTAATTTTCAAAACCTGAGTCCAGATATCTAGGCGCTTCATCCAGCCGATCTTGGTTGGGTTAAGTGCTACTTCTTGGACGCTTTTCCACTCGACCATGGTAACCCTGGAGAAAATGTTTAGAATTCAAAACTTAATGCCAAAATTCCAGGCACTTCATCTAGCCAATCTTGGCCGTGAAAGGTGCTACTTCTTGGACTCTTTTCCATTCAATCCCTGCCACCCTGGAGAAATTTTTAAATTTTCAAAGGAAAAGTCCAAACATCCAGGCGCTTCATCCAGCCGATCTTGGCTGGGTTAAGTGCTACTTCTTGGACGCTTTTCCACTCGACCATAGTAAGCCTAGAGAAAATTTTTAAAAATTCAAAACTTAATGCCAAACATCCAGGTGCTTCATCTATCCAATCTTGGCCGTGAAAGGTGCTACTTCTTGGTTTCTTTTCCATTCAACCCCTGCAACCCTAGAGGAATTTTTTAATTTTCAAAACCTGAGTCCAGATATCTAGGCGCTTCATCCAGCCGATCTTGGCTGGGTTAAGTGCTACTTCTTGGATGCTTTTCCACTCGACCATGGTAACCCTGGAGAAAATTTTTAAGAATTCGAAATTTAAAGCCAAACATCCAGGCACTTCATCTAGCCAATTTTGGCCGTGAAAGGTGCTACTTCTCGGACTCTTTTCCATTCAACCGCTGCCACCCTGGAGAAATTTTTAAATTTTCAAAGCAAAAGTCCAAACATCTAGGCGCTTCATCCAGCCGATCTTGGCTGGGTTAAGGGCTACTTTTTGGACGCTTTACCACTCGACCATGGTTACCCTGGAGAAAATTTTTAAAAATTCAAAACTTAATGCCAAACATCCAAGCTTCATCTAGCCAATATTGGCTGTGAAAGGTGCTACTTCTTGGACTCTTTTCCATTCAACCCCTGCCACCCTGGAGGAATTTTTAATTTTCAAAACCTGAGTCCAGATATCTAGGCGCTTCATCCAGTCGATCTTGGCTGGGTTAAGTGCTACCTCTTGGGCGCTTTTCCACTCGACTATGGTAACCCTGGAGAAAATTTTTAAGAATTCAAAACTTAATGCCAAACATCCAGGCTTCATCTAGCCAATCTTTTTCCGTGAAAGGTGCTACTTCTTGGACTCATTTCCACTGAACCCTTGCCACCCTGGAGAAATTTTTAATTTTTAAAGCGAAAGCACAAACGTCCAGGCGCTTCATCCAGCCGATCTTGGCTGGGTTAAGTGCTACTTCTTGGACGCTTTTCCCACTCGACCATGGTAACCCTGGAGAAAATTTTTAAGAATTCAAAACTTAAAGCCAAACATCCAGGCACTTCATCTAGCCAATTTTGGCCGTGAAAGGTGCTACTTCTCGGACTCTTTTCCATTCAACCCCTGCCACCCTGGAGGAAATTTTTTAATTTTCAAAACCTGAGTCCAGATATCTAGGCGCTTCATCCAGCCGATCTTGGCTGGGTTAAGTGCTACTTCTTGACGCTTTACCACTCGACCATGGTAACCCTGGAGAAAATTTTTAAGAATTCAAAACTTAATGCCAAACATCCAGGCTTCTTCTAACCAATCTTGGCCGTGAAAGGTGCTACTTCTTGGACTCTTTTCCATTCAACCCCTGCCACCCTGGAGAATTTTTTAATTTTCAAAGTGAAAGTCCAAACATCCAGGCGCTTCATCCAGCTGATCTTGGCTGGGTTAAGTGCTACTTCTTGACGCTTTACCACTCGACCACGATAACCCTGGAGAAAATTTTTAAGAATTCAAAACTTAATGCCAAACATCCAGGCTTCATCTAACCAATCTTGGCCGTGAAAGTTGCTACTTCTTGGACTCTTTTCCATTCAACCCCTGCCACCCTGGAGAATTTTTTTAATTTTCAAAGACTGAGTCCAGATATCTAGGCGCTTCATCCAGTCGATCTTGGCTGAGTAAAGTGCTACTTCTTGGAAGCTTTTCCACTCGACCATGGTAACCCTGGAGAAAATTTTAAGAATTCAAAACTTAATGCCAAACATCCAGGCTTCATCTAGCCAATCTTTTCCGTGAAAGGTGCTACTTCTTGGACTCATTTCCACTCAACCCTTGCCACCCTGGAGAAATTTTTAATTTTTAAAGCGAAAGTCCAAACGTCCAGGCGCTTCATCTAGCCGATCTTGGCTGGGTTAAGTGCTACTCCTTGGACGCTTTTCCACTCAACCATGGTAACCCTGGAGAAAATTTTTAAGAATTCAAAACTTAATGCCAAACATCCAGGCTTCATCTAACCAATACTGGCCGTGAAAGGTGCTACTTCTTGGACTTTTTTCCATTCAACCCCTGCCCCCCTGAGGAAATGTTTTAATTTTCAAAGCGAAAGTCCAAACAACCAGGCGCTTCATCCAGCCGATCTTGGCTGGGTTAAGTGCTACTTCTTGAACGCTTTACCACTCAACCATGGTAACCCTTGAGAAAATTTTTAAGAATTCAAAACTTAATGCCAAACATCCAGGCTTAATCTAACCAATCTTGGCCGTGAAAGGTGCTACTTCTTGGACTCTTTTCCATTCAACCCCTGCCACCCTGGAAGAAATTTTTTAATTTTCAAAGCGAAAGTCCAAACATCCAGGCGCTTCATTAAGCCGATCTTGGCTGGGTTAAGTGCTACTTCTTGGACGCTTTACCACTCGACCATGGTAACCCTGGAGAAATTTTTAAGAATTCAAAACTTAATGCCAAACATCCAGGCGCTTCATCTAGCCAATCTTGGCCGTGAAAGGTGCTACTTCTTGGACTCTTTTCCATTCAACCCCTGTCACCCTGGAGAAACTTTTTTAATTTTTAAAGCCTGAATCCAGATATCTAGACGCTTCATCCAGCCGATCTTGGCTGGTTTAAGTGCTACTTCTTGGACGCTTTACCACTCGACCACGATAACCCTGGAGAAAAATTTTAAGAATTCAAAACTTAATGCCAAACACCCAGGCTTCATCTAACCAATCTTGGCCGTGAAAGGTGCTACTTCTTGGACTCTTTTCCATTCAACCCCTGCCACCCTGAAGGAAATTTTTTAATTTTCAAAACCTGATTCCAGATATCTAGGCGCTTCATCCAGCCGATCTTGGCTGGGTTAAGTGCTACTTCTTGAACGCTTTTCCACTCGACCATGGTAACCCTGGAGAAAATTTTTAAGAATTCAAAACTTAATGCCAAACATCCAGGCTTCATCTAACCAATCTTGGCCGTGAAAGGTGCTACGTCTTGGACTCTTTTCCATTCAACCCCTGCCACCCTGGAGGAAATTTTTTAATTTTCAAAACCTGAGTCCAGATATCTAGGCGCTTCATCCATCCGATCTTGGCTGGGTTAAGTGCTACTTCTTGGACGCTTTTCCACTCGACCATGGTAACCCTAGAGAAAATTTTTAAAAATTCAAAACTTAATGCCAAACATCTAGGCGCTCCATCTAGACAATCTTGGCCGTGAAAGGTGCTACTTCTTGGACTCTTTTCCATTCAACCCCTGCCACCCTGGAGGAATTTTTTTTAATTTTTAAAGACTGAGTGCAGATATCTAGGCACTTCATCCAGCCGATCTTGGCTGGGTTAAGTGCTACTTCTTGGAAGCTTTTCCACTCGACCATGGTAACCCTGGAGAAAATTTTTAAGAATTCAAAATTTAATGCCAAAAATCCTGGCTTCATCTAGCCAATCTTTTTCCGTGAAAAGTGCTACTTCTTGGACTCATTTCCACTCAACCCTTGCCACCCTGGAGGAAATTTTTTAATTTTTAAAGCGAAAGTCCAAACGTCCAGGCGCTTCATCCAGCCGATCTTGGCTGGGTTAAGTGCTACTTCTTGGACGCTTTACCACTCGACCATGGTAACCCTGGAGAAAATTTTTAAGAATTCAAAACTTAATGCCAAACATCCAGGCTTCATCTAACCAATCTTGGCCGTGAAAGGTGCTACTTCTTGGACTCTTTTCCATTCAACCCCTGCCACCCTGAAGGAAATGTTTTAATTTTCAAAGCGAAAGTCCAAACATCCAGGCGCTTCATCCAGCCGATCTTGGCTGGGTTAAGTGCTACTTCTTGGACGCTTTACCACTTGACCATGGTAACCCTGGAGAAAATTTTTAAGAATTCAAAACTTAATGCCAAACATCCAGGCTTCTTCTAACCAATCTTGGCCGTGAAAGGTGCTACTTCTTGGACTCTTTTCCATTCAACCCCTGCCACCCTGGAGAAATTTTTAATTTTCAAAGTGAAAGTCCAAACATCCAGGCGCTTCATCCAGCTGATCTTGGCTGGGTTAAGTGCTACTTCTTGGACGCTTTACCACTCGACCACGATAACCCTGGAGAAAATTTTTAAGAATTCAAAACTTAATGCCAAACATCCAGGCTTCATCTAACCAATCTTGGCTGTGAAAGTTGCTACTTCTTGGACTCTTTTCCATTCAACCCCTGCCACCCTGGAGAAATTTTTTAATTTTCAAAGACTGAATCCAGATATCTAGGCGCTTCATCCAGCCGATCTTGGCTGAGTTAAGTGCTACTTCTTGGAAGCTTTTCCACTCGACCATGGTAACCCTGGAGAAAATTTTTAAGAATTCAAAACTTAATGCCAAACATCCAGGCTTCATCTAGCCAATCTTTTCCGTGAAAGGTGCTACTTCTTGGACTCATTTCCACTCAACCCTTGCCACCCTGGAGAAATTTTTTAATTTTTAAAGCGAAAGTCCAAACGTCCAGGCGCTTCATCCAGCCGATCTTGGCTGGGTTAAGTGCTACTTCTTGGGACGCTTTTCCACTCAACCATGGTAACCCTGGAGAAAATTTTTAAGAATTCAAAACTTAATGCCAAACATCCAGGCTTCATCTAACCAATATTGTCCGTGAAAGGTGCTACTTCTTGGACTTTTTTCCATTCAACCCTGCCACCCTGGAGAAATTTTTAATTTTCAAAGCGAAAGTCCAAACAACCAGGCGCTTCATCCAGCCGATCTTGGCTGGGTAAGTGCTACTTCTTGAAAGCTTTACCACTCGACCATGGTAACCCTTGGAGAAAATTTTTAAGAATTCAAAACTTAATGCCAAACATCCAGGCTTCATCTAACCAATCTTGGCCGTGAAAGGTGCTACTTCTTGGACTCTTTTCCATTCAACCCCTGCCACCCTGGAAGAAATTTTTTAATTTTCAAAGCGAAAGTCCAAACATCCAGGCGCTTCATTAAGCCGATCTTGGCTGGGTTAAGTGCTACTTCTTGGGACGCTTTACCACTCGACCATGGTAACCCTGGAGAAATTTTTAAGAATTCAAAACTTAATGCCAAACATCCAGGCGCTTCATCTAGCCAATCTTGGCCGTGAAAGGTGCTACTTCTTGGACTCTTTTCCATTCAACCCCTGTCACCCTGGAGAAACTTTTTTAATTTTTAAAGCCTGAGTCCAGATATCTAGGCGCTTCATCCAGCCGATCTTGGCTGGGTTAAGTGCTACTTCTTGAACGCTTTTCCACTCGACCATGGTAACCCTGGAGAAAATTTTTAAGAATTCAAAACTTAATGCCAAACATCCAGGCTTCATCTAACCAATCTTGGCCGTGAAAGGTGCTACGTCTTGGACTCTTTTCCATTCAACCCCTGCCACCCTGGAGAAATTTTTTAATTTTTTGAAAACCTGAGTCCAGATATCTAGGGCGCTTCATCCATCCGATCTTGGCTGGGTTAAGTGCTACTTCTTGACGCTTTTCCACTCGACAATGGTAACCCTAGAGAAAATTTTAAAAATTCAAAACTTAATGGCAAACATCTAGGTTCTCCATCTAGACAATCTTGGCCGTGAAAGGTGCTACTTCTTGGACTCTTTTCCATTCAACCCCTGCCACCCTGGAGGAATTTTTTAATTTTTAAAGACTGAGTGCAGATATCTAGGCACTTCATCCAGCCGATCTTGGCTGGGTTAAGTGCTACTTCTTGCTGGAAGCTTTTCCACTCGACCATGGTAACCCTGGAGAAAATTTTTAAGAATTCAAAATTTAATGCCAAACATCCTGGCTTCATCTAGCCAATCTTTTCCGTGAAAAGTGCTACTTCTTGGACTCATTTCCACTCAACCCTTGCCACCCTGGAGAAATTTTTTAATTTTTAAAGCGAAAGTCCAAACGTCCAGGCGCTTCATCCAGCCGATCTTGGCTGGGTTAAAGTGCTACTTCTTGGACGCTTTACCACTCGACCATGGTAACCCTGGAGAAAATTTTGAAGAATTCAAAACTTAATGCCAAACATCCAGGCTTCATCTAACCAATCTTGGCGTGAAAGGTGCTACTTCTTGGACTCTTTTCCATTCAACCCCTGCCACCCTGAAGGAAATGTTTTAACTTTTCAAAGCGAAAGTCCAAACATCCAGGCGCTTCATCCAGCCGATCTTGGCTGGGTTAAGTGCTACTTCTTGGACGCTTTACCACTTGACCATGGTAACCCTGGAGAAAATTTTTAAGAATTCAAAACTTAATGCCAAACATCCAGGCTTCTTCTAACCAATCTTGGCGTGAAAGGTGCTACTTCTTGGACTCTTTTCCATTCAACCCCTGCCACCCTGGAGAAATTTTTTTAATTTTCAAAGTGAAAGTCCAAACATCCAGGCGCTTCATCCAGCTGATCTTGGCTGGGTTAAGTGCTACTTCTTGGACGCTTTACCACTCGACCACGATAACCCTGGAGAAAATTTTTAAGAATTCAAAACTTAATGCCAAACATCCAGGCTTCATCTAACCAGTCTTGGCCGTGAAAGTTGCTACTTCTTGGACTCTTTTCCATTCAACCCCTGCCACCCTGGAGAAATTTTTTAATTTTCAAAGACTGAGTCCAGATATCTAGGCGCTTCATCCAGCCGATCTTGGCTGGGTTAAGTGCTACTTCTTGGAAGCTTTTCCACTCGACCATGGTAACCCTGGAGAAAATTTTTAAGAATTCAAAACTTAATGCCAAACATCCAGGCTTCATCTAACCAATCTTGGCGGTGAAAGGTGCTACTTCTTGGACTCTTTTCCATTCAACCCCTGCCAGCCTGGAGAAAATTTTTTAATTTACAAAGCCTGAGTCCAGATATCTAGGCGCTTCATCCAGCCGATCTTGGCTGGGTTAAGTGCTACTTCTTGGGCGCTTTACCACTCGACCATGGTAACCCTGGAGAAAATTTTAAGAATTCAAGACTTAATGCCAAACATCCAGGCTTCATCTAACCAATCTTGGCGTGAAAGGTGCTACTTCATGGACTCTTTTCAATTCAACCCCTGCCACCCTGGAGAAATTTTTTAATTTTCAAAACCTGAGTCCAGATATCTAGGCGCTTCATCCAGCCGATCTTGGCTGGGTTAAGTGCTACTTCTTGAGCGCTTTTCCACTCGACCAAGGTATACCTGGAGAAAATTTTTAAGAATTCAAAACTTACTGCCAAACATCCAGGCTTCATCTAGTCAATCTTTTTCCGTGAAAGGTGCTACTTCTTGGACTCATTTCCGCTCAACCCTTGCCACCCTGGAGAAATTTATTAATTTTTAAAGCGAAAGTCCAAGCGTCCAGGTGCTTCATCCAGCCGATCTTGGCTGGGTTAAGTGCTACTTCTTGGACACTTTTCCACTCGACCATGGTAACCCTGGAGAAAATTTTTAAGAATTCAAAACTTAATGCCAAACATCCAGGCTTCATCTAACCAATCTTGGCCGTGAAAGGTGCTACTTCTTGGACTCTTTTCCATTCAACCCCTGCCACCCTGGAGAAAATTTTTTAATTTTCAAAGCCTGAAACCCAGATATCTAGGCGCTTCATCCAGCCGATCTTGGCTGGGTTAAGTGCTACTTCTTGAGCGCTTTTCCACTCGACCATGGTAACCCTGGAGAAAATTTTTAAGAATTCAAAACTTAATGCCAAACATCCAGGCTTCATCTAACCAATCTTGGCCGTGAAAGTTGCTACTTCATGGACTCTTTTCCATTCAACCCCTGCCACCCTGGAGAAAATTTTTAATTTTCAAAACCTGAGTCCAGATATCTAGGCGCTTCATCCAGCCGATCTTGGCTGGGTTAAGTGCTACTTCTTGGACGCTTTTCCACTCGACCAAGGTATCCCTGGAGAAAATTTTTAAGAATTCAAAACTTAATGCCAAACATCCAGGCTTCATCTAGCCAATCTTTTCCGTGAAAGGTGCTATTTCTTGGACTCATTTCCACTCAACCCTTGCCACCCTGGAGAAATTTATTAACTTTTCAAAGCGAAAGTCCAAGCGTCCAGGCGCTTCATCCAGCCGATCTTGGCTGGGTTAAGTGCTACTTCTTGGACACTTTTCCACTCGACCATGGTAACCCTGGAGAAAATTTTTAAAATTCAAAACTTAATGCCAAACATCCAGGCTTCATCTAACCAATCTTGGCGTGAAAGCTGCTACTTCTTGGACTCTTTTCCATTCAACCCCTGCCACCCTGGAGAAAATTTTTTTAATTTTCAAAGCCTGAAACCAGGATATCTAGGCGCTTCATCCAGCCGATCTTGGCTGGGTTAAGTGCTACTTCTTGAACGCTTTTCCACTCGACCATGGTAACCCTGGAGAAAATTTTTAAGAATTCAAGACTTAATGCCAAACATCCAGGCTTCATCTAACCAATCTTGGCCGTGAAAGGTGCTACTTCATGGACTCTTTTCCATTCAACCCCTGCCACCCTGGAGAAATTTTTAATTTTCAAAACCTGAGTCCAGATATCTAGGCACTTCAAACAGCCGATCTTGGCTGGGTTAAGTGCTACTTCTTGAACGCTTTTCCACTCGACCATGGTAACCCTGGAAAAAAATTTTAAGAATTCAAGACTCAATGCCAAACATCCAGGCTTCATCTAGCCAATCTTTTTCCGTGAAAGGTGCTACTTCTTGGACTCATTTCCACTCAACCCTTGCCACCCTGGAGAAATTTATAAATTTTAAAAAGCGAAAGTCCAAGCGTCCAGGCGCTTCATCCAGCCGATCTTGGCTGGGTTAAGTGCTACTTCTTGGACACTTTTCCACTCGACCATGGTAACCCTGGAGAAAATTTTTAAAAATTCAAAACTTAATGCCAAACATCCAGGCTTCATCTAACCAATCTTGGCCGTGAAAGCTGCTACTTCTTGGACTCTTTTCCATTCAACCCCTGCCACCCTGGAGGAAATTTTTTAATTTTCAAAACCTGAGTCCAGATATCTAGGCGCTTCATCCTGCTGATCTTGGCTGGGTTAAGTGCTACTTCTTGGACGCTTTACCACTGGACCATGGTAACCCTGGAGAAATTTTTAAGAATTCAAAACTTAATGCCAAACATCCAGGCGCTTCATCTAGCCAATCTTGGCGTGAAAGTTGTTACTTCTTGGACTCTTTTCCATTCAACCCCTGCCACCCTGGAGAAACTTTTTAATTTTCAAAGCCTGAGTCCAGATATCTAGGCGCTTCATCCAGTTGATCTTGGCTGGGTTAAGTGCTACTTCTTGGACACTTTTCCACTCGACCATGGTAACCCTGGAAAAATTTTTAAAATTCAAAACTTAATGCCAAACATCCAGGCTTCATCTAACCAATCTTGGCGTGAAAGCTGCTACTTCTTGGACTCTTTTCCATTCAACCCCTGCCACCCTGGAGGAAATTTTTTAATTTTCAAAACCTGAGTCCAGATATCTAGGCGCTTCATCCTGCTGATCTTGGCTGGGTTAAGTGCTACTTCTTGGACGCTTTACCACTGGACCATGGTAACCCTGGAGAAAATTTTAAGAATTCAAAACTTAATGCCAAACATCCAGGCGCTTCATCTAGCCAATCTTGGCCGTGAAAGTTGTTACTTCTTGGACTCTTTTCCATTCAACCCCTGCCACCCTGGAGAAACTTTTTTAATTTTCAAAGCCTGAGTCCAGATATCTAGGCGCTTCATCCAGCTGATCTTGGCTGGGTTAAGTGCTACTTCTTGGACGCTTTACCACTCGACCACGATAACCCTGGAGAAAATTTTTAAGAATTCAAAACTTAATGCCAAACATCCAGGCTTCATCTAACCAATCTTGGCTGTGAAAGTTTCTACTTCTTGGACTCTTTTCCATTCAACCCCTGCCACCCTGGAGAAATTTTTAATTTTCAAAGACTGAGTCCAAACATCCAGGCGCTTCATTAAGCCGATCTTGGCTGGGTTAAGTGCTACTTCTTGGACGCTTTTCCACTCGACCAAGTTAACCCTGGAGAAAATTTTTAAGAATTCAAAACTTAATGCCAAACATCCAGGCTTCATCTAACCAATCTTGGCCGTGAAAGGTTGTACTTCTTGGACTCTTTCCATTCAACCCCTGCCACCCTAGAGGAAATTTTTTAATTTTCAAAACCTGAGTCCAGATATCTAGGCGCTTCATCAGCCCGATCTTGGCTGAGTTAAGTGCTACTTCTTGGGCGCTTTACCACTCGACCATGGTAACCCTGGAGAAAATTTTTAAGAATTCAAAACTTAATGCCAAACATCCAGGCTTCATCTAACCAATCTTGGCCGTGAAAGGTGCTACTTCTTGGACTCGTTTCCATTCAACCCCTGCCACCCTGGAGAAATTTTTTAATTTTCAAAGCGAAAGTCCAAACATCCAGGCGCTTCATCCAGCCGATCTTGGCTGGATTAAGGGCTACTTCTTGGGACGCTTTACCACTCGACCATGGTAACCCTGGAGAAAATTTTTAAGAATTCAAAACTTAATGCCAAACATCCAGGGCTTCATCTAGCCAATCTTGGCCGTGAAAGGTGCTACTTCTTGGACTCTTTTCCATTCAACCCCTGGCACCCTGGAGAAAATTTTTTTAATTTTCAAAGCCTGAGTCCAGATATCTAGGCGCTTCATCCAGCGAATCTTGGCTGGGTTAAGTGCTACTTCTTGAAGCTTTTCCACTCGACCATGGTAACCCTGGAGAAAATTTTTAAGAATTCAAAACTTAATGCCAAACATCCAGGCTTCATCTAGCCAATCTTTTTCCGTGAAAGGTGCTACTTCTTGGACTCATTTCCACTCAACCCTTGCCACCCTGGAGAAATTTTTTTAATTTTTCAAAGCGAAAGTCCAAACATCCAGGCGCTTTATCCAGCCGATCTTGGCTGGGTTAAGTGCTATTTCTTGGACGCTTTTCAACTCGACCATGGTAACCCTGGAGAAAATTTTTAAGAATTCAAAACTTAATGCCAAACATCCAGGCTTCATCTAACCAATCTTGGCGTGAAAAGTGCTACCTCTTGGACTCTTTCCATTCAACCCCCTGCCACCCTGGAGAAATTTTTAATTTTCAAAACCTGAGTCAAGATATCTGGCGCTTCATCCAGTCGATCTTGGCTGGGTTAAGTGCTACTTCTTGACGCTTTTCCACTCGACCATGGTAACCCTGGAGAAAATGTTTAAGAATTCAAAACCTAATGCCAAACATCCAGGCTTCATCTAACCAATCTTGGCCGTGAAAGGTGCTACTTCTTGGACTTTTTCAATTTAAAACCCTGCCAACCTGGAGAAATTTTTAAATTTTCAAAGCAAAAGTCCAAACGTCCAGGCGCTTCATCCTGCCGATCTTGGCTGGGTTAAGTGCTACTTCTTGGACGCTTTTCCACTCGATCATGGTAATCCTAAAGAAAATTTTTAAGAATTCAAAACTTAATGCCAAACATCCAGGCTTCATCTAGCCAATGTTGGCTGTGAAAGGTGATACTTCTTGGACTCTTTTCCATTCAACCCCTGCCACCCTGGAGGAATTTTTTTTAATTTTCAAAACCTGAGTCCAGATATCCAGGCGCTTCATCCAGTCGATCTTGGCTGGGTTAAGTGCTACTTCTTGGACGCTTTTCCACTCAACCATGGTAACCCTGGAGAAAATGTTTAAGAATTCAAAACTTAATGCCAAACATCCAGGCTTGGCGTGAAAGGTGCTACTTCTTGGACTCTTTTCCTTTCAACCCCTGCCACCATGGAAGAAATTTTTTGATTTTCAAAACCTGAGTCCAGATATCTAGGCGCTTCATCCAGCCGATCTTGGCTGGGTTAAGTGCTACTTCTTGAAACTTTTCCACTCGACCATGGTAACCCTGGAGAAAATTTTTAAGAATTCAAAACTTAATGCCAAACATCCAGGCGCTTCATCCAGCCGATCTTGGCTGGGTGAAAGTGCTACTTCTTGGACGCTTTTCCATTCAACCCCTGCCACCCTGGAGGAATTTTTTTAATTTTCAAAACCTGAGTCCAGATATCTAGGCGCTTCATCCAGCCGATCTTGGCTGGGTTAAGTGCTACTTCTTGGATGATTTTCCACTCGACCATGGTAACCCTGGAGAAAATTTTTAAGAATTCAAAATTTAAAGCCAAACATCCAGGCTTCATCTAGCCAATTTTGGCGTGAAAGGTGCTACTTCTCAGACTCTTTTCCATTCAACCGCTGCCACCCTGGAGAGAATTTTTAAATTTTCAAAGCAAAAGTCCAAACATCCAGGCGCTTCATCCAGCCGATCTTGGCTGGGTTAAGTGCTACTTCTTGGACGCTTTTTCACTCGACCATGGTAACTCTGGAGAAAATTTTAAGAATTCAAAACTTAATGCCAAACATCCAGGCTTCATCTTGCCAATATTGGCTGTGAAAGGTGCTACTTCTTGGACTCTTTTCAATTTAAACCCTGCCAACCTGGAGAAATTTTTAAATTTTCAAAGCAAAAGTCCAAGATATCAGGCGCTTCATCCAGCCGATCTTGGCTGGGTTAAGTACTACTTCTTGGACGCTTTTCCACTCGATCATGGTAACCCTGGAAAATTTTTAAAATTCAAAACTTAATGCCAAACATCCAGGCTTCATCTAGCCAATGTTGGCTGTGAAAGTGCTACTTCTTGGACTCTTTTCCATTCAACCCCTGCCACCCTGGAGAAATTTTTTAATTTTCAAAACCTGAGTCCAGATATCAGGCGCTTCATCCAGTCGATCTTGGCTGGGTTAAGTGCTACTTCTTGAACGCTTTTCCACTCGACCATGGTAACCCTGGAGAAAATGTTTAAGAATTCAAAACTTAATGCCAAACATCCATCATCTAGGCTTGGCCGTGAAAGGTGCTACTTCTTGGACTCTTTTCCTTTCAACCCCTGCCACCCTGGAAGAAATTTTTGATTTTCAAAACCTGAGTCCAGATATCTAGGCGCTTCATCCAGCCGATCTTGGCTGGGTTAAGTGCTACTTCTTGGAAGCTTTTCCACTCGACCATGGTAACCCTGAGAAAATTTTTAAGAATTCAAAACTTAATGCCAAACATCCAGGCGCTTCATCTAGCCAATCTTGGCTGTGAAAGTGCTACTTCTTGGACTCTTTTCCATTCAACCCCTGCCACCCTGGAGAATTTTTTAATTTTCAAAACCTGAGTCCAGATATCTGGCGCTTCATCCAGCCGATCTTGGCTGGGTTAAGTGCTACTTCTTGGATGATTTTCCACTCGACCATGGTAACCCTGGAGAAAATTTTTAAGAATTAAAACTTAAAGCCAAACATCCAGGCACTTCATCTAGCCAATCTTGGCCGTGAAAGGTGCTACTTCTCAGACTCTTTTCCATTCAACCCTGCCACCCTGGAAGAAATTTTTAAATTTTCAAAGCAAAAAGTCCAAACATCCAGGCGCTTCATCCAGCCCGATCTTGGCTGGGTTAAGTGCTACTTCTTGGGCAGCTTTTCCACTCGACCATGGTAACTCTGGAAAAAATTTTTAAGAATTCAAAACTTAATGCCAAACATCCAGGCTTCATCTTGCCAATATTGGCTGTGAAAGGTGCTACTTCTTGGACTCTTTTCCATTCAACCCCTGCCACCCTGGAGAATTTTTTTAATTTTCAAAACCTGAGTCCAGATATCTAGGCGCTTCATCCAGTCGATCTTGGCTGGGTTAAGTGCTACTTCTTGGGACGGCTTTTCCACTCGACCATGGTAACCTTAGAGAAGAAAATGTTTAAGAATTCAAAACTTAATGCCAAAATTCCAGGCACTTCATCTAGCCAATCTTGGCCATGAAGGTGCTACTTCTTGGACTCTTTTCCATTCAACCGCTGCCACCCTGGAGGAAATTTTTTCATTTTCAAAGCAAAAGTCCAAACATCCAGGCACTTCATCCAGCCGATCTTGGCTGGGTTAAGTGCTACTTCTTGGACGCTTTTCTACTCGACCATGGTAACCCTGTGAAAATTTTTAAGAATTCAAAACTTAATGCCAAGCGTCCAGGCGCTTCATCCAGCCGGTCTTGGCTGGGTTAAGTGCTACTTCTTGGCGCTTTTCCACTCGACCATGGTAACCCTGGAGAAAATTTTTAAGAATTCAAAACTTAATGCCAAACATCCAGGCTTCATCTAGCCAATGTTGGCTGTGAAAGTGCTACTTCTTGGACTCTTTTCCCTTCAAGCCCCTGCCACCCTGGAGCAATTTTTTAATTTTCAAAACCTGAGTCCAGATATCTGGGCGCTTCATCCAATGTCGATCTTGGCTGGGTTAAGTGCTACTTCTTAGACGCTTTTCCACTCGACCATGGTAACCCTGGAGAAAATGTTTAAGAATTCAAAACCTAATGCCAAACATCCAGGCTTCATCTAACCAATCTTGGCCGTGAAAGGTGCTACTTCTTGAACTCTTTTCAATTCAAACCCTGCCAACCTGGAGGAAATTTTTAGAATTTTCAAAGCAAAGAATCCAAATATCCAGGCGCTACCATTCAGCTAAACTTGGCTTGGTTAAGTTCTATGGCAGACGCTTTTCCACTCGTCCATGGTAAACCTGGAGAAAATTTTTAGAATTCAAAACTTAATGCATGAAACATCCAGGCTTCATCTAGTAATGTTGGCTGTGAAGGTGCTACTTCTTGGACTCTTTCAGAACTTCCAACCCCTGCCACCCTGGAGGAATTTTTAATTTTCAAAACCTGAGGTCAGATATCCAGGCACTTCATCAGTCGATCTTGGCTGGGTTAAGTGCTACTTCTTGAACCCGCTTTTCCACTGCGACCATGGTAACCCTGGAGAAAATGTTTAAGAATTCAAAGCAATGCCAAACATCATCCAGGCTTGGCGTGAAAGTGCTACTTCTTGGATTCTTTTCCTTTCAACCTGCCACCCTGGAAGAAATTTTTGATTTTCAAAACCTGAGTCCAGATATCTGGGCGCTTCATCAGCCGATCTTGGCTGGGTTAAGTGCTACTGTAAGAAGCTTTCCACTCGACCATGGTAACCCTGGGAGAAAATTTTTAGAATTCAAAACTTAATGCAAACATCAGCTTCATCTAACCAATCTTGTGCATTGAGTGCTTCTTCTTGGTTTCTTTTCCATTCAACCCCTTCCCACCCTGGAGGAAATTTTTAAATTTTGAAAGCAAAAGACCAAGCGTCCAGGCACTTCATCCAGCCGATCTTGGCTGGGTTAAGTGCTACTTCTTCAATATGCTTTCACTCGACCATGGCAACCCTGGAGAAAATTTTTAAGAATTCAAAAACTTAATGCAAAACATCCAGGCCATCCCACAGCCAATCTTTTTCTGTGAAAGGTGCTACTTCTTGGAATCTTTTCCTCGGCCCCTGCCACCCTGGAAGAAATTTTTAATTTTCAAACCTGAGTCAGACATCTAGTGCTTCATCCAGCCTATCTTTGGCTGGGTTAAGTGCTGTAGGCGCTTTTCCACTCGACCATGTGGTAAGCCTGAGAAAATTTGTAAAATTCAAAACTTAATGCCAAACATCCAGGCTTCATCTAACCAATCTTGGCAGTGAAAGGTGCTACTTCTTGGTTTCTTTTTCCATTTCCAACCCCTGCAACCCTGGAGGATTTTTTTAGTGCTGAAGCCTGAGGTCAGATATCTGAGCGCTTCATCCAGCCGATCTTGGCTGGGTTAGAGTCCCCCACTTCTTGAATGACTTTTCCCTTTCGACCATGGTAACCCTGGAGAAATTGTTTAAGAATTCAAAACTTAATGCCAAAATTCCAGGCACTTCATCTAGCCAATCTTGGCCGTGAAAGTGCTACTTCTTGGACTCTTTTCCATTTCAATCCCTGCCACCCTGGAGAGATTTTTAAATTTTCAAAGGAAAGTCCAAGTATCCAGGCGCTTCATCCAGCCGATCTTGGCTGGGTTAAGTGCTACTTCTTGGGCGCTTTTCCACTTTCTCGACCATGGTAAGCCTAGAGAAATTTAAAATTCAAAACTTAATGTCAAACATCCAGGTGCTTCATCTATCCAATCTTGTGCGTGAAAGGTGATACTTCTTGGTTTCTTTTCCATTCAACCCCTGCAACCCTAGAGAGAGATTTTTTAATTTTCAAAGCAGGTCCAGATATCTAGGCGCTTCATCCAGCGATCTTGGCTGGAGTTAAGTGCTACTTCTTGGATGCTTTTCCCTTTCGACCATGGTAACCTGGAAGATTTTTAAATTCGATATTTAAAGCCAAGTAATCCAGGCACTTCATCTAGCCAATTTTGGCCGTGAAAGGTGCACTTCTGGGACTCTTTCCATTCAACCGCTGCCACCCTGGAGAAATTTTTAAATTTTCCAAGCAAAAGTCCAAACATCACAAACGCTTCCATCCAGCCCGATCTTGGCTGGAGTTAAGGGCTACTTGCAGACGCTTTACCCTTTCGACCATGGTTACCCTGGAAAATTTTTAAAAATTAAAACTTAATGCAAACATCAAGCTTCATCTAGCCAATATTGGCTGTGAAAGGTGCTACTTCTTGGACTCTTTTCCATTCCAACCCCTGCCACCCTGGAGGAATTTTTTTAATTTTTCAAAACCTGAGTCCAGATATCTGGCGCTTCATCCAGTCGATCTTGGCCGGGTTAAAGTGCTGCCTCTTGGGCAGCTTTTCCACTCGACCATGGTAACCCTGGAGAAAATTTTTAAGAATTCAAAACTTAATGCCAAACATCCAGGCCATCTAGCCAATCTTTTTCCGTGAAGGTGCTACTTCTTGAACTCATTTCCACTGAACCCTTGCCACCTGGAGAAATTTTTTTAATTTTAAAAGCGAACACAAGCGTCAGGCGCTTGTCCAGCCCGATCTTGGCTGGGTTAAATTCTTTTCGCCTATGGGCAGCTTTTCACTCGACCATGGTAACCTGGAGAAAATTTTTAAAATTCAAAACTTAAAGCCAAAGCTTGTCCGAACGCCATCTAGCCAATTTTGGCGTGAGAAAGGTGCTACTTCTCGGACTCTTTTCCATTCAACCCCTGCCACCTGGAGAAATTTTTTAATTTTCAAAACCTGGAATCAGATATCTAGGCGCTCATCATGTGATCTTGGCTGGAGTTAAGTGCTACTTCTTCAGACGACTTTACCACTTGACCATGGTAACCCTGCGAAATTTTTAAGATTCCAAACTTAATGCCAAACATCCAGGCTTCTTCTAACAATCTTGGCGTGAAGGTGCGCACTTCTTGGACTCTTTTCCATTCAGCTTCACCACCTGGAGAAATTTTTTTAATTTTCAAAGTGAAAGTCAAACATCCCAGGCGCTTCATCCAGCTGATCTTGGCTGGGTTAGGTGCGCTGCATAGTAGACGCTTACCACTCGTCCCACGATAACCCTGGAGAAAATTTTAAGAATTCAAACTTAATGCCAAACATCAGGCTTCTTCTAACCAATCTTGGCACGTGAAGGTGCTACTTCTTGGACTCTTTCCATTCAACCCCTGCCACCCTGGAGAAATTTTTAATTTTCAAAGTGAGAATCCAAACATCCAGCGCTTCATCCAGCTGATCTTGGCTGGGTTAAGTGCCGCTAGACGCTTTACCCGCCGACCACGATAACCCTGGAGAAAATTTTAAGAATTCAAAACTTAATGCCAAACATCCAGGCTTCATCCTAGCCAATCTTGGCCGTGAAGTTGCTACTTCTTGGACTCTTTTCCATTCAACCCCTGCCACCCTGGAGAAATTTTTAATTTTTCAAGACTGAGTCAGATATCTAGGCGCTTCATCCAGCCGATCTTGGCTGAAGTAAAGTGCTACTTCTTGGAAGCTTTCCACTCGACCATGGTAACTGGAGAAAATTTTTAGAATTCAAAACTTATTGCCAAACATCAGGCTTCATCTAGCCTATCTTTTTCCGTGAAAGGTGCTACTTCTTGGACTCATTTCCACTGAACCCTTGCCACCCCTGGAGGAAGGATTTTAATTTTTAAAGCCAGCTTACAAGCGTCCAGGCGCTTCATCCAGCCGATCTTGGCTGGGTTAGAATCTTACTTCTTGGACCTTTCCACTCGACCATGGTAACCCTGGAGAAAATTTTTAGAATTCAAAACTTAATGCAAACATCCAGGCACTTCATCTAGCCATTTGGCCGTGAAAGGTGCTGCTACCGGGACTCTTTTCCATTCAACCCCTGCCACCCTGGAGAAATTTTTTAATTTTCAAAACCTGAGTCAGATATCTAGAGGCGCTTCATCCAACCGATCTTGGCTGGGTTAAGTGCGCACACTTCTTGGGCGCTTTACCATGACCATGGTAACCCTGCAGAAAATTTTTAGAATTCAAAACTTAATGCCAAACATCCAGGCTTCTTCTAACCAATGCCCGGCGTGAAAGGTGCTACTTCTTGGACTCTTTTCCATTCAACCCCTGCCACCCTGGAGAGAAATTTTTAATTTTTTCAAAGTGAAAGTCAAACATCAGGCGCTTCATCCAGCTGATCTTGGCTGGGTTGGTCTACTTCTTGGACGCTTTACCACTTTCGACCACGATAACCCTGGGAGAAAATTTTTAAGAATTCGAAACTTAATGCCAAGCACTTAATCCAGGAGAAGCTTCATCCACAACCAATCTTGGCAGTGAAAGTTGCTACTTCTTGGACTCTTTTCCATTCAACCCCTGCCACCCTGGAGAGTTTTTAATTTTTTCAAGACGAATCCCAGATATCTGGTAGCTATCCAGCCGATCTTGGCTGAGTTAAGTGCTACTATGAAGCTTTTCACTCGACCATAACCCTGGAGAAAATTTTTAAGAATTCAAAACTTAATGCCAAACATCCAGGCTTCATCTAGCCTATCTTTTTCCGTGAAAGGTGCTACTTCTTGGACTCATTTCCACTGAACCCTTGCCACCCTGGAGAAATTTTTAATTTTTTTAAGCCCAGCACAAGCGTCAGTAGCTTCATCCAGCCGATCTTGGCTGGGGTTAAGTGCTACTTCTTGGGCGGCTTTCCACTCGACCATGGTAACCCTGGAGAAAATTTTTAAGAATTCAAACGTGCACCAAACATCAGGCACTTCATCTAACCCAATTTTGGCAGTGAAGGTGCTGCTATAGGATCTTTTTCCATTCAACCCCTGCCACCCTGGAGAATTTTTTAATTTTCCAAAACTGAGTCCAGATATCTAGGCGCTCATCCAGCCGATCTTGGCTGGGTTAAGTGCTACTTCTTGGACGCTTTACCACACTTGACCATGGTAACCCTGCAGAAAATTTTTAGAATTCAAAACTTAATGCCAAACATCAGCTTCTTCTAACCAATCACTTGGCCGTGAAAGATTGCTACTTCTTGGACTCTTTTCCATTCTTCCCTGCCACCCTGGAGGAAATTTTTTTAATTTTCAAGAGCAGAAATCCAAACATCCCAGGCGCTACATCCAGCTGATCTTGGCTGGGTTAAGTGCCTACTTCTTAGACTGGCTTTACCACTCGACCACGATAATCCTGGAGAAAATTTTTAAGAATTCAAAACGCAATGCCAGCATCAGGCTTCATCTAACCAATCTTGTGCGTGAGAAAGTTGCTACTTCTTGGGCTCTTTCATTCAACCCCTGCCACCCTGGAGAGAATTTTTAATTTTCCAAAGACTGAATCCCAGATATCTAGGCGCTTCATCCAGCCGATCTTGGCTGAGTTAAGTGCTACTTCTTGGTAGCTTTTCCACTCATTATGGTAACCCTGGACAAAATTTTTAAGAATTCAAAACTTAATGCAAACATCCAGGCACTTCATCCCCAGCCAATTTTGGCGTGAAAGGTGCTACTTCTCGGACTCTTTTCCCATTCAACCCCTGCCACCCTGGAGAAATTTTTAATTTTCAAAACCTGAGTCAGATATCTAGGCGCTTCATCCAGCCGATCTTGGCTGGAGTTAAGTGCTACTTCTTGGACCTTTACCATGACCATGGTAACCTGCAAGAAAATTTTAAAATTAAAACTTAATACCAAACATCCAGGCTTCTTCTTAATCTTGGCACGTGAAGGTGCTACTTCTTGGACTCTTTTCCATTCAACCCCTGCCACCCTGGAGAATTTTTAATTTCAAAATTTGAAAGTCAAACATCCAGCGCTTCATCAGCTGATCTTGGCTGGGTTAAAGTGCTACTTCTTGGGCGACTTTTTACCACTGCGACCAGATAACCCTGGAGAAAATTTTTAAGAATTCAAGAGCTTAATGCACCAAACATCGAACTATCTAACCAATCTTAGCACGTGATTGCTACTTCTTGGGCTCTTTTCCATTCAACCCTGCCACCCTGGAGAGAAATTTTTTTAATTTTTTCAAAGACTGAGTCAGATATCTGGCGCTTCATCAGCGATCTTGGCTGAGTTAATGCCTACTTCTTGGCGCTTTTCCACTCGACCATGGTAGAAGCCTAGAAGAAAATTTGTAAATTCAAAACTTAATGCCAAACATCCAGGTTTCATCTAACCAATCTTGGCCGTGAAAGGTGCTACTTCTTGGTTTCTTTTCCATTTCAACCCCTGCAACCCTGGAGATTTTTTTAATTTTCCAAACCTGAGTCCAGATATCTAAGAGGCGCTTCATCAGCAGATCTTGGCTGGGTTAAGTGCTACTTCTTGAGCGCTTTTCCACTGCGACCATGGTAACCCTGGAGAGAAAAATTTCAGAATTCAAAACTTAATGCAAACATCAGAGCTACATCTAATCAATCTTGGCAGTGGTGCTACTTCTTGGACTCGCCGCTCGCCCCTGCCACCCTGGAAGAAATTTTTAATCTTGCCAAACCTGAGTCCAGATATCTTGGTGCTTCATCCAGCCGATCTTGGCTGGGTTAAGTGCTAAACTTCTTGGGCGCTTTTCCGCCGACCATGGTAAGCCCTGAAAATTTTTAAAAATTCAAAACTCCATGCCAAACATCCGTGCTTCATCTATCAATCTTGGCCGTGAAAGGTGCTACTTCTTGGTTTCTTTTTCCATTTCAACACAACCCTAGAGGAATTTTTAATTTTTCAAAACCTGAGTCCAGATATCTAGGCGGCTTCATCCAGCGATCTTGGCTGGGTTAGAATTCTTGCTTCTTGGATGCTTTTCCACTCGACCATGGTAACCCTGGAAAAATTTTTGGAATTCGAAATTTGAAACCCGACATCAGGCACTTCATCTAGCCAATTTTGGCCGTGAAAGATGCTACTGCCGGACTCTTTCCATTCAACCGCTGCCACCCTGGAGAAATTTTTAATTTTTCAAAGCAAAAGTCCAAACATCTAGGCGCTTCATCAGCCGATCTTGGCTGGAGTTAGAGACTACTTTTTGAGCATTTTACTCGACCATGGTTACCCTGGAGAAAATTTTTAAAATTCAAAACTTAATGCAAACATCCAAGCTTATCTAGCCAATATTGGCTGTGAAAGTGCTACTTCTGCCAGTTTCTTTTCCATTCTCAACCCCTGCCACCCTGGAGAATTTTTCATTTTCAAAACCATGAGTCCAGATATCTAGGCGCTTCATCCAGTCGATCTTGGCCGGGTTAAGTGCTACTTCTTCGGGCGCTTTACCACTCGACCACGATAACCCTGGAGAAGATTTTAGAATTCAAAACTTAATGCCAAACATCCAGGCTTCATCTAACCAATCTTGGCACGTGAAGTTGCTACTTCTTGGGGCTCTTTTCCATTCAACCCCTGCCACCCTGGAGAAATTTTTTAATTTTCCAGGAACTGAGTCCAGATATCTGGCGCTTCATCCAGCCGATCTTGGCTGAGTTAAGTGCTACTTCTTGAAGCTTTCCACTCGACCATGGTAACCCTGGAGAAAATTTTTAAGAATTTAAACTTAATGCAAACATCAGGCTTCATCTAGCTATCTTTTTCCAATGAAAGGTGCTACTTCTTGGACTCATTTCCACGAACCCTTGCCACCTGGAGAAATTTTTTAATTTTAGCGAAAACTGAAACGTCAGGCGCTTCATCCAGCCGATCTTGGCTGGGTTAAGTCTTCTTCTTGGGCCTTTCCTCGACCATGGTAACCCTGGAGAAAATTTTTAAGAATTCAAAACTTAATGCAAACATCCAGGCTTTACATCCCCAAGCAATCTTGGCCGTGGGTGCTACTTCTTGGACTCTTTACATTCAACCCTGCCACCCTGGAGAAATTTTTAATTTTCAGCGAAAGTCCAAACATCCAGGCGCTTCATCCCAGCGATCTTGGCTGGGTTAAGTGCTAACTACAGACGCTTTACCACTCGACCATGGTAACCCTGGAGAGAAAATATTTAAGAATTCAGCGCAAAGCCAAACATCCAGGCTTCCATCTAACCAATCTTGGCGTGAAAGGTGCTACTTCTTGGACTCTTTTCCGAGTAACCGCTGCCACCCTGGAGAAATTTTCATTTTCAAAGCAAAGTCCAAACATCCAGGGCGCTTCATCAACCGATCTTGGCTGGGTTAGGTGCCACTACTTCTTGGGCGCTTTACCACTGCGACCATGTAGTAACCCTGGAAAATTTTAAGAATTCAAAACTTAATCACCGACATCCAAGCTTCATCTAGCCAATCTTTTTCTATGAAGGTGCTACTTCTTGAATCTTTTCCTCAACCCCTGCCACCCTGGAGAAATTTTTTAAATTTTCCGTACAAGTCCAGATATCTAGGTGCTTCATCCAGCCTATCTTAGCTGGGTTAGAAGTCTTACTACTTCTTGGTAGCTTTCCACTCGACCATGGTAAGCCTAGAAAATTTGTAAATTCAAACTTATTACCAAACATCCGGGCTTCATCTAGCCAATCTTGGCGTGAAAGGTGCTACTTCTTGGTTTCTTTTCCCATTCAACCCTGCAACCCTGGAGGATTTTTAATTTTCAAAACCTGAGTCAGATATCTAAGCTTCATCCAGCCGATCTTGGCTGGGTTAAGTGCTACTTCGCTGGGCGCTTTTCCACACTCGACCATGGTAACCTGGAGAAAAAATGTTTAAAATTCAAACTTAATGCACCAAAATTCCAGGCACTTCATCTAGCCATTCTTGGCCGTGAAGGTGCTACTTCTTGGACTCTTTCTGTTAATCCCTGCCACCCTGGAGAAATTTTAAATTTTTCAAAGAAAAGTCAAACATCCAGAAGCGCTATCCAGCCCGATCTTGGCTGGGTTAAGTGCCTTTATAGACGGTTTTCCACTGCGACCATGGTAACCCTGGAGAAAAATTTTAAGAATTCAAAACTTGTGCAAACATCCGGAAGCTACATCTAATCAATCTTGGCGTGAAAGTTGCTACTTCTTGGACTCTTTTCCATTCAACCCCTGCCACCCTGGAAGAAATTTTTAATTTTCAAAACCTGAGTCAGATATCTTGGTGCTTCATCCCGCCGATCTTGGCTGCTGGGTTAGAAGTGCTACTTCTTGAACCCTTTTCCCACTCGACCGCGGTGAAGCCTAGAGAAAATTTCTGGCAAATTCAAACTTAATGCCAACATCCAGGTGCTTCATCTATCCAATCTTGGCAGTAAAGAAAGGTGCTACTTCTTGTCTTTTCCACATTTCAACCCACACAACCCTAGAGAATTTTTTTAATTTTCAAAACCTGAGTCCAGATATCCTAGGCGCTTCATCCAGCCGATCTTGGCTGGGTTAAGTACTACTTCTTGGATGCTTTTCATAAACCATGGTAACCCTGGAGAAAATTTTTAAAATTCGAAATTTAAAAGCCAAACATCAGGCACTTCATCTGCCAATTTTGGCAGTGAAGGTGCTACTCGGACTCTTTTCATTCAACCGCTGCCACCCTGGGAGAAATTTTTAAATTTTTCAAAGCAAAAGTCAAACATCTAGGCGCTTCATCCAGCCGATCTTGGCACAGGTTAAGAACTACTTACTAGACGCTTACCTCCACTCGACCATATAGTTTACCCTGGAGAAAATTTTTAGAAATTCAAAACTTAATGCCAAACATCAAGCTTCATCACAGCCAATATTGGCTGTGAAGGTGCTACTTCTTGGACTCTTTTCCATTCAACCCGCCACCCTAATTTTCATTTCAAAACCTGAGTCCAGATATCTAGGCGCTTCATCAGTCGATCTTGGCGGGTTAAGTGCTACTTCTTGGGCGCTTTACCACTTTCGACCACGATAACCCTGGAGAAAATTTTTAAGAATTCAAAACTTAATGCCAAACATCGGAGCTTCATCTAACCAATCTTGGCGTGAGAGTTGCTACTTCGCGGGCTCTTTTCCGCATTCAACCTGCCACCCTGGAGAATTTTTAATTTTCAAAGACTGGATCAGATATCTGGTAGCTTCATCCAACCCGATCTTGGCTGAGTTAAGTGCTACTTCTTGGAAGCTTTCCCACTTTCGACATAGTAACCCTGGATAAATTTTTAAAATTCAAAACTATGCAAACATCCAGGCTTCATCTAGCCAATCTTTTCCGTGAAAGGTGCTACTTCTTGGACTCATTTCCACTGAACCCTTGCCACCCTGGAGAAATTTTTTTTTAATTTTTAAAGCGGCCTAGCGTCAAGCGCTTCATCCAACCCGATCTTGGCTGGAGTTAGTGCTACTGTGGGCGACTTTCCACTCGACCATGGTAACCCTGGAGAAAATTTTTAAGAATTCAAAACTTAATGCCAAACATCCAGGCTTCTTCTAACCAATCTTGGCACGTGAAAGGTGCTACTTCTTGGACTCTTTTCCATTCAACCCCTGCCACCCTGGAGAAATTTTTTTAATTTTCCAAGTGAAAGTCCAAACATCAGGCGCCATCCAGCTGATCTTGGCTGGGTTAGAATGCTACTGTGGACGCTTTACCACACCGACCACGATAACCCTGGAGAAAATTTTTAAAGATTCAAAACTTAATACCCAAACATCCAGGCTTCATCTAACCAATCTTGGCGTGAAAGTTGCTACTTCTTGGACTCTTTTCCATTTCGCCTGCCACCCTGGAGAAATTTTTTAATTTTCAAAGACTGAGTCCAGATATCTAGGCGCTTCATCCAGCGATCTTGGCTGAGTTAAGTGCTAACTTCTTCGAAGCTTTCCCACTCGACCATGGTAACCCTGGAGAAAATTTTTAAAGAATTCAAAACTTAATGCCAAACATCAGGCTTCATCTAGCCTATCTTTTTCCGTGAAAGGTGCTACTTCTTGAGACTCATTTCCACTGAACCCTTTGCCACCCTGAAATTTTTAATTTTAAGCCCAGCTTACAAATGTCCAGGCGCTTCATCCAGCGATCTTGGCTGGGTTGAGTACTAACTTCTTAGACGCTTTCACTGCGACCATGGTAACCCTGGAGAAAATTTTTAAGAATTCAAACTTAATGCCAAACATCGGAAGCTTCATCTAACCAATCTTAGCCGTGAAGGTGCTACTTCTTGGACTCTTTTACATTCAACCCCTGCCACCCTGGAGAAATTTTTTTAATTTTCAAGCGAAGATCCAAACATCAGTGCTTCATCAGCAGTCTTAGCTGGAGTTAAGTCTTTACTTCTTGGGCAACACACCACTCGACCATAAGTAACCCTGGAGAAAATATTTAAAATTCAAACTTAAAGCCAAACATCAGGCTTCATCTAACCAATCTTGGCCGTGAAAGGTGCTGCTTCTTGGACTCTTTTCATTCAACCGCTGCCACCCTGGAGAAATTTTTTCATTTTCAAACAAAAGTCCAAACATCCAGGCGCTACATCTGCTTGATCTTGGCTGGGTTAGGTGCTACTTCTTGGACGCTTTACCACTCGACCATAGTGGCCTGGAGAAAATTTTAAATTCAAAACTTAATGCACCAAACATCAAGCTTCATCTAACCAATCTTGGCAGTGAAAGGTGCTACTTCTTGGTTTCTTTCCATTCAACCCACCACTACACCCTGGAGGTAAATTTTAAATTTTGCAAAGCAAAAGACCAAGCGTCCATGCACTTCATCAGCGATCTTGGCGGGGGTTAAGTGCTACTTCTTCTGTGCTTTTCCACTCGACCATGGTAACCCTGGGAGAAAATTTTAAAATTCAAAACTTAATGCCAAACATTCAGGCTACATCAGCCAATCTTTTCTGTGAAAGGTGCTACTTCTTGGAATCTTTTCCCTCAACCCCTGCCACCCTGGAGAAATTTTTAAATTTTCAAAACCTAGTCAGATATCTAGGTGCTTCATCCAGCCTATCTTGGCTGGGTTAGTCTCTGCTACTTCTTGGCGCTTTTCCACTGTTCATGGTAAGCCAGAAAATTTGTAAGAATTCAAGGCATAATGCCAAACATCAGGCTTCATCAACCAATCTTGGCACGTGAAAGGTGCTACTTCTTGGTTTCTTTTTCATTCAACCCCTGCAACTGGAGGATTTTTTTAATTTTCAAAACCTGGTCCAGATATCTAGGCACTTCATCCAGCCGATCTTGGCTGGGTTAAGTGCTACTTCTTGGGCCGGCTTTTCCACTGCGACCATGGTAGCCCTGGAGAGAAAATGTTTAAGAATTCAAAGCAATGCCAAAATATTCCAGGCACTTCATCTAGCCAATCTTGGCCGTGAAAGGTGCTACTTCTTGGACTCTTTTCTATTCAATCCCTGCCACCCTGGAGAAATTTTAAATTTTCAAGGAAAAGTCCAAACATCCAGCGCTTCATCCAGCCGATCTTGGCTGGAGTTAAGTGCTACTTCTTCAGGCGCTTTTCCACTCGACCATGGTAACCCTGGAGAAAAATTTTAAGAATTCAAAACTTAATGCCAAACATCCAGGCTTCATCTAATCAATCTTGGCACGTGAAAGTTGCTACTTCTTGGACTCTTTTCCATTCAACCCCTGCCACCCTGGAAGAAAATTTTTTTAATCTTCAAAACCTGAGTCCAGATATCTTGGTGCTTCATCCAGCCGATCTTGGCTGGGTTAAGTGCTACTTCTTGGACGCTTTTCCACTTTCGACCATGGTAAGCCTAGAGAAAATTTTAAAAATTCAAAACTTAATGCCAAACATCCAGGTGCTTCATCTATCCAATCTTGGCCGTGAAAGGTGCTACTTCTTGGTTTCTTTTCCATTCAACCCCTGCAACCCTAGAGGAATTTTTTTAATTTTCAAAACCTGAGTCCAGATATCTAGGCGCTTCATCCAGCCGATCTTGGCTGGGTTAAGTGCTACTTCTTGGATCTTTCCACTCGACCATGGTAACCCTGGAGAAAATTTTTAAGAATTCGAAATTTAAAAGTGCAAACTTCCAGGCACTTCATCTAGCCAATTTTGGCCGTGAAAGGTGCTACTTCTCGGACTCTTTTCCATTCAACCGCTGCCACCCTGGAGGAATTTTTAAAATTTTCAAAGCAAAGTCCAAACATCTAGGCGCTTCATCCAGCCGATCTTGGCTGGGTTAAGGGCTACTTTTGGACGCTTTACCACTCGACCATGGTTACCCTGGAGAAAATTTTTAAAAATTCAAAACTTAATGCAAACATCCAAGCTTCATCTAGCCAATATTGGCTGTGAAAGTGCTACTTCTTGGACTCTTTTCCATTCAACCCCTGCCACCCTGGAGAATTTTTTAATTTTCAAAGCCTGAGGTCCAGATATCTAGGTGCTTCATCCAGTCGATCTTGGCCGGGTTAAGTGCTACCTCTTGGGACGCTTTTCCACTTTCGACCATGGTAACCCTGGAGAAAATTTTTAAGAATTCAAAACTTAATGGCAAACATCCAGGCTACATCTAGCCAATCTTTTCTGTGAAAGTTACACTTCTTGGACTCTTTTCCACTCAACCCCACCTGCCACCCTGGAGAAATTTTTAAATTTTGAAAGCAAAAGACCAAACGTCCAGGCGCTTCATCCAGCCGATCTTGGCGGGGGTTAGAGTGCTCACTTCTTGTATGCTTTTCCACTCGACCATGGTAACCCTGGAGAAAATTTTTAAGAATTCAAAACTTAAAGCCAAACATCCAGGCACTTCATCTAGCCAATTTTGGCGTGAAAGGTGCTACTTCTAGGACTCTTTTCCATTCAACCCCTGCCACCCTGGAGAAATTTTTAATTTTCAAAACCTGAGTCCAGATATCTAGGCGCTTCATCCAGCCGATCTTGGCTGGGTTAAGTGCTCTACTTCTTGACGCTTTACCACTCCTGACCATAGTAACCCTGGAGAAAATTTTAAGAATTCAAAACTTAATGCCAAACATCCAGGCTTCATCTAACCAATCTTGGCCGTGAAAGGTGCTACTTCTTGGACTCTTTTCCATTCAACCCCTGCCACCCTGGAGGAAATTTTTAATATTCAAAACCTGAGTCCAGATATCTAGGCGCCCGTCCAGCCGATCTTGGCTGTGTTAAGTGCTACTTCTTGGACGCTTTTCCACTCGACCATGGTAACCCTGGAGAAAATTTTTAAGAATTCAAAACTTAATGCCAAACATCCAGGCACTTCATCTAACCAATCTTGGCGTGAAAAAGTGATACTTCTTGGACTCTTTTCCATTCAACCCCTGCCACCCTGAAGGAAATTTTTAAACTTTCAAAACCTGAGTCCAGATATCTAGGCGCTTCATCCAGTCGATCTTGGCTGGGTTAAGTGCTACTTCTTCAGACGCTTTACCACTCAACCATGGTAACCCTAGAGAAAATTTTTAAGAATTCAAAACTTAATGCCAAACGTCCAGGCGCTTCATCCAGCCGATCTTGGCTGGGTTAAGTGCTTACTTCTTGGACGCTTTTCCACTCGACCATGGTAACCCTGGAGAAAATTTTTAAGAATTCAAAACTTAATGCCAAACATCCAGGCTTCATCTAACCAATCTTGGCCGTGAAAGGTGCTACTTATTGAACTCTTTTCCATTCAACCCCTGCCACCCTGGAGGAAATTTTTAAAATTTCAAAGCAAAGTCCAAACATCCAGGCGCTTCATCCAGCAGATCTTGGCTGGGTTAAGTGCTACTTCTTGACGCTTTTTACCACTCAACCATGGTAACCCTGGAGAAAATTTTTAAGAATTCAAAACTTAATGCCAAACATCCAGGTTTCATCTAGCCAATATTGGCCGTGAAAGTTGCTACTTCTTGGACTCTTTTCCATTCAACCCCTGCCACCCTGGAAGACATTTTTTAATCTTCAAAACCTGAGTCCAGATATCTAGGTGCTTCATCCAGCCGAACTTGGCTGGGTTAAGTGCTACTTCTTGGACGCTTTTCCACTCGACCATGGTAAGCCCAGAGAAAATTTTTAAAAATTCAAAACTTAATGCCAAACATCCAGGTGCTTCATCTAGCCAATCTTGGCCGTGAAAGGTGCTACTTCTTGGTTTCTTTTCCATTCAACCCCTGCAACCCTAGAGGAATTTTTTTAATTACAAAACCTGAGTCCAGATATCTGGCGCTTCATCCAGCCGATCTTGGCTGGGTTAAGTGCTACTTCTTGGACGCTTTTCCACTCGACCATGGTAACCCTGGAGAAAGTGTTTAAGAATTCAAACTTAATGCCAAACATCCAGGCACTTCATCTAGCCAATCTTGGCCGTGAAAGGTGCTACTTCTTGGACTCTTTTCCATTCAACCCCTGCCACCCTGGAGAAAATTTTTTATTTTCAAAGGAAAAGTCAAACATCCAGGCACTTCATCCAGCCGATCTTGGCTGGGTTAAGTGCTACTTCTTGGATGCTTTTCACTTTCGACCATGATAACCCTGGAGAAAATTTTTAAGAATTCGAAATTTAAAGCCAAACATCCATGCACTTCACCTAGCCAATTTTGGCGTGAAAGGTGCTAATTCTCGGACTCTTTTCCATTCAACCCCTGCCACCCTGGAGGAAATTTTTAAATTTTCAAAGGAAAAGACCAACGTCCAGGCACTTCATCCAGCCGATCTTGGCGGGGTTAAGTGCTACTTCTTCTTATGCTTTTCCACTCGACCATGGTAACCCTGGAGAAAATTTTTAAGAATTCAAAACTTAATGCCAAACATCCAGGCTACATCTAACCAATCTTTTTCTGTGAAAGGTGCTACTTCTTGGAATCTTTTCCACTCAACCCCTGCCACCCTGGAGAAATTTTTAAATTTTCAAAGGAAAAGACCAAACGTCCAGGCACTTCATCCAGCCGAGCTTGGCGGGGTTAAGTGCTACTTCTTGTATGCTTTTCCACTCGACCATGGTAACCCTGGAGAAAATTTTTAGAATTAAAAACTTAATGCCAAACATCCAGGCTACATCTAACCAATCTTTTCTGTGAAAGGTGCTACTTCTTGGACTCTTTTCCATTCAACCCCTGCCACCCTGGAGAAATTTTTAAATTTTCAAAGGAAAAGACCAAACGTCCAGGCACTTCATCCAGCCGATCTTGGCGGGGTTAAGTGCTACTTCTTATGCTTTTCCACTCGACCATGGTAACCCTGGAGAAAATTTTTAAGAATTCAAAACTTAATGCCAAACATCCAGGCTACATCTAACCAATCTTTTTCTGTGAAAGGTGCTACTTCTTGGAATCTTTTCCACTCAACCCCTGCCACCCTGGAGGAAATTTTTTAATTTTCAAAACCTGAGTCCAGATATCTAGGTGCTTTATCCAGCCTATCTTGGCTGGGTTAAGTGCTACTTCTTGGCGCTTTTCCACTCGACCATGGTAAGCCTAGAGAAAATTTGTAAGAATTCAAAACTTAATGCCAAACATCCAGGCTTCATCTAACCAATCTTGGCCGTGAAAGGTGCTACTTCTTGGTTTCTTTTCCATTCAACCCCTGCAACCCTGGAGGATTTTTTTAATTTTCAAAGACTGAGTCCAGATATCTAGGCGCTTCATCCAGCCGATCTTGGCTGGGTTAAGTGCTACTCCTTGACGCTTTTCCACTCGACCATGGTAACCCTGGAGAAAATGTTTAAGAATTCAAAACTTAATGCCAAAATTCCAGGCACTTCATCTAGCCAATCTTGGCCGTGAAAGGTGCTACTTCTTGGACTCTTTTCCATTCAATCCCTGCCACCCTGGAGAAATTTTTAAATTTTCAAAGGAAAAGTCCAAACATCCAGGCGCTTCATCCAGTCGATCTTGGCTGGGTTAAGTGCTACTTCTTGACGCTTTTCCACTCGACCATGGTAACCCTGGAGAAAAATTTTAAGAACTCAAAACTTAAGGCCAAACATCCAGGCTTCATCTAATCAATCTTGGCCGTGAAAGTTGCTACTTCTTGGACTCTTTTCCATTCAACCCCTGCCACCCTGGAAGAAATTTTTAATCTTCAAAACCTGAGTCCAGATATCTTGGTGCCTCATCCAGCCGATCTTGGCTGGGTTAAGTGCTACTTCTTGGACGCTTTTCCACTCGACCATGGTAAGCCTAGAGAAAATTTTTAAAAATTCAAAACTTAATGCCAAACATCCAGGTGCTTCATCTATCCAATCTTGGCCGTGAAAGGTGCTACTTCTTGGTTTCTTTTCCATTCAACCCCTGCCACCCTGGAGGAAATTTTTAAACTTTCAAAACCTGAGTCCAGATATCTAAGCGCTTCATCCAGCCGATCTTGGCTGGGTTAAGTGCTACTTCTTGGATGCTTTTCCACTCGACCATGGTAACCCTGGAGAAAATTTTTAAGAATTCGAAATTTAAAGCCAAACATCCAGGCGTTTCATCTAGCCAATTTTGGCCGTGAAAGGTGCTACTTCTCGGACTCTTTTCCATTCAACCGCTGCCACCCTGGAGGAAATTTTTAAATTTTCAAAGCAAAAGTCCAAACATCTAGGCGCTTCATCCAGCCGATCTTGGCTGGAGTTAAGGGCTACTTTTTGACGCTTTACCACTCGACCATGGTTACCCTGGAGAAAATTTTTGAAAATTCAAAACTTAATGCCAAACATCCAAGCTTCATCTAGCCAATATTGGCTGTGAAAGGTGCTACTTCTTGGACTCTTTTCCATTCAACCCCTGCCACCCTGGAGGAATTTTTTTAATTTTCAAAACCTGAGTCCAGATATCTAGGCGCTTCATCCAGTCGATCTTGGCAGGGTTAAGTGCTACCTCTTGGGCGCTTTTCCACTCGACCATGGTAACCCTGGAGAAAATTTTTAAGAATTCAAAACTTAATGGCAAACATCCAGGCTACATCTAGCCAATCTTTTTCTGTGAAAGGTGCTACTTCTTGGACTCTTTTCCACTCAACCCCTCCCACCCTGGAGGAAATTTTTAAATTTTGAAAGCAAAAGACCAAACGTCCAGGCGCTTCATCCAGCCGATCTTGGCGGGGTTAAGTGCTACTTCTTCATCTGTGCTTTTCCACTCGACCATGGTAACCCTGGAGAAAATTTTTAAGGATTCAAAACTTAATGCCAAACATCCAGGCTTCATCTAACCAACCTTGGCCGTGAAAGGTGCTACTTCTTGGTTTCTTTTCCATTCAACCCCTGCAACCCTGGAGGATTTTTTAATTTTCAAAACCTGAGTCCAGATATCTAGGCGCTTCATCCAGCCAATCTTGGCTGGGTTAAGTGCTACTTCTTGATGCTTTTCCACTCGACCATGGTAACCCTGGAGAAAATTTTTAAGAATTCAAAAATTAAAGCCAAACATCCAGGCACTTCATCTAGCCAATTTTGGCCGTGAAAGGTGCTACTTCTGGACTCTTTTCCATTCAACCCCTGCCACCCTGGAGAAATTTTTTTAATTTTCAAAACCTGAGTCCAGATATCTAGGCGCTTCATCCAGCCGATCTTGGCTGGGTTAAGTGCTACTTCTTGAGACGCTTTACCACTTGACCATGGTAACCCTGGAGAAAATTTTTAAGAATTCAAAACTTAATGCCAAACATCCAGGCTTCATCTAACCAATCTTGGCCGTGAAAGGTGCTACTTCTTGGACTCTTTTCCATTCAACCCCTGCCACCCTGGAGGAAATTTTTAATTTTCAAAACCTGAGTCCAGATATCTAGGCGCCGTCCAGCCGATCTTGGCTGTGTTAAGTGCTACTTCTTGGACGCTTTTCCACTCGACCATGGTAACCCTGGAGAAAATTTTTAAGAATTCAAAACTTAATGCCAAACGTCCAGGCGCTTCATCCAACCGATCTTGGCTGGGTTAAGTGCTACTTCTTGACGCTTTTTCCACTCGACCATGGTAACCCTGGAGAAAATTTTTAAGAATTCAAAACTTAATGCCAAACATCCAGGCTTCATCTAACCAATCTTGGCCGTGAAAGGTGCTACTTCTTGAACTCTTTTCCATTCAACCCCTGCCACCCTGGAGAAATTTTTAAAATTTCAAAGCAAAAGTCCAAACATCCAGGCGCTTCATCCAGCAGATCTTGGCTGGGTTAAGTGCTACTTCTTGGACGCTTTACCACTCAACCATGGTAACCCTGGAGAAAATTTTTAAGAATTCAAAACTTAATGCCAAACACCCAGGCTTCATCTAGCCAATATTGGCCGTGAAAGTTGCTACTTCTTGGACTCTTTTCCATTCAACCCCTGCCACCCTGAAGGAAATTTTTAAACTTTCAAAACCTGAGTCCAGATATCTAGGCGCTTCATCCAGTCGATCTTGGCTGGGTTAAGTGCTACTTCTTGGACGCTTTACCACTCGACCATGGTAACCCTAGAGAAAATTTTTAAGAATTCAAAACTTAATGCCAAACGTCCAGGCGCTTCATCCAACCGATCTTGGCTGGGTTAAGTGCTACTTCTTGGACGCTTTTCCACTCGACCATGGTAACCCTGGAGAAAATTTTTAAGAATTCAAAACTTAATGCCAAACATCCAGGCACTTCATCTAACCAATCTTGGCCGTGAAAAGTGATACTTCTTGGACTCTTTTCCATTCAACCCCTGCCACCCTGAAGGAAATTTTTAAACTTTCAAAACCTAAGTCCAGATATCTAGGCGCTTCATCCAGTCGATCTTGGCTGGGTTAAGTGCTACTTCTTGGACGCTTTACCACTCGACCATGGTAACCCTAGAGAAAATTTTTAAGAATTCAAAACTTAATGCCAATCGTCCAGGCGCTTCATCCAACCGATCTTGGCTGGGTTAAGTGCTACTTCTTGACGCTTTTCCACTCGACCATGGTAACCCTGGAGAAAATTTTTAAGAATTCAAAACTTAATACCAAACATCCAGGCTTCATCTAACCAATCTTGGCCGTGAAAGGTGCTACTTCTTGAACTCTTTTCCATTCAACCCCTGCCACCCTGGAGGAAATTTTTAAAATTTCAAAGCAAAAGTCCAAACATCCAGGCGCTTCATCCAGCCAATCTTGGCTGGGTTAAGTGCTACTTCTTCAGACGCTTTACCACTCAACCATGGTAACCCTGGAGAAAATTTTTAAGAATTCAAAACTTAATGCCAAACATCCAGGCTTCATCTAGCCAATATTGGCCGTGAAAGTTGCTACTTCTTGGACTCTTTTCCATTCAACCCCTGCCACCCTGGAAGACATTTTTTTAATCTTCAAAACCTGAGTCCAGATATCTAGGTGCTTCATCCAGCCGAACTTGGCTGGGTTAAGTGCTACTTCTTGGACGCTTTTCCACTCGACCATGGTAAGCCCAGAGAAAATTTTTAAAAATTCAAAACTTAATGCCAAACATCCAGGTGCTTCATCTAGCCAATCTTGGCCGTGAAAGGTGCTACTTCTTGGTTTCTTTTCCATTCAACCCCTGCAACCCTAGAGGAATTTTTTTTAATCTTCAAAACCTGAGTCCAGATATCTAGGTGCTTCATCCAGCCGAACTTGGCTGGGTTAAGTGCTACTTCTTGACGCTTTTCCACTCGACCATGGTAAGCCCAGAGAAAATTTTTAAAAATTCAAAACTTAATGCCAAACATCCAGGTGCTTCATCTAGCCAATCTTGGCCGTGAAAGGTGCTACTTCTTGGTTTCTTTTCCATTCAACCCCTGCAACCCTAGAGGAATTTTTTTTAATTTACAAAACCTGAGTCCAGATATCTAGGCGCTTCATCCAGCCGATCTTGGCTGGGTTAAGTGCTACTTCTTGGATGCTTTTCCACTCGACCATGATAACCCTGGAGAAAATTTTTAAGAATTCAAATTTAAAGCCAAACATCCATGCACTTCATCTAGCCAATTTTGGCGTGAAAGGTGCTACTTCTCGGACTCTTTTCCATTCAACCGCTGCCACCCTGGAGGAAATTTTTAAATTTTCAAAGCAAAAGTCCGAACATCCAGGCGCTTCTTCCAGCCGATCTTGGCTGGGTTAAGTGCTACTTCTTGGACGCTTTTCCACTCGACCATGGTAACCCTGGAGAAAGTGTTTAAGAATTCAAAACTTAATGCCAAACATCCAGGCACTTCATCTAGCCAATCTTGGCCGTGAAAGGTGCTACTTCTTGGACTCTTTTCCATTCAACCCCTGCCACCCTGGAGGAAATTTTTTAATTTTCAAAGGAAAAGTCCAAACATCCAGGCACTTCATCCAGCCGATCTTGGCTGGGTTAAGTGCTACTTCTTGGATGCTTTTCCACTCGACCATGATAACCCTGGAGAAAATTTTTAAGAATTCGAAATTTAAAGCCAAACATCCATGCACTTCACCTAGCCAATTTTGGCCGTGAAAGGTGCTAATTCTCGGACTCTTTTCCATTCAACCCCTGCCACCCTGGAGAAATTTTTAAATTTTCAAAGGAAAAGACCAAACGTCCAGGCACTTCATCCAGCCGATCTTGGCGGGGTTAAGTGCTACTTCTTGTATGCTTTTCCACTCGACCATGGTAACCCTGGAGAAAATTTTTAAGAATTCAAAACTTAATGCCAAACATCCAGGCTACATCTAGCCAATCTTTTTCTGTGAAAGGTGCTACTTCTTGGAATCTTTTCCACTCAACCCCTGCCACCCTGGAGAAATTTTTTTAATTTTCAAAACCTGAGTCCAGATATCTAGGTGCTTTATCCAGCCTATCTTGGCTGGGTTAAGTGCTACTTCTTGACGCTTTTCCACTCGACCATGGTAAGCCCAGAGAAAATTTTTAAAAATTCAAAACTTAATGCCAAACATCCAGGTGCTTCATCTAGCCAATCTTGGCCGTGAAAGGTGCTACTTCTTGGTTTCTTTTCCATTCAACCCCTGCAACCCTAGAGGAATTTTTTTTAATTTACAAAACCTGAGTCCAGATATCTAGGCGCTTCATCCAGCCGATCTTGGCTGGGTTAAGTGCTACTTCTTGGATGCTTTTCCACTCGACCATGATAACCCTGGAGAAAATTTTTAAGAATTCGAAATTTAAAGCCAAACATCCATGCACTTCATCTAGCCAATTTTGGCCGTGAAAGGTGCTACTTCTCGGACTCTTTTCCATTCAACCGCTGCCACCCTGGAGGAAATTTTTAAATTTTCAAAGCAAAGTCCGAACATCCAGGCGCTTCTTCCAGCCGATCTTGGCTGGGTTAAGTGCTACTTCTTGACGCTTTTCCACTCGACCATGGTAACCCTGGAGAAAGTGTTTAAGAATTCAAAACTTAATGCCAAACATCCAGGCACTTCATCTAGCCAATCTTGGCCGTGAAAGGTGCTACTTCTTGGACTCTTTTCCATTCAACCCCTGCCACCCTGGAGGAAATTTTTTCATTTTCAAAGGAAAAGTCCAAACATCCAGGCACTTCATCCAGCCGATCTTGGCTGGGTTAAGTGCTACTTCTGGATGCTTTTCCACTCGACCATGATAACCCTGGAGAAAATTTTTAAGAATTCGAAATTTAAAGCCAAACATCCATGCACTTCACCTAGCCAATTTTGGCCGTGAAAGGTGCTACTTCTCGGACTCTTTTCCATTCAACCCCTGCCACCCTGGAGAAATTTTTAAATTTTCAAAGGAAAAGACCAAACGTCCAGGCACTTCATCCAGCCGATCTTGGCGGGGTTAAGTGCTACTTCTTGTATGCTTTTCCACTCGACCATGGTAACCCTGGAGAAAATTTTTAAGAATTCAAAACTTAATGCCAAACATCCAGGCTACATCTAGCCAATCTTTTTCTGTGAAAGGTGCTACTTCTTGGAATCTTTTCCACTCAACCCCTGCCACCCTGGAGAAATTTTTTAATTTTCAAAACCTGAGTCCAGATATCTAGGTGCTTTATCCAGCCTATCTTGGCTGGGTTAAGTGCTACTACTTCTTGACGCATTTCCACTCGACCATGGTAACCCTGGAGAAAATTTTTAAGAATTCAAAACTTAATACCAAACATCCAGGCTTTAGGCTTCATTTTTAAATTTTCAAAGGAAAAGACCAAACGTCCAGGCACTTCATCCAGCCGATCTTGGCGGGGTTAAGTGCTACTTCTTGTATGCTTTTCCACTCGACCATGGTAACCCTGGAGAAAATTTTTAAGAATTCAAAACTTAATGCCAAACATCCAGGCTACATCTAGCCAATCTTTTCTGTGAAAGGTGCTACTTCTTGGAATCTTTCCACTCAACCCCTGCCACCCTGGAGAAATTTTTTAATTTTCAAAACCTGAGTCCAGATATCTAGGTGCTTTATCCAGCCTATCTTGGCTGGGTTAAGTGCTACTTCTTGGCGCTTTTCCACTCGACCATGGTAAGCCTAGAGAAAATTTGTAAGAATTCAAAACTTAATGCCAAACATCCAGGCTTCATCTAACCAATCTTGGCCGTGAAAGGTGCTACTTCTTGGTTTCTTTTCCATTCAACCCTGCAACCCTGGAGGATTTTTTATTTTCAAAACCTGAGTCCAGATATCTAGGCGCTTCATCCAGCCGATCTTGGCTGGGTTAAGTGCTACTCCTTGGACGCTTTTCCACTGACCATGGTAACCCTGGAGAAAATGTTTAAGAATTCAAAACTTAATGCCAAAATTCCAGGCACTTCATCTAGCCAATCTTGGCCGTGAAAGGTGCTACTTCTTGACTCTTTTCCATTCAATCCCTGCCACCCTGGAGAAATTTTTAAATTTTCAAAGGAAAAGTCCAAACATCCAGGCGCTTCATCCAGTCGATCTTGGCTGGGTTAAGTGCTACTTCTTGACGCTTTTCCACTCGACCATGGTAACCCTGGAGAAAATTTTAAAAATTCAAAACTTAAGGCCAAACATCCAGGCTTCATCTAATCAATCTTGGCCGTGAAAGTTGCTACTTCTTGGACTCTTTTCCATTCAACCCCTGCCACCCTGGAAGAAATTTTTAATCTTCAAAACCTGAGTCCAGATATCTTGGTGCTTCATCCAGCCGATCTTGGCTGGGTTAAGTGCTACTTCTTGGGCGCTTTTCCACTCGACCATGGTAACCCTGGAGAAAATTTTTAAAGAATTCAAAATTTAAAGCCAAACATCCAGGCACTTCATCTAGCCAATTTTGGCCGTGAAAGGTGCTACTTCTCGGACTCTTTTCCATTCAACCGCTGCCACCCTGGAGGAAATTTTTAAATTTTCAAAGCAAAAGTCCAAACATCTAGGCGCTTCATCCAGCCGATCTTGGCTGGGTTAAGGGCTACTTTTTGACGCTTTACCACTCGACCATGGTTACCCTGGAGAAAATTTTTAAAAATTCAAAACTTAATGCCAAACATCCAAGCTTCATCTAGCCAATATTGGCTGTGAAAGGTGCTACTTCGTGGACTCTTTTCCATTCAACCCCTGCCACCCTGGAGGAATTTTTTTAATTTTCAAAACCTGAGTCCAGATATCTAGGCGCTTCATCCAGTCGATCTTGGCCGGGTTAAGTGCTACCTCTTGGACGCTTTTCCACTCGACCATGGTGTAGGGTTTTCACACCTAATTTTAATTATGATAATTACGAATTGTCATTTGAATCAGTTCTCAATTCAAGTTTGGGGAATTGAATCTGAAAAGATTCACGTTGGTATGCAATTCAAGTATACCTTTAAATCACTTAATACGTCCAGCGTTTTAGGGCAATTTAAATGTATGTTACCAATATGAATTTACTCTGTGATCAGCAAAATAAATCAATTGGATTCTTCGCTTTACCTCGAGCAGGTAACAACGGATCTGGGCATGAGTTTGACTTTCCAGTTACATAACACACAAACAAGAATTCGTAATCATGAAACACAATTTATTCGACAGTACCTACTATTTGACAAGACTACACTGAGAAGACTAAACATAAACACACACACACACACACATGCATTCATACACACATTCACGGGTTGGAAGGGAAATGGATAATTGTCTGTCCAAAGTCTGTTAGCTAGTTCTGAGATCGCACTAAGAGCACCAACAAAGCAAAGTTAGGTTTAGCCTCGCTTATATGTGTCTCGCCAATTCAGTAGAGACGGAAAGGTAGTTTTACCACTCGGCGTGTCTGGGGAAATCCCGGCGTGCTGATTGGGCAGGCTCGTCCGTGGGATGATGTGGTCGGGCTTTCCCGGGCCGTTTGAATGAAGTCTCTCTAGCTTGGTGGTTCGCTTTGGATGAACCGGGTTGGTTATGGAAAGGGCAGTGAGTGTCCGTGGAGTGATGTGACGGAGCGGACGAGTCGAGGGTATCGGGTCGTTCTGGTTCGAGTCTTCTGACTTCTACAAGTTCGAAGTTTCTCTGTTTCCTTGGCGATTCCTGCAGCGACCGAATTCCCCTCCCGTGGTTCCGAAGAGTTCTTCTCGACTCACTCCGACTCCGATTCTTCTCGCTTCTCAACTCAACTCAGAGAGCTCTGTTCCTGCGTTTTGAGGTGCAAATTTTGGGCCGTGCCCTGGGCAGTTGTCCAATCCGAGGTCGAAGGGGCGTGTCCACGCCTGCTTTCGACTCGGTTTACGTGCATACTTTATCCCAGTTAGAATTGACATTCTGCACTTCTGTTCCCTATCAAAAGCTTATAAGTGGAATACACTGTTGTGCATTGCACAAACACATATATTCATTCATCACGATATTGGAAACATCGTAAGCTTCAATTTGATATCAAACATGCATTATCTAGCGCTTATGGAACGCTCTCTGTTAGAAGATTATTTAAAGAGTATATAGCGGTTCCTACATACATCCCAAAACATTTATTAAGCAGTTATTTACAGATGAACCTTTATTCGTTTGAAAGGAAGGCATTTAGATTGTTCGTTTAGTGGTTTTATGTGTGTCCTGGCAGTTCCTTTATTGTAGCGAAAAGGAAAAGGCGCTTTTAAGGAATGTATGTTGGGACAGAGCAACCCTCCTGGGGTTGAAAGTGTGAGGCTGTCCTGACCACGTTGATTCACCGCGGGAGTCTTATCACCTTTTGACTTGGTGGCTTGGTAGAACTGGTCCCAGATCAGTGCGCAGAACGAGTTATCGTGCTGTCGACCAGATGTTGCAGTTTCAATCATCCCAATCTTGACGTGGGTACTCTCGGATTGGTCGAGCTCACTGCAGCGACAGTCCCTTGAGAATGTTTGGTAGACGTTGCGGCGCTCTGCATCGCTCGGCTGACCATCTTGATTGCCTTTATGGTCCGGGTCTGCGGAGGATGCGCGATTTTACGACCTGGTTCTAGAGCGATTCCCCCTTTTATGGTTCGTGTCTGTTCATCGAGGCCCCACAATGGTAACCCTGGAGAAAATTTTTAAGAATTCAAAACTTAATGGCAAACATCCAGGCTACATCTAGCCAATCTTTTTCTGTGAAAGGTGCTACTTCTTGGACTCTTTTCCACTCAACCCCTGCCACCCTGGAGGAAATTTTTAAATTTTGAAAGCAAAAGACCAAACGTCCAGGCGCTTCATCCAGCCGATCTTGGCGGGGTTAAGTGCTACTTCTTGTATGCTTTTCCACTCGACCATGGTAACCCTGGAGAAAATTTTTAAGGATTCAAAACTTAATGCCAAACATCCAGGCTTCATCTAACCAACCTTGGCCGTGAAAGGTGCTACTTCTTGGTTTCTTTTCCATTCAACCCCTGCAACCCTGGAGGATTTTTTTTAATTTTCAAAACCTGAGTCCAGATATCTAGGCGCTTCATCCAGCCAATCTTGGCTGGGTTAAGTGCTACTTCTTGGATGCTTTTCCACTCGACCATGGTAACCCTGGAGAAAATTTTTAAGAATTCAAAACTTAAAGCCAAACATCCAGGCACTTCATCTAGCCAATTTTGGCCGTGAAAGGTGCTACTTCTCGGACTCTTTTCCATTCAACCCCTGCCACCCTGGAGAAATTTTTTAATTTTCAAAACCTGAGTCCAGATATCTAGGCGCTTCATCCAGCCGATCTTGGCTGGGTTAAGTGCTACTTCTTGACGCTTTACCACTTGACCATGGTAACCCTGGAGAAAATTTTTAAGAATTCAAAACTTAATGCCAAACATCCAGGCTTCATCTAACCAATCTTGGCCGTGAAATGTGCTACTTCTTGGACTCTTTTCCATTCAACCCCTGCCACCCTGGAGAAAATTTTTAATTTTCAAAACCTGAGTCCAGATATCTAGGCGCCGTCCAGCCGATCTTGGCTATGTTAAGTGCTACTTCTTGGGCGCTTTTCCACTCGACCATGGTAACCCTGGAGAAAATTTTTAAGAATTCAAAACTTAATGCCAAACGTCCAGGCGCTTCATCCAACCGATCTTGGCTGGGTTAAGTGCTACTTCTTGGACGCTTTTCCACTCGACCATGGTAACCCTGGAGAAAATTTTTAAGAATTCAAAACTTAATGCCAAACATCCAGGCACTTCATCTAACCAATCTTGGCCGTGAAAAGTGATACTTCTTGGACTCTTTTCCATTCAACCCCTGCCACCCTGAAGGAAATTTTTAAACTTTCAAAAACTGAGTCCAGATATCTAGGCGCTTCATCCAGTCGATCTTGGCTGGGTTAAGTGCTACTTCTTGGACGCTTTACCACTCGACCATCGTAACCCTAGAGAAAATTTTTAAGAATTCAAAACTTAATGCCAAACGTCCAGGCGCTTCATCCAACCGATCTTGGCTGGGTTAAGTGCTACTTCTTGGACGCTTTTCCACTCGACCATGGTAACCCTGGAGAAAATTTTTAAGAATTCAAAACTTAATACCAAACATCCAGGCTTCATCTAACCAATCTTGGCCGTGAAAGGTGCTACTTCTTGAACTCTTTTCCATTCAACCCCTGCCACCCTGGAGGAAATTTTTAAAATTTCAAAGCAAAAGTCCAAACATCCAGGCGCTTCATCCAGCAGATCTAGGCTGGGTTAAGTGCTACTTCTTGGACGCTTTACCACTCAATCATGGTAACCCTGGAGAAAATTTTTAAGAATTCAAAACTTAATGCCAAACATCCAGGCTTCATCTAGCCAATATTGGCCGTGAAAGTTGCTACTTCTTGGACTCTTTTCCATTCAACCCCTGCCACCCTGGAAGACATTTTTTAATCTTCAAAACCTGAGTCCAGATATCTAGGTGCTTCATCCAGCCGAACTTGGCTGGGTTAAGTGCTACTTCTTGGACGCTTTTCCACTCGACCATGGTAAGCCCAGAGAAAATTTTAAAAAATTCAAAACTTAATGCCAAACATCCAGGTGCTTCATCTAGCCAATCTTGGCCGTGAAAGGTGCTACTTCTTGGTTTCTTTTCCATTCAACCCCTGCAATCCTAGAGGAATTTTTTTTAATTTACAAAACCTGAGTCCAGATATCTAGGCGCTTCATCCAGCCGATCTTGGCTGGGTTAAGTGCTACTTCTTGATGCTTTTCCACTCGACCATGATAACCCTGGAGAAAATTTTTAAGAATTCGAAATTTAAAGCCAAACATCCATGCACTTCATCTAGCCAATTTTGGCCGTGAAAGGTGCTACTTCTCGGACTCTTTTCCATTCAACCGCTGCCACCCTGGAGAAATTTTTAAATTTTCAAAGCAAAAGTCCGAACATCCAGGCGCTTCTTCCAGCCGATCTTGGCTGGGTTAAGTGCTACTTCTTGGACGCTTTTCCACTCGACCATGGTAACCCTGGAGAAAGTGTTTAAGAATTCAAAACTTAATGCCAAACATCCAGGCACTTCATCTAGCCAATCTTGGCCGTGAAAGGTGCTACTTCTTGGACTCTTTTCCATTCAACCCCTGCCACCCTGGAGGAAATTTTTAATTTTCAAAGGAAAAGTCCAAACATCCAGGCACTTCATTCAGCCGATCTTGGCTGGGTTAAGTGCTACTTCTTGGATGCTTTTCCACTCGACCATGATAACCCTGGAAAAAAATTTTTAAGAATTCGAAATTTAAAGCCAAACATCCATGCACTTCACCTAGCCAATTTTGGCCGTGAAAGGTGCTACTTCTCGGACTCTTTTCCATTCAACCCCTGCCACCCTGGAGGAAATTTTAAATTTTTCAAAGGAAAAGACCAAACATCCAGGCACTTCATCCAGCCGATCTTGGCGGGGTTAAGTGCTACTTCTTGTATGCTTTTCCACTCGACCATGGTAACCCTGGAGAAAATTTTTAAGAATTCAAAACTTAATGCCAAACATCCAGGCTACATCTAGCCAATCTTTTTCTGTGAAAGGTGCTACTTCTTGGAATCTTTTCCACTCAACCCCTGCCACCCTGGAGGAAATTTTTTAATTTTCAAAACCTGAGTCCAGATATCTAGGTGCTTTATCCAGCCTATCTTGGCTGGGTTAAGTGCTACTTCTTGGCGCTTTTCCACTCGACCATGGTAAGCCTAGAGAAAATTTGTAAGAATTCAAAACTTAATGCCAAACATCCAGGCTTCATCTAACCAATCTTGGCCGTGAAAGGTGCTACTTCTTGGTTTCTTTTCCATTCAACCCTGCAACCCTGGAGGATTTTTTTTAATTTTCAAAACCTGAGTCCAGATATCTAGGCGCTTCATCCAGCCGATCTTGGCTGGGTTAAGTGCTACTCCTTGGACGCTTTTCCACTCGACCATGGTAACCCTGGAGAAAATGTTTAAGAATTCAAAACTTAATGCCAAAATTCCAGGCACTTCATCTAGCCAATCTTGGCCGTGAAAGGTGCTACTTCTTGGACTCTTTTCCATTCAATCCCTGCCACCCTGGAGGAAATTTTTAAATTTTCAAAGGAAAAGTCCAAACATCCAGGCGCTTCATCCAGTCGATCTTGGCTGGGTTAAGTGCTACTTCTTGGACGCTTTTCCACTCGACCATGGTAACCCTGGAGAAAAATTTTAAGAATTCAAAACTTAAGGCCAAACATCCAGGCTTCATCTAATCAATCTTGGCCGTGAAAGTTGCTACTTCTTGGACTCTTTTCCATTCAACCCCTGCAACCCTAGAGGAATTTTTTTAATTTTCAAAACCTGAGTCCAGATATCTAGGCGCTTCATCCAGCCGATCTTGGCTGGGTTAAGTGCTACTTCTTGGATGCTTTTCCACTCGACCATGGTAACCCTGGAGAAAATTTTTAAGAATTCGAAATTTAAAGCAAACATCCAGGCACTTCATCTAGCCAATTTTGGCCGTGAAAGGTGCTACTTCTCGGACTCTTTTCCATTCAACCGCTGCCACCCTGGAGGAAATTTTTAAATTTTCAAAGCAAAAGTCCAAACATCTAGGCGCTTCATCCAGCCGATCTTGGCTGGGTTAAGGGCTACTTTTGGACGCTTTACCACTCGACCATGGTTACCCTGGAGAAAATTTTTAAAAATTCAAAACTTAATGCCAAACATCCAAGCTTCATCTAGCCAATATTGGCTGTGAAAGGTGCTACTTCTTAGACTCTTTTCCATTCAACCCCTGCCACCCTGGAGGAATTTTTTTAATTTTCAAAACCTGAGTCCAGATATCTAGGCGCTTCATCCAGTCGATCTTGGCCGGGTTAAGTGCTACCTCTTGGTCGCTTTTCCACTCGACCATGGTAACCCTGGAGAAAATTTTTAAGAATTCAAAACTTAATGCCAAACATCCAGGCTACATCTAGCCAATCTTTTTCTGTGAAAGGTGCTACTTCTTGGACTCTTTCCACTCAACCCCTGCCACCCTGGAGAAATTTTTAAATTTTGAAAGCAAAAGACCAAACGTCCAGGCGCTTCATCCAGCCAATCTTGGCGGGGTTAAGTGCTACTTCTTGTATGCTTTTCCACTCGACCATGGTAACCCTGGAGAAAATTTTTAAGAATTCAAAACTTAAAGCCAAACATCCAGGCACTTCATCTAGCCAATTTTGGCCGTGAAAGGTGCTACTTCTCGGACTCTTTTCCATTCAACCCCTGCCACCCTGGAGAAATTTTTTAATTTTCAAAACCTGAGTCCAGATATCTAGGCGCTTCATCCAGCCGATCTTGGCTGGGTTAAGTGCTACTTCTTGGACGCTTTACCACTTGACCATGGTAACCCTGGAGAAAATTTTTAAGAATTCAAAACTTAATGCCAAACATCCAGGCTTCATCTAACCAATCTTGGCCGTGAAAGGTGCTACTTCTTGGACTCTTTTCCATTCAACCCCTGCCACCCTGGAGAAATTTTTAATTTTCAAAACCTGAGTCCAGATATCTAGGCGCTTCGTCCAGCCGATCTTGGCTGTGTTAAGTGCTACTTCTTGGGCGCTTTCCACTCGACCATGGTAACCCTGGAGAAAATTTTTAAGAATTCAAAACTTAATGCCAAACATCCAGGCACTTCATCTAACCAATCTTGGCCGTGAAAAGTGATACTTCTTGGACTCTTTTCCATTCAACCCCTGCCACCCTGAAGGAAATTTTTAAACTTTCAAAACCTGAGTCCAGATATCTAGGTGCTTCATCCAGTCGATCTTGGCTGGGTTAAGTGCTACTTCTTGGGCGCTTTACCACTCGACCATGGTAACCCTAGAGAAAATTTTTAAGAATTCAAAACTTAATGCCAAACGTCCAGGCGCTTCATCCAGCCGATCTTGGCTGGGTTAAGTGCTACTTCTTGGGCGCTTTTCCACTCGACCATGGTAACCCTGGAGAAAATTTTTAAGAATTCAAAACTTAATGCCAAACATCCAGGCTTCATCTAACCAATCTTGGCCGTGAATGGTGCTACTTCTTGAACTCTTTTCCATTCAACCCCTGCCACCCTGGAGAAATTTTTAAAATTTCAAAGCAAAAGTCCAAACATCCAGGCGCTTCATCCAGCAGATCTTGGCTGGGTTAAGTGCTACTTCTTGGATGCTTTACCACTCAACCATGGTAACCCTGGAGAAAATTTTTAAGAATTCAAAACTTAATGCCAAACATCTAGGCTTCATCTAGCCAATATTGGCCGTGAAAGTTGCTACTTCTTGGACTCTTTTCCATTCAACCCCTGCCACCCTGGAAGACATTTTTTTCTTCAAAACCTGAGTCCAGATATCTAGGTGCTTCATCCAGGCGAACTTGGATGGGTTAAGTGCTACTTCTTGGACGCTTTTCCACTCGACCATGGTAAGCCCAGAGAAAATTTTTAAAAATTCAAAACTTAATGCCAAACATCCAGGTGCTTCATCTAGCCAATCTTGGCCGTGAAAGGTGCTACTTCTTGGTTTCTTTTCCATTCAACCCCTGCAACCCTAGAGGAATTTTTTTTAATTTACAAAACCTGAGTCCAGATATCTAGGCGCTTCATCCAGCCGATCTTGGCTGGGTTAAGTGCTACTTCTTGGATGCTTTTCCACTCGACCATGATAACCCTGGAGAAAATTTTTAAGAATTCGAAATTTAAAGCCAAACATCCATGCACTTCATCTAGCCAATTTTGGCCGTGAAAGGTGCTACTTCTTGAATCTTTTCCATTCAACCGCTGCCACCCTGGAGGAAATTTTTAAATTTTCAAAGCAAAGTCCGAACATCCAGGCGCTTCTTCCAGCCGATCTTGGCTGGGTTAAGTGCTACTTCTTGGGCGCTTTTCCACTCGACCATGGTAACCCTGGAGAAAGTGTTTAAGAATTCAAAACTTAATGCCAAACATCCAGGCACTTCATCTAGCCAATCTTGGCCGTGAAAGGTGCTACTTCTTGGACTCTTTTCCATTCAACCCCTGCCACCCTGGAGGAAATTTTTTAATTTTCAAAGGAAAAGTCCAAACATCCAGGCACTTCATCCAGCCGATCTTGGCTGGGTTAAGTGCTACTTCTTGGATGCTTTTCCACTCGACCATGATAACCCTGGAAAAAATTTTTAAGAATTCAAAATTTAAAGCCAAACATCCATGCACTTCACCTAGCCAATTTTGGCCGTGAAAGGTGCTACTTCTCGGACTCTTTTCCATTCAACCCCTGCCACCCTGGAGGAAATTTTTAAATTTTCAAAGGAAAAGACCAAACATCCAGGCACTTCATCCAGCCGATCTTGGCGGGGTTAAGTGCTACTTCTTGTATGCTTTTCCACTCGACCATGGTAACCCTGGAGAAAATTTTTAAGAATTCAAAACTTAATGCCAAACATCCAGGCTACATCTAGCCAATCTTTTTCTGTGAAAGGTGCTACTTCTTGGAATCTTTTCCACTCAACCCCTGCCACCCTGGAGAAAATTTTTAATTTTCAAAACCTGAGTCCAGATATCTAGGTGCTTTATCCAGCCTATCTTGGCTGGGTTAAGTGCTACTTCTTGGGCGCTTTTCCACTCGACCATGGTAAGCCTAGAGAAAATTTGTAAGAATTCAAAACTTAATGCCAAACATCCAGGCTTCATCTAACCAATCTTGGCCGTGAAAGGTGCTACTTCTTGGTTTCTTTTCCATTCAACCCCTGCAACCCTGGAGGATTTTTTTTAATTTTCAAAACCTGAGTCCAGATATCTAGGCGCTTCATCCAGCCGATCTTGGCTGGGTTAAGTGCTACTCCTTGACGCTTTTCCACTCGACCATGGTAACCCTGGAGAAAATGTTTAAGAATTCAAAACTTAATGCCAAAATTCCAGGCACTTCATCTAGCCAATCTTGGCCGTGAAAGGTGCTACTTCTTGGACTCTTTTCCATTCAATCCCTGCCACCCTGGAGGAAATTTTTAAATTTTCAAAGGAAAAGTCCAAACATCCAGGCGCTTCATCCAGTCGATCTTGGCTGGGTTAAGTGCTACTTCTTGGACGCTTTTCCACTCGACCATGGTAACCCTGGAGAAAAATTTTAAGAATTCAAAACTTAAGGCCAAACATCCAGGCTTCATCTAATCAATCTTGGCCGTGAAAGTTGCTACTTCTTGGACTCTTTTCCATTCAACCCCTGCAACCCTAGAGGAATTTTTTTAATTCAAAACCTGAGTCCAGATATCTAGGCGCTTCATCCAGCCGATCTTGGCTGGGTTAAGTGCTACTTCTTGGATGCTTTTCCACTCGACCATGGTAACCCTGGAGAAAATTTTTAAGAATTCGAAATTTAAAGCAAACATCCAGGCACTTCATCTAGCCAATTTTGGCCGTGAAAGGTGCTACTTCTCGGACTCTTTTCCATTCAACCGCTGCCACCCTGGAGAAATTTTTAAATTTTCAAAGCAAAAGTCCAAACATCTAGGCGCTTCATCCAGCCGATCTTGGCTGGGTTAAGGGCTACTTTTTGACGCTTTACCACTCGACCATGGTTACCCTGGAGAAAATTTTTAAAATTCAAAACTTAATGCCAAACATCCAAGCTTCATCTAGCCAATATTGGCTGTGAAAGGTGCTACTTCTTAGACTCTTTTCCATTCAACCCCTGCCACCCTGGAGGAATTTTTTTTAATTTTCAAAACCTGAGTCCAGATATCTAGGCGCTTCATCCAGTCGATCTTGGCCGGGTTAAGTGCTACCTCTTGGTCGCTTTTCCACTCGACCATGGTAACCCTGGAGAAAATTTTTAAGAATTCAAAACTTAATGCCAAACATCCAGGCTACATCTAGCCAATCTTTTTCTGTGAAAGGTGCTACTTCTTGGACTCTTTTCCACTCAACCCCTGCCACCCTGGAGAAATTTTTAAATTTTGAAAGCAAAAGACCAAACGTCCAGGCGCTTCATCCAGCCAATCTTGGCGGGGTTAAGTGCTACTTCTTGTATGCTTTTCCACTCGACCATGGTAACCCTGGAGAAAATTTTTAAGGATTCAAAACTTAATGCCAAACATCCAGGCTACATCTAGCCAATCTTTTCTGTGAAAGGTGCTACTTCTTGGAATCTTTTCCACTGAACCCCTGCCACCCTGGAGGAAATTTTTTAATTTTCAAAACCTGAGTCCAGATATCTAGGTGCTTCATCCAGCCTATCTTGGCTGGGTTAAGTGCTACTTCTTGGACGATTTTCCACTCGACCATGGTAAGCCTGGAGAAAATTTTTAAGAATTCAAAACTTAATGCCAAACATCCAGGCTTCATCTAACCAACCTTGGCCGTGAAAGGTGCTACTTCTTGGTTTCTTTTCCATTCAACCCCTGCAACCCTGGAGGATTTTTTTTAATTTTCAAAACCTGAGTCCAGATATTTAGGCGCTTCATCCAGCCAATCTTGGCTGGGTTAAGTGCTACTTCTTGGATGCTTTTCCACTCGACCATGGTAACCCTGGAGAAAATTTTTAAGAATTCAAAACTTAAAGCCAAACATCCAGGCACTTCATCTAGCCAATTTTGGCCGTGAAAGGTGCTACTTCTCGGACTCTTTTCCATTCAACCCCTGCCACCCTGGAGGAAATTTTTTTAATTTTCAAAACCTGAGTCCAGATATCTAGCGCTTCATCCAGCCGATCTTGGCTGGGTTAAGTGCTACTTCTTGGATGCTTTTCCACTCGACCATGATAACCCTGGAGAAAATTTTTAAGAATTCGAAATTTAAAGCCAAACATCCATGCACTTCATCTAGCCAATTTTGGCCGTGAAAGGTGCTACTTCTTGGAATCTTTTCCATTCAACCGCTGCCACCCTGGAGGAAATTTTTAAATTTTCAAAGCAAAAGTCCGAACATCCAGGCGCTTCTTCCAGCCGATCTTGGCTGGGTTAAGTGCTACTTCTTGGACGCTTTTCCACTCGACCATGGTAACCCTGGAGAAAGTGTTTAAGAATTCAAAACTTAATGCCAAACATCCAGGCACTTCATCTAGCCAATCTTGGCCGTGAAAGGTGCTACTTCTTGGACTCTTTTCCATTCAACCCCTGCCACCCTGGAGGAAATTTTTTAATTTTCAAAGGAAAAGTCCAAACATCCAGGCACTTCATCCAGCCGATCTTGGCTGGGTTAAGTGCTACTTCTTGGATGCTTTTCCACTCGACCATGATAACCCTGGAAAAAAATTTTTAAGAATTCAAAATTTAAAGCCAAACATCCATGCACTTCACCTAGCCAATTTTGGCCGTGAAAGGTGCTACTTCTCGGACTCTTTTCCATTCAACCCCTGCCACCCTGGAGAAATTTTTAAATTTTCAAAGGAAAAGACCAAACATCCAGGCACTTCATCCAGCCGATCTTGGCGGGGTTAAGTGCTACTTCTTGTATGCTTTTCCACTCGACCATGGTAACCCTGGAGAAAATTTTTAAGAATTCAAAACTTAATGCCAAACATCCAGGCTACATCTAGCCAATCTTTTTCTGTGAAAGGTGCTACTTCTTGGAATCTTTTCCACTCAACCCCTGCCACCCTGGAGAAATTTTTAATTTTCAAAACCTGAGTCCAGATATCTAGGTGCTTTATCCAGCCTATCTTGGCTGGGTTAAGTGCTACTTCTTGGCGCTTTTCCACTCGACCATGGTAAGCCTAGAAAAATTTGTAAGAATTCAAAACTTAATGCCAAACATCCAGGCTTCATCTAACCAATCTTGGCCGTGAAAGGTGCTACTTCTTGGTTTCTTTTCCATTCAACCCCTGCAACCCTGGAGGATTTTTTTTAATTTTCAAAACCTGAGTCCAGATATCTAGGCGCTTCATCCAGCCGATCTTGGCTGGGTTAAGTGCTACTCCTGGACGCTTTTCCACTCGACCATGGTAACCCTGGAGAAAATGTTTAAGAATTCAAAACTTAATGCCAAAATTCCAGGCACTTCATCTAGCCAATCTTGGCCGTGAAAGGTGCTACTTCTTGGACTCTTTTCCATTCAATCCCTGCCACCCTGGAGAAATTTTTAAATTTTCAAAGGAAAAGTCCAAACATCCAGGCGCTTCATCCAGTCGATCTTGGCTGGGTTAAGTGCTACTTCTTGACGCTTTTCCACTCGACCATGGTAACCCTGGAGAAAAATTTTAAGAATTCAAAACTTAAGGCCAAACATCCAGGCTTCATCTAATCAATCTTGGCCGTGAAAGTTGCTACTTCTTGGACTCTTTTCCATTCAACCCTGCAACCCTAGAGGAATTTTTTTAATTTTCAAAACCTGAGTCCAGATATCTAGGCGCTTCATCCAGCCGATCTTGGCTGGGTTAAGTGCTACTTCTTGGATGCTTTTCCACTCGACCATGGTAACCCTGGAGAAAATTTTTAAGAATTCGAAATTTAAAGCAAACATCCAGGCACTTCATCTAGCCAATTTTGGCCGTGAAAGGTGCTACTTCTCGGACTCTTTTCCATTCAACCGCTGCCACCCTGGAGGAAATTTTTAAATTTTCAAAGCAAAAGTCCAAACATCTAGGCGCTTCATCCAGCCGATCTTGGCTGGGTTAAGGGCTACTTTTTGGACGCTTTACCACTCGACCATGGTTACCCTGGAGAAAATTTTTAAAAATTCAAAACTTAATGCCAAACATCCAAGCTTCATCTAGCCAATATTGGCTGTGAAAGGTGCTACTTCTTAGACTCTTTTCCATTCAACCCCTGCCACCCTGGAGGAATTTTTTTAATTTTCAAAACCTGAGTCCAGATATCTAGGCGCTTCATCCAGTCGTTCCTCTTCAGGAACTCGAGCTGCGTCACAAACGCTTTGGGAACGCCTTCAGCGTGCGCCGTTCTGAACCACGTGTAAAGTCTGTCCAATGGAGGGGAGCGACGTCATGGACGAGATGACGTCGCCGACCAGGAAGTATAAAGTGACGCTCTGCGATGCCGGCACCAGCTTTCTGCGTTCAGTAAGCGCTACGTGTTATTGTTTGTCTATTTGCTGTCTGTTTGTCTAGCTTAAAAGAAATATTATGGCTGATGATCAGAGTGTAAAGAGGAAATCTAAAGCGGCTCACGCTGGTGTTCCGTCGCGTTTCAAGCGGTGTGCTGATCCCTGCCCTCGTTATATCACGGGTGGGGACACACACAGCTTGTGCGTGGCGTGCCTGGGAGCGAGCACGCGCGTCAGCCCTCGAGGACTGATTGTCCGCATTGTTTGCAGCTACCGCTGCGAACACTCCGCTCCCGAGAGGTCTCTCTTTCACGAGGAGACTTCACCAGCGTCCCCAGGGGTGCGGGACCCGCTTCCGCCGAGGCGGAGCGACGAACGCACGTCTGGGGATCGCAACTCGATCTGGCGGAGGAGATGGAGACGGGCTCGTCCCTTTCTCCATCGGAGTCCGCCAGATCGGCGCTCAATCCGTGGGTCCGAAGCCCGTACTCCGGCTTCTTCGGCCACGGGGGAGACGTCCACTCGCGCTCACTCTTCCTCCGAGGAGGTTGATGTTGACGTGGTGGACGATGCGCCATTGCACACGCCACAATATGAGGAGCTCTTAGAGGTGGTAACTCGTGCGGTTGCCAAATTAAACATCGATTGGCCCGCCGAGCGATACGCTGAGCCTCAGAAATCTAAATTGGATGAAAGGTTTCTGAGAGCGAAGCAGCCACCTCTGAGACGGAGCCTTCCATTCTTCCCAGACCTCCACAGTGAGCTGTCGAGGTCCTGGGGAAGGCCGTACTCCGCTCGTGTTTTCTCCCCCACCGCTGCTAGTCATTACGGTAATGTGGCGGGAGTCGCGGAGTGCGGCTATAAGGCGATGCCCCGGGTAGAGCAGTCTCTGGCTACCTATCTGTCCCCCGGTGCGGCATCGTCTTTGAAGGCTCCGACCTTACCATCAAGGCCGCTGAGAACAACGTCGGCTTTGATGGCTAAGGGTACTGTGACAGCAGGATTGGCTGGGGCTTGCATGCACACTATGGCGGTGTTGCAGGCATACCAAGCCGACCTGCTGAAAGAGATTGATGAGGAGAGGGGTCAGGTCCGATGACATCGCAGAACTGCGTCCGGACGGCTGACCTCTGCCTCCGCGTCACTAAGGAGAGACCGCCCGTGCTGTAGGGCGGTCTATGTCATCCCTTGTGGCCGCGGAGAGGCATCTCTGGCTGACCCTGTCCGACATGAAAGAGCGGGACAGGGTCTGCCTGTTGACGCCCCTGCAGCCTTCTGGCCTATTCGGCGACTCCGTTAATGAGGTCCAGGAGGCCCGTAAACGGGCGGCGGCGTTCAAGAGTTTCCTCCCACGTCGATCTCAGGGGGCATCGGGACGAGAGATGCCCCCACCGCGTGCCAGCTCCTCATATAGGCATGTGCAAAAACAGAGCGTCGCCTCTCGTTCCCCCTAAAAACAGCAGGGGCGGCGGCGCTCTGGGCCGGGGCTTCGGTCCTAAAGACCTGAGGGCCTTTTTGGACAGGAAGTCCACGGCCAAGAAGCCCTGATATGAGTGGCTCAGGGCTTCTGAGGGCTGCCCCTCCTGGGGAGGATCAGTTTATGCCGGGTCAGACGGCACCCGTTCCTCCTCAGGGCCCTCAGGGAGTAACTCCGCTATCTCTGCCCTCGTGCCAGAGTGCGGAGGCTTCCAGCACGTTTCCCCAGCCGGATTCACCCGAGGGTGCGTCACGGCCGGGGAACGCGCTTCCCCTGCGGGGTTCCCGTTTACAGCTAGCCCGTTGTCTGCCTGCCGGTCAACCGTTTCAGGCCACCGGGTTACCTGTATCTCACACACCAGAGGCAGCCTCGAGAGGCTGATTCCCTTAGTAGATTATTTAGCAGCGTGGAAACTTCTGCCAAATGTATCTCAATGGGTCATACTAACGATAGAGAAAGGCTATCGAATTCAGTTCGGTTTTCCACCACCGACATTCAGGGGTCACACCGACAGTAGTCGGCCCCAGCAGGCTCTGGTGATGGAACAGGAAGTAAGATCCCTGCTCAGGAAGGAGGCCATCGAGGTGGTCCTCCTCATGCTGTGGAATCTGGGTTTTACAGCCGCTACTTCATTGTTCCAAAGAAGGACGGGGGGTTGCGTCCTATCCTAGATCTGAGGGTCTTGAACCGCTCAGTCAGCAGACTGAAGTTCAAAATGCTTACCATCAAGCATGTGGTGACTCAAATCAGATCCGAGGACTGGTTTGTCAACATAGATCTGAAAGACGCATACTTCCATATATCCATCCTTCCTCAACACAGGAAGTTTCTGAGGTTCGCTTTGGGCGTAGCATACCAATATCGAGTACTTCCGCTCGCCCAGCACTCTCACCCCGCACATTTACTGAAGTGTATGGATGCAGCTCTGGCTCCACTGAGACTCCAGGGCATCCGCATACTCAATTATATCGACGATTGGTTGATATTAGCTCAATCAGAGCAGATGGCAGTTCAACATCGAGATGTTGTTCTGTCTCACATGGGGCTGGGCTTGAGACTGAACGCCAAGAAGAGTGTATTGCGTCCCGCTCAGAGGACCACATACCTAGGCGTGGTGTGGGATTCGACCACAATGTGGGCACGCTTGTCTCCTGCCCGTGTGCAGTCAATCCTCATGTCAGTCGAGAGAGTCAGGGAAGGCCAGTCATTCACTGTCAAGCAGTATCAGAGACTGTTGGGCCTGATGGCAGCTGCGTCCAACGTGATACCCTTTGGCCTGCTGTACATGAGACCCCTACAGTGGTGGCTCAGGACCAAGGGGTTCTCCCCGAGGGGAAACCCACTCCGCAAAATCAAAGTGTCACGCCGTGCAGTTCGGGCCTTAGACTTGTGGAGGAAGCCTTGGTTCCTGAATCAGGGCCCAAGGTTAGGAGCTCTATGTCGCCGGACCTCCCTTGCGACAGATGCATCCCTAACCGGTTGGGCGCAGTATTGAACGGGCGCCCGGCCCACGGTCTGTGGAGCGATCACCACCAGGGGTGGCATATCAATCTGCTAGAGATGTTAGCGGTATTTCGTGCTTTGAAGCACTTTCTCCCAGACCTGAGAGGTCACCATGTGTTGGTGCACACCGACAACACAGCGGTGGTCTCTTACATCAACCACCAGGGAGGTCTGCGTTCGCGCCCCTTGAACAAGCTGGCGCACCAGATCCTTGTGTGGTCCCAGGACAAAATCTGCTCGCTGAGAGCGATCTACATCCCTGGGCATCTCAATACGGGAGCCGACACCCTGTCGAGACAGGGGTTGAGGCCGGGGGAATGGATGCTTCACCCCGACGTGGTGAAGCAGATCTGGTCGAGATTTTACCAGGCAGAGGTGGACCTCTTTGCTTCTCGAGGAATGCACAATGTCCCCTCTAGTTCTCTCTAGTTCATCCAGCTCCCTGGGACTGGATGCCATGTCACAGGCGTGGCCAGGCGGCGCCTGTACGCATTTCCCCCGATTGCCCTGCTCCCCGGGGTTCTGGCGAGAGTGCGCCAGGACGGAGTCAGACTACTGTTGGTAGCCCCGTTCTGGCCGGGCCGAGTATGGTTTGCGGACCTCATCGGCCTAGTAGACGGTCATCCGTGGGAGATCCCCCTGAGGCCGGATCTACTCTCTCAGGCGGGGAACAATAGTTCACCTCGCCCGGAGTTGTTGAAGCTGTGGGTGTGGCCCCTGAGGGGGCTCAACTCATAGCCTCTGGTCTTTCAGCTGAGGTTGTTGAGACCATCCTCCAATCCAGAGCTCCCTCTACGAGGAGCGTGTATACCAGGAGGTGGGAAATGTTCACTTCCTGGTGTGGAGATCGCCACTTAAACCCAGTTAACTGCCCAGTAGGTTCAGTGCTGGAGTTCCTTCAGGCGAGATTCTCCACCGGGTTATCCCACTCCACCCTAAAGGTCTACGTGGCAGCTATATCTGCATATCATGACCCTATTGGTGGCCACTCAGTGGGTAAACACCCATTAGTTACACGATTCCTCCACGGTGTGCTGAGGCTGAGACCTCCAGTGCGGACCAGAATTCCCCCCTGGGATTTGGTTGTGGTGTTAGAGGCTCTGTGTAAGGCACCCTTCGAGCCCCTCAAGAGGTTCCTTACCGGTCTTATCTTTTAAGACAGCATTTCTCCTCGCCATCACCTCTCTGCGGAGGGTGGGAGATCTGCAGGCCCTCTCAGTGGCCCCTACTCACCTGGACTTTGCCCCAGGCATGTCCAAGGCTTTTTTATACCCACGAGTGGGTTATACACCTAAAGTGCCCTCTGTTACACCACAGCCGATCGTACTGCAGGCCTTCTGTCCTCCCCCCTTCCAGGATCTAGACCAGCGGAAGTTCAACTGCATGTGTCCAGTGCGAGCACTGGACACTTATGTGTGCGCAGGACTCATGTCTCTGCGGAGGTCGGACCAATTACTTATTTGTTTTGGTCCGACGAATAGGGGTGGGCGCTGCCGCTAAGCGGACTGTTAGCAGGTGGATAGTTGAGGCTATCCACCTGGCCTATGAAGCCTCTGCACTCCCATGCCCTCTCGGGGTCAGAGCGCACTCTACAAGGGGTATGGCGGCCTCTAAGGCTTATCTTAGCGGCGTCCCCTCGGGACATCTGCAACGCTGCGCGGGTGGTCCACGCCCACCACTTTGCCCGGTTTTACAACTTGGACATGAGGGCTGCTCCTGGCTCCTCTGTCCTTTCCTGATGGGTGGTCTGAGGACCCCTTTTCAGGCAGGGCCTTGGAATTATGGCGGCGTGGGCATCTCGTTCCCAAAGCGTTTGTGACGCAGCTCGAGTTCCTGAAGAGGAACGCCTCAGGTTACGAATGTAACCATGGTTCCTCTAGGAACGAGACGCTGCGCCCCGATGCCATACTTCCCGCACCCCTGCCGCGCTTACTTCACTACGAGGCTGGTGCCGGCATCGCAGAGCGCCACTTTATACTTCCTGGTCGGCGACGTCATCTCGCCCATGACGCCGCCCCCTCCATTGGACAGACTTTACACGTGGTTCAGAACGGCGCACGCTGAAGGCGTTCCCAAAGCGTTTGTGACGCAGCGTCTCGTTCCCTAGAGGAACCATGGTTACATTCGTAACCTGAGACGATCTTGGCCGGGTTAAGTGCTACCTCTTGGTCGCTTTTCCACTCGACCATGGTAACCCTGGAGAAAATTTTTAAGAATTCAAAACTTAATGCCAAACATCCAGGCTACATCTAGCCAATCTTTTTCTGTGAAAGGTGCTACTTCTTGGACTCTTTTCCACTCAACCCCTGCCACCCTGGAGGAAATTTTTAAATTTTGAAAGCAAAAGACCAAACGTCCAGGCGCTTCATCCAGCCAATCTTGGCGGGGTTAAGTGCTACTTCTTGTATGCTTTTCCACTCGACCATGGTAACCCTGGAGAAAATTTTTAAGGATTCAAAACTTAATGCCAAACATCCAGGCTACATCTAGCCAATCTTTTTCTGTGAAAGGTGCTACTTCTTGGAATCTTTTCCACTGAACCCCTGCCACCCTGGAGGAAATTTTTTAATTTTCAAAACCTGAGTCCAGATATCTAGGTGCTTCATCCAGCCTATCTTGGCTGGGTTAAGTGCTACTTCTTGGACGATTTTCCACTCGACCATGGTAAGCCTGGAGAAAATTTTTAAGAATTCAAACTTAATGCCAAACATCCAGGCTTCATCTAACCAACCTTGGCCGTGAAAGGTGCTACTTCTTGGTTTCTTTTCCATTCAACCCCTGCAACCCTGGAGGATTTTTTTTAATTTTCAAAACCTGAGTCCAGATATTTAGGCGCTTCATCCAGCCAATCTTGGCTGGGTTAAGTGCTACTTCTTGGATGCTTTTCCACTCGACCATGGTAACCCTGGAGAAAATTTTTAAGAATTCAAAACTTAAAGCCAAACATCCAGGCACTTCATCTAGCCAATTTTGGCCGTGAAAGGTGCTACTTCTCGGACTCTTTTCCATTCAACCCCTGCCACCCTGGAGGAAATTTTTTAATTTTCAAAACCTGAGTCCAGATATCTAGGCGCTTCATCCAGCCGATCTTGGCTGGGTTAAGTGCTACTTCTTGGACGCTTTACCACTTGACCATGGTAACCCTGGAGAAAATTTTTAAGAATTCAAAACTTAATGCCAAACATCCAGGCTTCATCTAACCAATCTTGGCCGTGAAAGGTGCTACTTCTTGGACTCTTTTCCATTCAACCCCTGCCACCCTGGAGGAAATTTTTAATTTTCAAAACCTGAGTCCAGATATCTAGGCGCTTCGTCCAGCCGATCTTGGCTGTGTTAAGTGCTACTTCTTGGACGCTTTTCCACTCGACCATGGTAACCCTGGAGAAAATTTTTAAGAATTCAAAACTTAATGCCAAACATCCAGGCACTTCATCTAACCAATCTTGGCCGTGAAAAGTGATACTTCTTGGACTCTTTTCCATTCAACCCCTGCCACCCTGAAGGAAATTTTTAAACTTTCAAAACCTGAGTCCAGATATCTAGGTGCTTCATCCAGTCGATCTTGGCTGGGTTAAGTGCTACTTCTTGGACGCTTTACCACTCGACCATGGTAACCCTAGAGAAAATTTTTAAGAATTCAAAACTTAATGCCAAACGTCCAGGCGCTTCATCCAGCCGATCTTGGCTGGGTTAAGTGCTACTTCTTGGACGCTTTTCCACTCGACCATGGTAACCCTGGAGAAAATTTTTAAGAATTCAAAACTTAATGCCAAACATCCAGGCTTCATCTAACCAATCTTGGCCGTGAATGGTGCTACTTCTTGAACTCTTTTCCATTCAACCCCTGCCACCCTGGAGGAAATTTTTAAAATTTCAAAGCAAAAGTCCAAACATCCAGGCGCTTCATCCAGCAGATCTTGGCTGGGTTAAGTGCTACTTCTTGGATGCTTTACCACTCAACCATGGTAACCCTGGAGAAAATTTTTAAGAATTCAAAACTTAATGCCAAACATCTAGGCTTCATCTAGCCAATATTGGCCGTGAAAGTTGCTACTTCTTGGACTCTTTTCCATTCAACCCCTGCCACCCTGGAAGACATTTTTTTTAATCTTCAAAACCTGAGTCCAGATATCTAGGTGCTTCATCCAGGCGAACTTGGATGGGTTAAGTGCTACTTCTTGGACGCTTTTCCACTCGACCATGGTAAGCCCAGAGAAAATTTTTAAAAATTCAAAACTTAATGCCAAACGTCCAGGCGCTTCATCCAGCCGATCTTGGCTGGGTTAAGTGCTACTTCTTGGACGCTTTTCCACTCGACCATGGTAACCCTGGAGACAATTCGTAAGAATTCAAAACTTAATGCCAAACATCCCGGCTTCATCTAACCAATCTTGGCCGTGAAAGGTGCTACTTCTTGGACTCTTTTCCATTCAACCCCTGCCACCCTGGAGGAAATTTTTTGATTTTCAAAGACTGAGTCCAGATATCTAGGTGCTTCATCCAGCCGATCTTGGCTGGGTTAAGTGCTACTTCTTGGACGCTTTTCTATTCGACCATGGTAACCCTGGAGAAAATTTTTAAGAATTCAAAACTTAATGCCAAACATCCAGGCTACATCTAGCCAATCTTTTTCTGTGAAAGGTGCTACTTCTTGGAATCTTTTCCACTCAACCCCTGCCACCCTGGAGGAAATTTTTTTAATTTTCAAAACCTGAGTCCAGATATCTAGGCGCTTCATCCAGTCGATCTTGGCTGGGTTAAGTGCTACTTCTTGGAAACTTTTCCACTCGACCATGGTAACCCTGGAGAAAATGTTTAAGAATTCAAAACTTAATGCCAAACATCCAGGCGCTTCATCTAGCCAATCTTGGCCGTGAAAGGTGCTACTTCTTGGACTCTTTACCATTCAACCCCTGCCACCCTGGAGGAAATTTTTTAATTTTCAAAGACTGAGTCCAGATATCTAGGCGCTTCATCCAGCCGATCTTGGCTGGGTTAAGTGCTACTTCTTGGACGCTTTTCCACTCGACCATGGTAACCCTGGAGAAAATGTTTAAGAATTCAAAACTTAATGCCAAACATCCAGGCGCTTCATCTAGCCAATCTTGGCCGTGAAAGGTGCTACTTCTTGGACTGTTTTCCATTCAACCCCTGCCACCCTGGAGGAAATTTTTAAATTTTGAAAGCAAAAGTCCAAACGTCCAGGCGCTTCATCCAGCCGATCTTGGCGGGGTTAAGTGCTACTTCTTCGATGCTTTTCCACTTGACCATGGTAACCCTGGAGAAAATTTTTAAGAATTCAAAACTTAATGCCAAACATCCAGGCACTTCATCTAACCAATCTTGGCCGTGAAAAGTGATACTTCTTGGACTGTTTTCCATTCAACCCCTGCCACCCTGAAGGAACTTTTTGAACTTTCAAAACCTGAGTCCAGATATCTAGGCGCTTCATCCAGTCGATCTTGGCTGGGTTAAGTGCTACTTCTTGGGTGCTTTTCCACTCGACCATGGTAAGCCTAGAGAAAATTTTTAAGAATTCAAAACTTAATGCCAAACATCCAGGCTTCATCTAGCCAATATTGGCTGTGAAAGGTGCTACTTCTTGGACTCTTCCATTCAACCCCTGCCACCCTGGAGGAATTTTTTTTAATTTTCAAAACCTGAGTCCAGATATCTAGGCGCTTCATCCAGCCGATCTTGGCTGGGTTAAGTGCTACTTCTTGGACGCTTTTCCACTCGACCATGGTAACCCTGGAGAAAATTTTTAAGAATTCAAAACTTAATGCCAAACATCCAGGCTTCATCTAGCCAATATTGGCTGTGAAAGGTGCTACTTCTTGGACTCTTTTCTATTCAACCCCTGCCACCCTGGAGGAATTTTTTTTAATTTTCAAAACCTGAGTCCAGATATCTAGGCGCTTCATCCAGTCGATCTTGGCTGGGTTAAGTGCTACTTCTTGGACGCTTTTCCACTCGACCATGGTAACCCTGGAGAAAATGTTTAAGAATTCAAAACTTAATGCCAAAATTCCAGGCACTTCATCTAGCCAATCTTGGCCGTGAAAGGTGCTACTTCTTGGACTCTTTTCCATTCAACCCCTGCCACCCTGGAGGAAATTTTTAAATTTTCAAAGGAAAAGTCCAAACATCCAGGCGCTTCATCCAGCCGATCTTGGCTGGGTTAAGTGCTACTTCTTGGACGCTTTTCCACTCGACCATGGTAACCTTGGAGAAAATGTTTAAGAATTCAAAACTTAATGCCAATATTCCAGGCACTTCATCTAGCCAATCTTGGCCGTGAAAGGTGCTACTTCTTGGACGCTTTTCCACTCGACCATGGTAACCCTGGAGAAAATTTTTAAGAATTCAAAACTTAATGCCTAACATCCAGGCTTCATCTAGCCAATATTGGCTGTGAAAGGTGCTACTTCTTGGACTCTTTTCCATTCAACCCCTGCCACCCTGGAGGAATTTTTTTAATTTTCAAAACCTGAGTCCAGATATCTAGGCGCGTCATCCAGTCGATCTTGGCTGGGTTAAGTGCTACTTCTTGGACGCTTTTCCACTCGACCATGAAAACCCTGGAGAAAATGTTTAAGAATTCAAAACTTAATGCCAAAATCCCAGGCACTTCATCTAGCCAATCTTGGCCGTAAAAGGTGCTACTTCTTGGACTCTTTTCCATTCAACCCCTGCCACCCTGGAGGAAATTTTTAAATTTTCAAAGGAAAAGTCCAAACATCCAGGCGCTTCATCCAGCCGATCTTGGCTGGGTTAAGTGCTACTTCTTGGACGCTTTTCCATTCGACCATGGTAACCCTGGAGAAAATGTTTAAGAATTCAAAACTTAATGCCAAAATTCCAGGCACTTCATCTAGCCAATCTCGTCCGTGAAAGGTGCTACTTCTTGGAAGCTTTTCCACTCGACCATGGTAACCCTGGAGAAAATTTTTAAGAATTCAAAACTTAATGCCTAACATCCAGGCTTCATCTAGCCAATATTGGCTGTGAAAGGTGCTACTTCTTGGACTCTTTTCCATTCAACCCCTGCCACCCTGGAGGAATTTTTTTAATTTTCAAAACCTGAGTCCAGATATCTAGGCGCTTCATCCAGTCGATCTTGGCTGGGTTAAGTGCTACTTCTTGACGCTTTTCCACTCGACCATGGTAACCCTGGAGAAAATGTTTAAGAATTCAAAACTTAATACCAAAATTCCAGGCACTTCATCTAGCCAATCTTGGCCGTGAAAGGTGCTACTTCTTGAACTTTTCCATTTAACCCCTGCCACCCTGGAGGAAATTTTTAAAATTTCAAAGCAAAAGTCCAAACATCCAGGCGCTTCATCCAGCCGATCTTGGCTGGGTTAAGTGCTACTTCTTGGACGCTTTACCACTCAATCATGGTAACCCTGGAGAAAATTTTTAAGAATTCAAAACTTAATGCCAAACATCCAGGCTTCATCTAATCAATCTTGGCCGTGAAAGTTGCTACTTCTTAGACTCTTTTCCATTCAACCCCTGCCACCCTGGAAGAAATTTTTTAATCTTCAAAACCTGAGTCCAGATATCTAGGTGCTTCATCCAGCCGATCTTGGCTGGGTTAAGTGCTACTTCTTGGACGCTTTTCCACTCGACCATGGTAAGCCTAGAGAAAATTTTTAAAAATTCAAAACTTAATGCCAAACATCCAGGTGCTTCATCTATCCAATCTTGGCCGTGAAAGGTGCTACTTCTTGGTTTCTTTTCCATTCAACCCTGCAACCCTAGAGGAATTTTTTTAATTTTCAAAACCTGAGTCCAGATATCTAGGCGCTTCATCCAGCCGATCTTGGCTGGGTTAAGTGCTACTTCTTGCTACTCTTTTCCATTCAACCGCTGCCACCCTGGAGGAAATTTTTTAATTTTCAAAGTGAAAGTCCAAACATCCAGGCCAATGTCCAAAATGTCCAAACATCCAAGTCCAAAATGTTTAAGAATTCAAAACTTAATGCCAAAATTCCAGGCACTTCATCTAGCCAATCTTGGCCGTGAAAGGTGCTACTTCTTGGACTCTCTTCCATTCAACCCCTGCCACCCTGGAGGAAATTTTTTAATTTTCAAAGGAAAAGTCCAAACATCCAGGCGCTTCATCCAGCCAATATTGGCTGGGTTAAGTGCTACTTCTTGGACGCTTTTCCACTCGACCATGGTAAGCCTAGAGAAAATTTTTAAAAATTCAAAACTTAATGCCAAACATCCAGGTGCTTCATCTATCCAATCTTGGCCGTGAAAGGTGCTACTTCTTGGACTCTTTTCCATTCAACCCCTGCCACAATGGAGAAAATTTTTAATATTCAAAGCCTGAGTCCAGATATCTAGGCGCTTCATCCAGCCGATCTTGGCTGGGTTAAGTGCTACTTCTTGGACGCTTTTCCACTCGACCAAGTTAACCCTGGAGAAAATTTTTAAGAATTCAAAACTTAATGCCAAACATCCAGGTGCTTCATCCAGCCGATCTTGGCTGGGTTAAGTGCTACTTCTTGGACGCTTTTCCACTCGACCATGGTAACCCTGGAGAAAATTTTTAAGAATTTAAAACTTAATGCCAAACATCCAGGCTTCATCTAGCCAATGTTGGCTGTGAAAGGTGCTACTTCTTGGACTCTTTTCCCTTCAACCCCTGCCACCCTGGAGCAATTTTTTTTAATTTTCAAAACCTGAGTCCAGATATCTAGGCGCTTCATCCAGTCGATCTTGGCTGGGTTAAGTGCTACTTCTTGGACGCTTTTTCCACTCGACCATGGTAACCCTGGAGAAAATGTTTAAGAATTCAAAACTTAATGCCAAACATCCAGGCTTGGCCGTGAAAGGTGCTACTTCTTGGACTCTTTTCCTTTCAACCCTGACACCCTGGAAGAAATTTTTGATTTTCAAAACCTGAGTCCAGATATCTAGGCGCTTCATCCAGCCGATCTTGGCTGGGTTAAGTGCTACTTCTTGGAAGCTTTTCCACTCGACCATGGTAACCCTAGAGAAAATTTTTAAGAATTCAAAACTTAATGCCAAACGTCCAGACGCTTCATCCAGCCGATCTTGGCTGGGTTAAGTGCTACTTCTTGGACGCTTTTCCATTCAACCCCTGCCACCCTGGAGGAATTTTTTTAATTTTCAAAACCTGAGTCCAGATATATAGGCGCTTCATCCAGCCGATCTTGGCTGGGTTAAGTGCTACTTCTTGGATGATTTTCCACTCGACCATGGTAAACCTGGAGAAAATTTTTAAGAATTCAAAACTTAATGCCAAACATCCAAGCTTCATCTAACCAATCTTGGCCGTGAAAGGTGCTACTTCTTGGTTTCTTTTCCATTCAACCCCTGCCACCCTGGAGGAAATTTTTAAATTTTGAAAGCAAAAGACCAAACGTCCAGGCACTTCATCCAGCCGATCTTGGCGGGGTTAAGTGCTACTTCTTGTATGCTTTTCCACTCGACCATGGTAACCCTGGAGAAAATTTTTAAGAATTCAAAACTTAATGCCAAACATCCAGCCTACATCTAGCCAATCTTTTTCTGTGAAAGGTGCTACTTCTTGGAATCTTTTCCACTCAACCCCTGCCACCCTGGAGAAATTTTTAAATTTTCAAAACCTGAGTCCAGATATCTAGGTGCTTCATCCAGCCTATCTTGGCTGGGTTAAGTGCTACTTCTTGGGCGCTTTTCCACTCGACCATGGTAAGCCTAGAGAAAATTTGTAAGAATTCAAAACTTAATGCCAAACATCCAGGCTTCATCTAACCAATCTTGGCCGTGAAAGGTGCTACTTCTTGGTTTCTTTTCCATTCAACCCCTGCAACCCTGGAGGATTTTTTTTAATTTTCAAAACCTGAGTCCAGATATCTAGGCGCTTCATCCAGCCGATCTTGGCTGGGTTAAGTGCTACTTCTTGGACGCTTTTCCACTCGACCATGGTAACCCTGAGAAAATGTTTAAGAATTCAAAACTTAATGCCAAAATTCCAGGCACTTCATCTAGCCAATCTTTTTCCGTGAAAGGTGCTACTTCTTGGACTCTTTTCCTTTCAATCCCTGCCACCCTGGAGGAAATTTTTAAATTTTCAAAGGAAAAGTCCAAACATCCTGGCGCTTCATCCAGCCGATCTTGGCTGGGTTAAGTGCTACTTCTTGACGCTTTTCCACTCGACCATGGTAACCCTGGAGAAAAATTTTAAGAATTCAAAACTTAATGCCAAACATCCAAGCTTCATCTAATCAATCTTGGCCGTGAAAGTTGCTACTTCTTGGACTCTTTTCCATTCAACCCCTGCCACCCTGGAAGAAATTTTTAAATTTTGAAAGCAAAAGACCAAACGTCCAGGCACTTCATCCAGCCGATCTTGGCGGGGTTAAGTGCTACTTCTTGTATGCTTTTCCACTCGACCATGGTAACCCTGGAGAAAATTTTTAAGAAATTCAAAACTTAATGCCAAACATCCAGGCTACATCTAGCCAATCTTTTCTGTGAAAGGTGCTACTTCTTGGAATCTTTTCCACTCAACCCCTGCCACCCTGGAGGAAATTTTTTAATTTTCAAAACCTGAGTCCAGATATCTAGGTGCTTCATCCAACCTATCTTGGCTGGGTTAAGTGCTACTTCTTGGGCGCTTTTCCACTCGACCATGGTAAGCCTAGAGAAAATTTGTAAGAATTCAAAACTTAATGCCAAACATCCAGGCTTCATCTAACCAATCTTGGCCGTGAAAGGTGCTACTTCTTGGTTTCTTTTCCATTCAACCCCTGCAACCCTGGAGGATTTTTTTAATTTTCAAAACCTGAGTCCAGATATCTAGGCGCTTCATCCAGCCGATCTTGGCTGGGTTAAGTGCTACTTCTTGGATGCTTTTCCACTCGACCATGGTAACCCTGGAGAAAATTTTTAAGAATTCGAAATTTAAAGCCAAACATCCAGGCACTTCCTCTAGCCAATTTTGGCCGTGAAAGGTGCTACTTCTCGGACTCTTTTCCATTCAACCGCTGCCACCCTGGAGGAAATTTTTAAATTTTCAAAGCAAAAGTCCAAACATCTAGGCGCTTCATCTAGCCGATCTTGGCTGGGTTAAGGGCTACTTTTTGACGCTTTACCACTCGACCATGGTTACCCTGGAGAAAATTTTTAAAAATTCAAAACTTAATGCCAAACATCCAAGCTTCATCTAGCCAATATTGGCTGTGAAAGGTGCTACTTCTTGGACTCTTTTCCATTCAACCCCTGCCACCCTGGAGGAATTTTTTTAAATTTCAAAACCTGAGTCCAGATATCTAGGCGCTCCATCCAGTCGATCTTGGCCGGGTTAAGTGCTACCTCTTGGACGCTTTTCCACTCGACCATGGTAACCCTGGAGAAAATTTTTAAGAATTCAAAACTTAATGCCAAACATCCAGGCTACATCTAGCCAATCTTTTTCTGTGAAAGGTGCTACTTCTTGGACTCTTTTCCACTCAACCCCTGCCACCCTGGAGGAAATTTTTAAATTTTGAAAGCAAAAGACCAAACGTCCAGGCGCTTCATCCAGCCGATCTTGGCGGGGTTAAGTGCTACTTCTTGTATGCTTTTCCACTCGACCATGGTAACCCTGGAGAAAATTTTTAAGGATTCAAAACTTAATGCCAAACATCCAAGCTTCATCTAGCCAATATTGGCTGTGAAAGGTGCTACTTCTTGGACTCTTTTCCATTCAACCCCTGCCACCCTGGAGGAATTTTTTTAATTTTCAAAACCTGAGTCCAGATATCTAGGCGCTCCATCCAGTCGATCTTGGCCGGGTTAAGTGCTACCTCTTGGACGCTTTTCCACTCGACCATGGTAACCCTGGAGAAAATTTTTAAGAATTCAAAACTTAATGCCAAACATCCAGGCTACATCTAGCCAATCTTTTCTGTGAAAGGTGCTACTTCTTGGACTCTTTTCCACTCAACCCCTGCCACCCTGGAGGAAATTTTTAAATTTTGAAAGCAAAAGACCAAACGTCCAGGCGCTTCATCCAGCCGATCTTGGCGGGGTTAAGTGCTACTTCTTGTATGCTTTTCCACTCGACCATGGTAAGCCTGGAGAAAATTTTTAAGAATTCAAAACTTAATGCCAAATATCCAGGCTTCATCTAACCAACCTTGGCCGTGAAAGGTGCTACTTCTTGGTTTCTTTTCCATTCAACCCCTGCAACCCTGGAGGATTTTTTTTAATTTTCAAAACCTGAGTCCAGATATCTAGGCGCTTCATCCAGCCGATCTTGGCTGGGTTAAGTGCTACTTCTTGGATGCTTTACCACTTGACCATGGTAACCCTGGAGAAAATTTTTAAGAATTCAAAACTTAATGCCAAACATCCAGGCTTCTTCTAACCAATCTTGGCCGTGAAAGGTGCTACTTCTTGGACTCTTTTCCATTCAACCCCTGCCACCCTGGAGGAAATTTTTTAATTTTCAAAGTGAAAGTCCAAACATCCAGGCGCTTCATCCAGCTGATCTTGGCTGGGTTAAGTGCTACTTCTTGGACGCTTTACCACTCGACCACGATAACCCTGGAGAAAATTTTTAACAATTCAAAACTTAATGCCAAACATCCAGGCTTCATCTAACCAATCTTGGCCGTGAAAGTTGCTACTTCTTGGACTCTTTTCCATTCAACCCCTGCCACCCTGGAGGAAATTTTTTTAATTTTCAAAGACTGAGTCCAGATATCTAGGCGCTTCATCCAGCCGATCTTGGCTGGTTTAAGTGCTACTTCTTGGAAGCTTTTCCACTCGACCATGGTAACCCTGGAGAAAATTTTTAAGAATTCAAAACTTAATGCCAAACATCCAGGCTTCATCTAGCCAATCTTTTTCCGTGAAAGGTGCTACTTCTTGGACTCATTTCCACTGAACCCTTGCCACCCTGGAGGAAATTTTTTAATTTTGAAAGCAAAAGACCAAACGTCCAGGCACTTCATCCAGTCGATCTTGGCTGGGTTAAGTGCTACTTCTTGGACGGACACCAGCGCGTAAGTCTATTATACCTATTGCTGTGTGTTGTTCAAATTATTTCTTGCTCTTTGGAGAGAATATTTGCGTTTCCCTACTTATTTGTAGTGTGTAGTTTAGTTGTGCTGTACTTTAAGTGGTTGTAAATTGTTTGCCTCCGGGCTATTAAGAGCACTTAAGTGTGAAGGCGTTAGTTTCGTTTTTCCTGATCGACCTCCTGATTGGCTACTGCCTGGGCAAATTAGAACTAGCTTTTCGCTGTTTCCACTGCATACACTTTGTATTTATTTGTTGAGTGTGCGCTGGCGCGAAAGCGTCAGCGGAAGCGTCCAGCGCTCGTGTTCAGACTCCTCGTGTGAAGACTACGAGAGTAAAGACATACGACTTTTCCTGCGCGACTTTAACTGAGCAACGCACTTAAGTACATTTTCCTTCATTCTCTTACACATCTTCACTTCCTCTTTTCTACCTCTATCATGTGTCTCCAACTCATTCCGGTTGTCTCTCGACCTCGCCCTAACAACAAACGCAGACGACAATGCACTCCTACTAACTTACGCTCTGTCCCTACATCCTCTACTACACCCCTATCTTTCTCTGTTGGTCTGTGGAATTGCCAGTCAGCTGTCAACAAAGCTGACTTCATTTCTGCTTTTTCTTTACATTCTTCACTCAACATTCTGGGATTGACGGAGACCTGGATTCGTCCAGAAGACTCAGCAACCCCAGCAGCTCTAGCCAACAATCATTCTTTCTCACACACACCTCGTCAGGTTGGCCGGGTGGTGGCACTGGTCTGCTCATCCCAAACAATTGGAAATATTCAACCAACTCACTTGTATGTAATTACATCTCTTTTGAATTTCATGCTATCACAGTTACTACTCCGACAAAATTCCACATAGTGGTAATCTACCGCCCCCCTGGACATATTCTAGACACCTTCCTAGAGGAGCTGGATGGATTATTGTCATCTTTTACAGACGAAGGCACTCCACTCCTACTCTTCGGGGACTTCAACATTCATCTTGACAAACCTTACGCTACGCACTTCCATTCCCTTCTAGCTTCATTTGACCTCAAACGCCTCATCACGACAAGCACCCACAAATCAGGCAACCAGCTTGATTTAATTTACACACGCAGTTGTACTGCAGACACCAGTTCAGTACAACCGCTTCACATGTCTGACCATTTCCTTCTTACATTTCAACTGCATTTTCCTATCTCTGTGCAACCAACCCCTATACCGGTTACTTTCCGACGTAACCTTCGTTCCCTTTCTCCCTCCCATCTCTCCTCTGCTGTGTCCTCCTCCCTTCCCTCACCCACCCATTTCTCTTCTTTGGATGTGAATGCAGCTACAGATACCTTGTTCAGTGCTCTAACCTCCTGTCTAGATGACATCTGCCCTCTCTCCTCCAGGCCAGCACGGACTGCCACCTCTAGCCCCTGGTTGTCTGATGTTCTCCGTGAGCATCGGGTCAAACTCAGGGCAGCGGAGAGAAAGTGGCGCAAATCTAAAGATCTGACAGACCTGAGCAGGTATCAGACTTTGCTTTCTTCCTTCTCTGCCGAAATCCGCACTGCCAAATCATCATATTTCCAAAACAAGATCAACAACACTTCAGACACACGTAAGCTCTTCAGATCATTTAACTCCCTGCTCTATCCCCCTCCACCACCTCCCACCACCTCAATATCACCTGACGATTTTGCCACATTTTTACAAACAAAACAAAAGCGATCAGTAGCCAGTTCTCAGCCCCCCCAACGCACAACCCTCAACCAACCGCATCGACTACCGATTCCTCCACTTTCTCCTTCTGCTCCCTCACTGAGACAGAAGTATCCAAACTTCTCCTCTCCAGCCATCCAACAACATGTCCGCTAGACCCCATACCCTCTCATCTTCTGCAAGCAATCTCCCCCACTGTCTTGCCGGCACTCACGCACATCATCAACACATCTCTCCTCACAGGCACCTTCCCCACAGCATTTAAGCAGGCTCGGGTAACCCCACTGCTCAAAAAGCCCACTTTAAACACTTCCCTTATTGATAACTACAGGCCAGTCTCTCTTCTTCCATTCATAGCGAAAACACTTGAAAGAGTGGTTTTCAACCAAGTATCACTGTTTCTTTCGAAAAACAACAAACTGGACCATAACCAATCAGGTTTCAGGTGCGGCCATTCAACTGAGACTGCGCTGCTCTCAGTCACGGAAGCCCTGCGGACTGCAAGAGCTGAATCCAAATCATCAGTTCTCATTCTGCTGGATCTATCCGCTGCTTTTGACACCGTGAATCATCAGATCCTGCTGTCTACCCTCTCATCACTGGGCATCTCTGGGATCCCACTTCGTTGGTTCGAATCCTATCTCACTGGTAGGTTTTTTAGGGTGGCCTGGGGAGGAGATGTATCCACCGCACATCAACTGGTCACTGGGGTTCCTCAGGGATCGGTTCTTGGTCCCCTCCTCTTCTCCATTTACACTACATCGCTAGGCCCCATCATACAGGCTCACGGCTTCTCCTACCACTGCTACGCCGATGACACACAGCTCTACCTCTCTTTTCATCCAGACGATCCAACGGTAGCTACTCGGATCTCGGGTTGCCTGGCGGACATCTCGACATGGATGCAAGAGTACCATCTACAGCTCAACCTGACAAAGACTGAGCTGCTTGTATTCCCTGCCACTCCAACTACACAACACGACTTCACCATCCAGCTAGGTTCTTCGTCAATTACCCCATCAACCTCAGTCAGAAATCTTGGTGTAATCCTCGATGACCAACTAACCTTCAAAGATCACATTGCAAATACTGCACGATCCTGCAGGTTTGCACTACACAACATCAGAAAGATCAGGCCCTTTCTAACAGAGCAAGCTGCACAGCTACTTGTCCAGGCCCTTGTCATTTCTAGACTGGACTACTGCAATGCTCTTCTGGCTGGACTTCCATCGAACACAATAAAATCTCTACAAATGATTCAGAATGCAGCAGCACGGCTGGTATTCAATGAGCCCAAGAGAACCCATGTTACACCTCTCTTTATCTCCTTACATTGGCTACCGATTGCAGCTCGCATCAAGTTCAAGGCACTGATGCTTGCATATAGAACAACCACAGACTCAGCACCGGTCTACTTCCACTCACTATTACAAATCAACACACCCTCTAGAAGTCTGAGATCTGCTAGCGAGCGACGCCTCGTGGTACCATCTCAAAGAGGCTCGAAATCACTCTCCAGAACTTTCTCGTTCTCTGTTCCTGGCTGGTGGAACGATCTTCCCGTACATATCCGGAATGCTGGATCTCTGTCAATCTTCAAGAAACTGCTGAAAACTCACATCTTTCAGCAATACCTGACCTCATCATAAAAAAAAAAAAAAAAAAAAAAAAAAAAAATTACTCTCAGTCTCTGTCTCTCTTCTCATCCCCTTGTTTATTCCTTCCCTTCTGGCATGTACTAATTTGAACACTCCCTGTGACTGGGTGTTATAAGCACTTACCCTGTCTGTTTGTCTCTCAAAAAAATGAATCGCTGCTGTACTCTCAATTGTAAGTCGCTTTGGATAAAAGCGTCTGCAAAATGACTAAATGTAAATGTAAATGTAAATGTTTTCCACTCGACCATGGTAACCCTGGAGAAAATTTTTAAGAATTCAAAACTTAATGCCAAACATCCAGGCTTCATCTAATCAATCTTGGCCGTGAAAGGTGCTACTTCTTGGACTCTTTTACATTCAACCCCTGCCACCCTGGAGGAAATTTTTTAATTTTCAAAACCTGAGTCCAGATATCTAGGTGCTTCATCCAGCCTATCTTGGCTGGGTTAAGTGCTACTTCTTGGGCGCTTTTCCACTCGACCATGGTAAGCCTAGAGAAAATTTGTAAGAATTCAAAACTTAATGCCAAACATCCAGGCTTCATCTAACCAATCTTGGCCGTGAAAGGTGCTACTTCTTGGTTTCTTTTCCATTCAACCCCTGCAACCCTGGAGGATTTTTTTTAATTTTCAAAACCTGAGTCCAGATATCTAGGCGCTTCATCCAGCCGATCTTGGCTGGGTTAAGTGCTACTTCTTGACGCTTTTCCACTCGACCATGGTAACCCTGGAGAAAATGTTTAAGAATTCAAAACTTAATGCCAAAATTCCAGGCACTTCATCTAGCCAATCTTGGCCGTGAAAGGTGCTACTTCTTGGACTCTTTTCCATTCAATCCCTGCCACCCTGGAAGAAATTTTTAAATTTTCAAAGGAAAAGTCCAAACATCCAGGCGCTTCATCCAGCCGATCTTGGCTGGGTTAAGTGCTACTTCTTGGACGCTTTTCCACTCGACCATGGTAACCCTGGAGAAAAATTTTAAGAATTCAAAACTTAATGCCAAACATCCAGGCTTCATCTAATCAATCTTGGCCGTGAAAATTGCTACTTCTTGGACTCTTTTCCATTCAACCCCTGCCACCCTGGAAGAAATTTTTTTAATTTTCAAAACCTGAGTCCAGATATCTTGGTGCTTCATCCAGCTGATCTTGGCTGGGTTAAGTGCTACTTCTTGGACGCTTTTCCACTCGACCATGGTAAGCCTAGAGAAAATTTTTAAAAATTCAAAACTTAATGCCAAACATCCAGGTGCTTCATCTATCCAATCTTAGCCGTGAAAGGTGCTACTTCTTGGTTTCTTTTCCATTCAACCCCTGCAACCCTAGAGGAATTTTTTTAATTTTCAAAACCTGAGTCCAGATATCTAGGCGCTTCATCCAGCCGATCTTGGCTGGGTTAAGTGCTACTTCTTGGATGCTTTTCCACTCGACCATGGTAACCCTGGAGAAAATTTTTAAGAATTCGAAATTTAAAGCCAAACATCCAGGCACTTCATCTAGCCAATTTTGGCCGTGAAAGGTGCTACTTCTCGGACTCTTTTCCATTCAACCGCTGCCACCCTGGAGGAAATTTTTAAATTTTGAAAGCAAAAGACCAAACGTCCAGGCGCTTCATCCAGCCGATCTTGGCGGGGTTAAGGGCTACTTTTTGGACGCTTTACCACTCGACCATGGTTACCCTGGAGAAAATTTTTAAAAATTCAAAACTTAATGCCAAACATCCAAGCTTCATCTAGCCAATATTGGCTGTGAAAGGTGCTACTTCTTGGACTCTTTTCCATTCAACCCCTGCCACCCTGGAGGAATTTTTTTAATTTTCAAAACCTGAGTCCAGATATCTAGGCGCTTCATCCAGTCGATCTTGGCCGGGTTAAGTGCTACCTCTTGGACGCTTTTCCACTCGACCATGGTAACCCTGGAGAAAATTTTTAAGAATTCAAAACTTAATGCCAAACATCCAAGCTACATCTAGCCAATCTTTTTCTGTGAAAGGTGCTACTTCTTGGACTCTTTTCCACTCAACCCCTGCCACCCTGGAGGAAATTTTTAAATTTTGAAAGCAAAAGATCAAACGTCCAGGCGCTTCATCCAGCCGATCTTGGCGGGGTTAAGTGCTACTTCTTGTATGCTTTTCCACTCGACCATGGTAACCCTGGAGAAAATTTTTAAGGATTCAAAACTTAATGCCAAACATCCAGGCTACATCTAGCCAATCTTTTTCTGTGAAAGGTGCTACTTCTTGGAATCTTTTCCACTGAACCCCTGCCACCCTGGAGGAAATTTTTTAATTTTCAAAACCTGAGTTCAGATATCTAGGTGCTTCATCCAGCCTATCTTGGCTGGGTTAAGTGCTACTTCTTGGACGATTTTCCACTCGACCATGGTAAGCCTGGAGAAAATTTTTAAGAATTCAAAACTTAATGCCAAACATCCTTCATCTAACCAACCTTGGCCGTGAAAGGTGCTACTTCTTGGTTTCTTTTCCATTCAACCCCTGCAACCCTGGAGGATTTTTTTTAATTTTCAAAAGCTGAGTCCAGATATCTAGGCGCTTCATCCAGCCAATCTTGGCTGGGTTAAGTGCTACTTCTTGGATGCTTTTCCACTCGACCATGGTAACCCTGGAGAAAATTTTTAAGAATTCAAAACTTAAAGCCAAACATCCAGGCACTTCATCTAGCCAATTTTGGCCGTGAAAGGTGCTACTTCTCGGACTCTTTTCCATTCAACCCCTGCCACCCTGGAGGAAATTTTTTAATTTTCAAAGTGAAAGTCCAAACATCCAGGCGCTTCATCCAGCTGATCTTGGCTGGGTTAAGTGCTACTTCTTGGACGCTTTACCACTCGACCACGATAACCCTGGAGAAAATTTTTAAGAATTCAAAACTTAATGCCAAACATCCAGGCTTCATCTAACCAATCTTGGCCGTGAAAGTTGCTACTTCTTGGACTCTTTTCCATTCAACCCCTGCCACCCTGGAGGAAATTTTTTTAATTTTCAAAGACTGAGTCCAGATATCTAGGCGCTTCATCCAGCCGATCTTGGCGGGGTTAAGTGCTACTTCTTGGAAGCTTTTCCACTCGACCATGGTAACCCTGGAGAAAATTTTTAAGAATTCAAAACTTAATGCCAAACATCCAGGCTTCGTCTAGCCAATCTTTTTCCGTGAAAGGTGCTACTTCTTGGACTCATTTCCACTGAACCCTTGCCACCCTGGAGGAAATTTTTTAATTTTTAAAGCGAAAGCACAAACGTCCAGGCGCTTCATCCAGCTGATCTTGGCTGGGTTAAGTGCTACTTCTTGGACGCTTTTCCACTCGACCATGGTAACCCTGGAGAAAATTTTTAAGAATTCAAAACTTAATGCCAAACATCCAGGCTTCATCTAACCAATCTTGGCCGTGAAAGGTGCTACTTCTTGGACTCTTTTACATTCAACCCCTGCCACCCTGGAGGAAATTTTTTAATTTTCAAAGCGAAAGTCCAAACATCCAGGCGCTTCATCCAGCCGATCTTGGCTGGGTTAAGTGCTACTTCTTGGACGCTTTACCACTCGACCATGGTAACCCTGGAGAAAATATTTAAGAATTCAAAACTTAAAGCCAAACATCCAGGCTTCATCTAACCAATCTTGGCCGTGAAAGGTGCTACTTCTTGGACTCTTTTCCATTCAACCGCTGCCACCCTGGAGGAAATTTTTTCATTTTCAAAGCAAAAGTCCAAACATCCAGGCGCTTCATCCAGCCGATCTTGGCTGGGTTAAGTGCTACTTCTTGGACGCTTTTCCACTCATCCAAGGTATACCTGGAGAAAATTTTTAAGAATTCAAAACTTAATGCCAAACATCCAGGCTTCATCTAACCAATCTTGGCCGTGAAAGGTGCTACTTCTTGGACTCTTTTCCATTCAACCCCTGCCACCCTGGAGAAAAATTTTTAATTTTCAAAGCCTGAGTCCAGATATCTAGGCGCTTCATCCAGCCGATCTTGGCTGGGTTAAGTGCTATTTCTTGAACGCTTTTTCACTCGACCATGGTAACCCTGGAGAAAATTTTTAAGAATTCAAAACTTAATGCCAAACATCCAGGCTCCATCTAACCAATCTTGGCCGTGAAAGGTTGTACTTCTTGGACTCTTTTCCATTCAACCCCTGCCACCCTGGAGGAAATTTTTTAATTTTCAAAACCTGAGTCCAGATATCTAGGCGCTTCGTCCCGCCGATCTTGGCTGGGTTAAGTGCTACTTCTTGACGCGCTTTACCACTCGACCATGGTAACCCTGGAGAAAATTTTTAAGAATTCAAGACTTAATGCCAAACATCCAGGCTTCATCTAACCAATCTTGGCCGTGAAAGGTGCTACTTCATGGACTCTTTTCAATTCAACCCCTGCCACCCTGGAGAAATTTTTAATTTTCAAAACCTGAGTCCAGATATCTAGGCGCTTCATCCAGCCGATTTTGGCTGGGTTAAGTGCTACTTCTTGACGCTTTTCCACTCGTCCCAAGGTATACCTGGAGAAAATTTTTAAGAATTCAAAACTTACTGCCAAACATCCAGGCTTCATCTAGCCAATCTTTTTCCGTGAAAGGTGCTACTTCTTGGACTCATTTCCACTCAACCCTTGCCACCCTGGAGAAATTTATTAATTTTTAAAGCGAAAATCCAAACGTCCAGGCGCTTCATCCAGCCGATCTTGGCTGGGTTAAGTGCTACTTCTTGACACTTTTCCACTCGACCATGGTAACCCTGGAGAAAATTTTTAAGAATTCAAAACTTAATGCCAAACATCCAGGCTTCATCTAACCAATCTTGGCCGTGAAAGCTGCTACTTCTTGGACTCTTTTCCATTCAACCCCTGCCACCCTGGAGACAATTTTTTAATTTTCAAAGCCTGAGTCAAGATATCTAGGCGCTTCATCCAGCCGATCTTGGCTGGGTTAAGTGCTATTTCTTGAACGCTTTTCCTTTCGACCATGGTAACCCTGGAGAAAATTTTTAAGAATTCAAAACTTAATGCCAAACATCCAGGCTTCATCTAACCAATCTTGGCCGTGAAAGGTGCTACTTCTTGGACTCTTTTCCATTCAACCCCTGCCACCCTGGAGGAAATTTTTTAATTTTCAAAACCTGAGATCAGATATCTGGGCGCTTCATCCTGCCGATCTTGGCTGGGTTAAGTGCTACTTCTTGGACGCTTTACCACTCGACCATGGTAACCCTGGAGAAAATTTTTAAGAATTCAAAACTTAATGCCAAACATCCAGGCGCTTCATCTAGCCAATCTTGGCCGTGAAAGTTGTTACTTCTTGGACTCTTTTCCATTCAACCCCTGCCACCCTGGAGAAACTTTTTTAATTTTCAAAGCCTGAGTCCAGATATCTAGGCGCTTCATCCAGCTGATCTTGGCTGGGTTAAGTGCTACTTCTTGGACGCTTTACCACTCGAACATGGTAACCCTGGAGAAAATTTTTAAAAATTCAAAACTTAATGCCAAACATCCAGGCGCTTCATCTAGCCAATCTTGGCCGTGAAAGGTGCTACTTCTTGGACTCTTTTCCATTCAACCCCTGCCACAATGGAGAAAATTTTTTAATATTCAAAGCCTTAGTCCAGATATCTAGGCGCTTCATCCAGCCGATCTTGGCTGGGTTAAGTGCTACTTCTTGGACGCTTTTCCACTCGACCAAGTTAACCCTGGAGAAAATTTTTAAGAATTCAAAACTTAATGCCAAACATCCAGGCTTCATCTAACCAATCTTGGCCGTGAAAGGTTGTACTTCTTGGACTCTTTTCCATTCAACCCCTGCCACCCTAGAGGAAATTTTTTAATTTTCAAAACCTGAGTCCAGATATCTAGGCGCTTCATCCCGCCGATCTTGGCTGGGTTAAGTGCTACTTCTTGGACGCTTTACCACTTGACCATGGTAACCCTGGAGAAAATTTTTAAGAATTCAAAACTTAATGCCAAACATCCAGGCTTCATCTAACCAATCTTGGCCGTGAAAGGTGCTACTTCTTGGACTCTTTTCCATTCAACCCCTGCCACCCTGGAGGAAATTTTTAAATTTTCAAAGCGAAAGTCCAAACATCCAGGCGCTTCATCCAGCCGATCTTGGCTGGATTAAGTGCTACTTCTTGGACGCTTTACCACTCGACCATGGTAACCCTGGAGAAAATTTTTAAGAATTCAAAACTTAATGCCAAACATCCAGGCGCTTCATCTAGCCAATCTTGGCCGTGAAAGGTGCTACTTCTTGGACTCTTTTCCATTCAACCCCTGGCACCCTGGAGAAAATTTTTTAATTTTCAAAGCCTGAGTCCAGATATCTAGGCGCTTCATCCAGCTGATCTTGGCTGGGTTAAGTGCTACTTCTTGGACGCTTTACCACTCGGCCATGGTAACCCTGGAGAAAATTTTTAAGAATTCAAAACTTAATGCCAAACATCCAGGCTTCATCTAACCAATCTTGGCCGTGAAAGGTGCTACGTCTTGGACTCTTTTCCATTTAACCCCTGCCACCCTGGAGGAATTTTTTTTAATTTTCAAAGACTGAGTCCAGATATCTAGGCGCTTCATCCAGCCGATCTTGGCTGGGTTAAGTGCTACTTCTTGGAAGCTTTTCCACTCGACCATGGTAACCCTGGAGAAAATTTTTAAGAATTCAAAACTTAATGCCAAACATCCAGGCTTCATCTAGCCAATCTTTTTCCGTGAAAGGTGCTACTTCTTGGACTCATTTCCACTCAACCCTTGCCACCCTGGAGGAAATTTTTTAATTTTTAAAGCGAAAGTCCAAACATCCAGGCGCTTTATCCAGCCGATCTTGGCTGGGTTAAGTGCTATTTCTTGGACGCTTTTCAACTCGACCATGGTAACCCTGGAGAAAATTTTTAAGAATTCAAAACCTAATGCCAAACATCCAGGCTTCATCTAACCAATCTTGGCCGTGAAAAGTGCTACTTCTTGGACTCTTTTCCATTCAACCCCTGCCACCCTGGAGGAAATTTTTTAATTTTCAAAACCTGAGTCAAGATATCTAGGTGCTTCATCCCGCCGATCTTGGCTGGGTTAAGTGCTACTTCTTGGACGCTTTACCACTCGACCATGGTAACCCTGGCGAAAATTTTTAAGAATTCAAAACTTAATGCCAAACATCCAGGCTTCATCTAACCAATCTTGGCCGTGAAAGGTGCTACTTCTTGGACTCTTTTCCATTCAACCCCTGCCACCCTGGAGGAAAGTTTTTAATTTTCAAAGCAAAAGTCCAAACATCCAGGCGCTTCATCCAGCCGATCTTGGCTGTGTTAAGTGCTACTTCTTGGACGCTTTACCACTCGACCATGGTAACCCTGGAGAAAATTTTTAAGAATTCAAAACTTAATGCCAAACATCCAGGCTTCATCTAACCAATCTTGGCCGTGAAAGGTGCTACTTCTTGGACTCTTTTCCATTCAACCCCTGCCACCCTGGAGAAATTTTTTTAATTTTCAAAACCGGAGTCCAGATATCTAGGCGCTTCTTCCAGCCGATCTTGGCTGGGTTAAGTGCTACTTCTTGGACGCTTTTCTACTCGACCATGGTAACCCTGTAGAAAATTTTTAAGAATTCAAAACTTAATGCCAAACGTCCAAGCGCTTCATCCAGCCGATCTTGGCTGGGTTAAGTGCTACTTCTTGGACGCTTTTCCACTCGACCATGGTAACCCTGGAGAAAATTTTTAAGAATTCAAAACTTAATGCCAAACATCCAGGCTTCATCTAGCCAATGTTGGCTGTGAAAGGTGCTACTTCTTGGACTCTTTTCCCTTCAACCCCTGCCACCCTGGAGCAATTTTTTTTAATTTTCAAAACCTGAGTCCAGATATCTAGGCGCTTCATCCAGTCGATCTTGGCTGGGTTAAGTGCTACTTCTTGGACGCTTTTCCACTCGACCATGGTAACCCTGGAGAAAATGTTTAAGAATTCAAAACCTAATGCCAAACATCCAGGCTTCATCTAACCAATCTTGGCCGTGAAAGGTGCTACTTCTTGAACTCTTTTCAATTCAAACCCTGCCAACCTGGAGGAAATTTTTAAATTTTCAAAGCAAAAGTCCAAACGTCCAGGCGCTTCATCCAGCCGATCTTGGCTGGGTTAAGTGCTACTTCTTGACGCTTTTTCCACTCGATCATGGTAATCCTAAAGAAAATTTTTAAGAATTCAAAACGTAAAGCCAAACATTCAGGCACTTCATCTAGCCAATTTTGGCCGTGAAAGGTGCTACTTCTTGGACTCTTTTCCATTCAACCGCTGCCACCCTGGAGGAAATTTTTAAATTTTCAAAGCAAAAGTCCAAATATCCAGGCGCTTCATTCAGCTAAACTTGGCTTGGTTAAGTTCTACTTCTTGGACGCTTTTCCACTCGTCCATGGTAACCCTGGAGAAAATTTTTAAGAATTCAAAACTTAATGCCAAACATCCAGGCTTCATCTAGCCAATGTTGGCTGTGAAAGGTGATACTTCTTGGACTCTTTTCCATTCAACCCCTGCCACCCTGGAGGAATTTTTTTTAATTTTCAAAACCTGAGTCCAGATATCCAGGCGCTTCATCCAGTCGATCTTGGCTGGGTTAAGTGCTACTTCTTGGACGCTTTTCCACTCGACCATGGTTACCCTGGAGAAAATGTTTAAGAATTCAAAACTTAATGCCAAACAACCAGGCTTGGCCGTGAAAGGTGCTACTTCTTGGACTCTTTTCCTTTCAACCCCTGCCACCCTGGAAGAAATTTTTTGATTTTCAAAACCTGAGTCCAGATATCTAGGCGCTTCATCCAGCCGATCTTGGCTGGGTTAAGTGCTACTTCTTGGAAGCTTTTCAACTCGACCATGGTAACCCTAGAGAAAATTTTTAAGAATTCAAAACTTAATGCCAAACGTCCAGACGCTTCATCCTGCCGATCTTGGCTGGGTTAAGTGCTACTTCTTGGACGCTTTTCCATTCAACCCCTGCCACCCTGGAGGAATTTTTTTAATTTTCAAAACCTGAGTCCAGATATCTAGGCGCTTCATCCAGCCGATCTTGGCTGGGTTAAGTGCTACTTCTTGGATGATTTTCCACTCGACCATGGTAACCCTGGAGAAAATTTTTAAGAATTCGAAATTTAAAGCCAAACATCCAGGCACTTCATCTAGCCAATATTGGCCGTGAAAGGTGCTACTTCTCAGACTCTTTTCCATTCAACCGCTTCCACCCTGGAAGAAATTTTTAAATTTTCAAAGCAAAAGTCCAAACATCCAGGCGCTTCATCCAGCCGATCTTGGCTGGGTTAAGTGCTACTTCTTGGACGCTTTACCACTCGACCATGGTAACCCTGGAGAAAATTTTTAAGAATTCAAAACTTAATGCCAGAATTCCAGGCACTTCATCTAGCCAATCTTGGCCGTGAAAAGTGCTACTTCTTGGACTCTTTTCCATTCAACCGATGCCACCCTGGAGGAAATTTTTTCATTTTCAAAGCAAAAGTCCAAACATCCAGGCGCTTCATCCAGCCGATCTTGGCTGGGTTAAGTGCTACTTCTTGGACGCTTTACCACTCGACCATGGTAACCCTGGAGAAAATTTTTAAGAATTCAAAACTTAATGCCAAACATCCAAGCTTCATCTAACCAATCTTGGCCGTGAAAGGTGCTACTTCTTGGTTTCTTTTCCATTCAACCCCTGCCACCCTGGAGGAAATTTTTAAATTTTGAAAGCAAAAGACCAAACGTCCAGGCACTTCATCCAGCCGATCTTGGCGGGGTTAAGTGCTACTTCTTGTATGCTTTTCCACTCGACCATGGTAACCCTGGAGAAAATTTTTAAGAATTCAAAACTTAATGCCAAACATCCAGGCTACATCTAGCCAATCTTTTTCTGTGAAAGGTGCTACTTCTTGGAATCTTTTCCACTCAACCCCTGCCACCCTGGAGGAAATTTTTTAATTTTCAAAACCTGAGTCCAGATATCTAGGTGCTTCATCCAGCCTATCTTGGCTGGGTTAAGTGCTACTTCTTGGGCGCTTTTCCACTCGACCATGGTAAGCCTAGAGAAAATTTGTAAGAATTCAAAACTTAATGCCAAACATCCAGGCTTCATCTAACCAATCTTGGCCGTGAAAGGTGCTACTTCTTGGTTTCTTTTCCATTCAACCCCTGCAACCCTGGAGGATTTTTTTTAATTTTCAAAACCTGAGTCCAGATATCTAGGCGCTTCATCCAGCCGATCTTGGCTGGGTTAAGTGCTACTTCTTGGACGCTTTTCCACTCGACCATGGTAACCCTGGAGAAAATGTTTAAGAATTCAAAACTTAATGCCAAAATTCCAGGCACTTCATCTAGCCAATCTTGGCCGTGAAAGGTGCTACTTCTTGGACTCTTTTCCATTCAATCCCTGCCACCCTGGAGAAAATTTTTAAACTTTCAAAGGAAAAGTCCAAACATCCAGGCGCTTCATCCAGCCGATCTTGGCTGGGTTAAGTGCTACTTCTTGGACGCTTTTCCACTCGACCATGGTAACCCTGGAGAAAATTTTTAAGAATTCAAAACTTAATGCCAAACATCCAGGCTTCATCTAATCAATCTTGGCCGTGAAAGTTGCTAGTTCTTGGACTCTTTTCCATTCAACCCCTGCCACCCTGGAAGAAATTTTTAATCTTCAAAACCTGAGTCCAGATATCTTGGTGCTTCATCCAGCCGATCTTGGCTGGGTTAAGTGCTACTTCTTGGGCGCTTTTCCACTCGACCATGGTAAGCCTAGAGAAAATTTTTTTAAAATTCAAAACTTAATGCCAAACATCCAGGTGCTTCATCTATCCAATCTTGGCAGTGAAAGGTGCTACTTCTTGGTTTCTTTTCCATTCAACCCCTGCAACCCTAGAGGAATTTTTTTAATTTTCAAAACCTGAGTCCAGATATCTAGGCGCTTCATCCAGCCGATCTTGGCTGGGTTAAGTGCTACTTCTTGGATGCTTTTCCACTCGACCATGGTAACCCTGGAGAAAATTTTTAAGAATTCAAATTTAAAGCCAAACATCCAGGCACTTCATCTAGCCAATTTTGGCCGTGAAAGGTGCTACTTCTCGGACTCTTTTCCATTCAACCACTGCCACCCTGGAGGAAATTTTTAAATTTTCAAAGCAAAAGTCCAAACATCTAGGCACTTCATCCAGCCGATCTTGGCTGGGTTAAGGGCTACTTTTTGGACGCTTTACCACTCGACCATGGTTACCCTGGAGAAAATTTTTAAAAATTCAAAACTTAATGCCAAACATCCAAGCTTCATCTAGCCAATATTGGCTGTGAAAGGTGCTACTTCTTGGACTCTTTTCCATTCAACCCCTGCCACCCTGGAGGAATTTTTTTAATTTTCAAAACCTGAGTCCAGATATCTAGGTGCTACATCCAGTCGATCTTGGCTGGGTTAAGTGCTACCTCTTGGACGCTTTTCCACTCGACCATGGTAACCCTGGAGAAAATTTTTAAGAATTCAAAACTTAATGCCAAACATCCAGGCTACATCTAGCCAATCTTTTTCTGTGAAAGGTGCTACTTCTTGGACTCTTTTCCACTCAACCCCTGCCACCCTGGAAGAAAATTTTTAAATTTTGAAAGCAAAAGACCAAACGTCCAGGCGCTTCATCCAGCCGAACGTGGCGGGGTTAAGTGCTACTTCTTGTATGCTTTTCCACTCGACCATGGTAACCCTGGAGAAAATTTTTAAGGATTCAAAACTTAATGCCAAACATCCAGGCTACATATAGCCAATCTTTTTCTGTGAAAGGTGCTACTTCTTGGAATCTTTTCCACTGAACCCCTGCCACCCTGGAGGAAATTTTTTAATTTTCAAAACCTTAGTCCAGATATCTAGGTGCTTCATTCAGCCTATCTTGGCTGGGTTAAGTGCTACTTCTTGGACGATTTTCCACTCGACCATGGTAAGCCTGGAGAAAATTTTTAAGAATTCAAAACTTAATGCCAAACATCCAGGCTTCATCTAACCAATCTTGTCCGTGAAAGGTGCTACTTCTTGGTTTCTTTTCCATTCAACCCCTGCCACCCTGGAGGAAATTTTTAAATTTTGAAAGCAAAAGACCAAACGTCCAGGCACTTCATCCAGCCGATCTTGGCGGGGTTAAGTGCTACTTCTTGTATGCTTTTCCACTCGACCATGGTAACCCTGGAGAAAATTTTTAAGAATTCAAAACTTAATGCCAAACATCCAGGCTACATCTAGCCAATCTTTTTCTGTGAAAGGTGCTACTTCTTGGAATCTTTTCCACTCAACCCCTGCCACCCTGGAGGAAATTTTTTAATTTTCAAAACCTGAGTCCAGATATCTAGGTGCTTCATCCAGCCTATCTTGGCTGGGTTAAGTGCTACTTCTTGGGCGCTTTTCCACTCGACCATGGTAAGCCTAGAGAAAATTTGTAAGAATTCAAAACTTAATGCCAAACATCCAGGCTTCATCTAACCAATCTTGGCCGTGAAAGGTGCTACTTCTTGGTTTCTTTTCCATTCAACCCTGCAACCCTGGAGGATTTTTTTAATTTTCAAAACCTGAGTCCAGATATCTAGGCGCTTCATCCAGCCGATCTTGGCTGGGTTAAGTGCTACTTCTTGACGCTTTTCCACTCGACCATGGTAACCCTGGAGAAAATGTTTAAGAATTCAAAACTTAATGCCAAAATTCCAGGCACTTCATCTAGCCAATCTTGGCCGTGAAAGGTGCTACTTCTTGGACTCTTTTCCATTCAATCCCTGCCACCCTGGAGGAAATTTTTAAACTTTCAAAGGAAAAGTCCAAACATCCAGGCGCTTCATCCAGCCGATCTTGGCTGGGTTAAGTGCTACTTCTTGGACGCTTTTCCACTCGACCATGGTAACCCTGGAGAAAATTTTTAAGAATTCAAAACTTAATGCCAAACATCCAGGCTTCATCTAATCAATCTTGGCCGTGAAAGTTGCTAGTTCTTGGACTCTTTTCCATTTAACCCCTGCCACCCTGGAAGAAATTTTTTAATCTTCAAAACCTGAGTCCAGATATCTTGGTGCTTCATCCAGCCGATCTTGGCTGGGTTAAGTGCTACTTCTTGGACGCTTTTCCACTCGACCATGGTAAGCCTAGAGAAAATTTTTAAAAATTCAAAACTTAATGCCAAACATCCAGGTGCTTCATCTATCCAATCTTGGCCGTGAAAGGTGCTACTTCTTGGTTTCTTTTCCATTCAACCCTGCAACCCTAGAGGAATTTTTTTAATTTTCAAAACCTGAGTCCAGATATCTAGGCGCTTCATCCAGCCGATCTTGGCTGGGTTAAGTGCTACTTCTTGGATGCTTTTCCACTCGACCATGGTAACCCTGGAGAAAATTTTTAAGAATTCGAAATTTAAAGCCAAACATCCAGGCACTTCATCTAGCCAATTTTGGCCGTGAAAGGTGCTACTTCTCGGACTCTTTTCCATTCAACCACTGCCACCCTGGAGGAAATTTTTAAATTTTCAAAGCAAAGTCCAAACATCTAGGCACTTCATCCAGCCGATCTTGGCTGGGTTAAGGGCTACTTTTTGACGCTTTACCACTCGACCATGGTTACCCTGGAGAAAATTTTTAAAAATTCAAAACTTAATGCCAAACATCCAAGCTTCATCTAGCCAATATTGGCTGTGAAAGGTGCTACTTCTTGGACTCTTTTCCATTCAACCCCTGCCACCCTGGAGGAATTTTTTTAATTTTCAAAACCTGAGTCCAGATATCTAGGTGCTACATCCAGTCGATCTTGGCTGGGTTAAGTGCTACCTCTTGACGCTTTTCCACTCGACCATGGTAACCCTGGAGAAAATTTTTAAGAATTCAAAACTTAATGCCAAACATCCAGGCTACATCTAGCCAATCTTTTCTGTGAAAGGTGCTACTTCTTGGACTCTTTCCACTCAACCCCTGCCACCCTGGAGGAAATTTTTAAATTTTGAAAGCAAAAGACCAAACGTCCAGGCGCTTCATCCAGCCGATCTTGGCGGGGTTAAGTGCTACTTCTTGTATGCTTTTCCACTCGACCATGGTAACCCTGGAGAAAATTTTTAAGGATTCAAAACTTAATGCCAAACATCCAGGCTACATATAGCCAATCTTTTTCTGTGAAAGGTGCTACTTCTTGGAATCTTTTCCACTGAACCCCTGCCACCCTGGAGGAAATTTTTAATTTTCAAAACCTTAGTCCAGATATCTAGGTGCTTCATTCAGCCTATCTTGGCTGGGTTAAGTGCTACTTCTTGGACGATTTTCCACTCGACCATGGTAAGCCTGGAGAAAATTTTTAAGAATTCAAAACTTAATGCCAAACATCCAGGCTTCATCTAACCAATCTTGGCCGTGAAAGGTGCTACTTCTTGGTTTCTTTTCCATTCAACCCCTGCAACCCTGGAGGATTTTTTTTAATTTTCAAAACCTGAGTCCAGATATCTAGGCGCTTCATCCAGCCAATCTTGGCTGGGTTAAGTGCTACTTCTTGGATGCTTTTCCACTCGACCATGGTAACCCTGGAGAAAATTTTTAAGAATTCAAGACTTAATGCCAAACATCCAGGCTTCATCTAACCAATATTGGCTGTGAAAGGTGCTACTTCTTGGACTCTTTTCCATTCAACCCCTGCCACCCTGGAGAATTTTTTTTAATTTTCAAAACCTGAGTCCAGATATCTAGGCGCGTCATCCAGTCGATCTTGGCTGGGTTAAGTGCTACTTCTTGGACGCTTTTCCACTCGACCATGAAAACCCTGGAGAAAATGTTTAAGAATTCAAAACTTAATGCCAAAATCCCAGGCACTTCATCTAGCCAATCTTGGCCGTAAAAGGTGCTACTTCTTGGACTCTTTTCCATTCAACCCCTGCCACCCTGGAGGAAATTTTTAAATTTTCAAAGGAAAAGTCCAAACATCCAGGCGCTTCATCCAGCCGATCTTGGCTGGGTTAAGTGCTACTTCTTGGACGCTTTTCCATTCGACCATGGTAACCCTGGAGAAAATGTTTAAGAATTCAAAACTTAATGCCAAAATTCCAGGCACTTCATCTAGCCAATCTCGTCCGTGAAAGGTGCTACTTCTTGGACGCTTTTCCACTCGACCATGGTAACCCTGGAGAAAATTTTTAAGAATTCAAAACTTAATGCCTAACATCCAGGCTTCATCTAGCCAATATTGGCTGTGAAAGGTGCTACTTCTTGGACTCTTTCCCACTCAACCCCTGCCACCCTGGAGGAAATTTTTAAATTTTGAAAGCAAAGACCAAACGTCCAGGCGCTTCATCCAGCCGATCTTGGCGGGGTTAAGTGCTACTTCTTGTATGCTTTTCCACTCGACCATGGTAACCCTGGAGAAAATTTTTAAGGATTCAAAACTTAATGCCAAACATCCAGGCTACATATAGCCAATCTTTTTCTGTGAAAGGTGCTACTTCTTGGAATCTTTTCCACTGAACCCCTGCCACCCTGGAGGAAATTTTTAATTTTCAAAACCTTAGTCCAGATATCTAGGTGCTTCATTCAGCCTATCTTGGCTGGGTTAAGTGCTACTTCTTGGACGATTTTCCACTCGACCATGGTAAGCCTGGAGAAAATTTTTAAGAATTCAAAACTTAATGCCAAACATCCAGGCTTCATCTAACCAATCTTGGCCGTGAAAGGTGCTACTTCTTGGTTTCTTTTCCATTCAACCCCTGCAACCCTGGAGGATTTTTTTTAATTTTCAAAACCTGAGTCCAGATATCTAGGCGCTTCATCCAGCCAATCTTGGCTGGGTTAAGTGCTACTTCTTGGATGCTTTTCCACTCGACCATGGTAACCCTGGAGAAAATTTTTAAGAATTCAAGACTTAATGCCAAACATCCAGGCTTCATCTAACCAATATTGGCTGTGAAAGGTGCTACTTCTTGGACTCTTTTCCATTCAACCCCTGCCACCCTGGAGGAATTTTTTTTAATTTTCAAAACCTGAGTCCAGATATCTAGGCGCTTCATCCAGTCGATCTTGGCTGGGTTAAGTGCTACTTCTTGACGCTTTTCCACTCGACCATGAAAACCCTGGAGAAAATGTTTAAGAATTCAAAACTTAATGCCAAAATCCCAGGCACTTCATCTAGCCAATCTTGGCCGTAAAGGTGCTACTTCTTGGACTCTTTTCCATTCAACCCCTGCCACCCTGGAGGAAATTTTTAAATTTTCAAAGGAAAAGTCCAAACATCCAGGCGCTTCATCCAGCCGATCTTGGCTGGGTTAAGTGCTACTTCTTGAGCGCTTTTCCATTCGACCATGGTAACCCTGGAGAAAATGTTTAAGAATTCAAAACTTAATGCCAAAATTCCAGGCACTTCATCTAGCCAATCTCGTCCGTGAAAGGTGCTACTTCTTGGACGCTTTTCCACTCGACCATGGTAACCCTGGAGAAAATTTTTAAGAATTCAAAACTTAATGCCTAACATCCAGGCTTCATCTAGCCAATATTGGCTGTGAAAGGTGCTACTTCTTGGACTCTTTCCCACTCAACCCCTGCCACCCTGGAGGAAATTTTTAAATTTTGAAAGCAAAAGACCAAACGTCCAGGCGCTTCATCCAGCCGATCTTGGCGGGGTTAAGTGCTACTTCTTGTATGCTTTTCCACTCGACCATGGTAACCCTGGAGAAAATTTTTAAGGATTCAAAACTTAATGCCAAACATCCAGGCTACATATAGCCAATCTTTTTCTGTGAAAGGTGCTACTTCTTGGAATCTTTTCCACTGAACCCCTGCCACCCTGGAGGAAATTTTTTAATTTTCAAAACCTTAGTCCAGATATCTAGGTGCTTCATTCAGCCTATCTTGGCTGGGTTAAGTGCTACTTCTTGGACGATTTTCCACTCGACCATGGTAAGCCTGGAGAAAATTTTTAAGAATTCAAAACTTAATGCCAAACATCCAGGCTTCATCTAACCAATCTTGGCCGTGAAAGGTGCTACTTCTTGGTTTCTTTTCCATTCAACCCCTGCAACCCTGGAGGATTTTTTTTAATTTTCAAAACCTGAGTCCAGATATCTAGGCGCTTCATCCAGCCAATCTTGGCTGGGTTAAGTGCTACTTCTTGGATGCTTTTCCACTCGACCATGGTAACCCTGGAAAAATTTTTAAGAATTCAAGACTTAATGCCAAACATCCAGGCTTCATCTAACCAATATTGGCTGTGAAAGGTGCTACTTCTTGGACTCTTTTCCATTCAACCCCTGCCACCCTGGAGGAATTTTTTTTAATTTTCAAAACCTGAGTCCAGATATCTAGGCGCGTCATCCAGTCGATCTTGGCTGGGTTAAGTGCTACTTCTTGGACGCTTTTCCACTCGACCATGAAAACCCTGGAGAAAATGTTTAAGAATTCAAAACTTAATGCCAAAATCCCAGGCACTTCATCTAGCCAATCTTGGCCGTAAAAGGTGCTACTTCTTGGACTCTTTTCCATTCAACCCCTGCCACCCTGGAGGAAATTTTTAAATTTTCAAAGGAAAAGTCCAAACATCCAGGCGCTTCATCCAGCCGATCTTGGCTGGGTTAAGTGCTACTTCTTGGACGCTTTTCCATTCGACCATGGTAACCCTGGAGAAAATGTTTAAGAATTCAAAACTTAATGCCAAAATTCCAGGCACTTCATCTAGCCAATCTCGTCCGTGAAAGGTGCTACTTCTTGGACGCTTTTCCACTCGACCATGGTAACCCTGGAGAAAATTTTTAAGAATTCAAAACTTAATGCCTAACATCCAGGCTTCATCTAGCCAATATTGGCTGTGAAAGGTGCTACTTCTTGGACTCTTTTCCATTCAACCCCTGCCACCCTGGAGGAATTTTTTTTAATTTTCAAAACCTGAGTCCAGATATCTAGGCGCTTCATCCAGTCGATCTTGGCTGGGTTAAGTGCTACTTCTTGGACGCTTTTCCACTCGACCATGGTAACCCTGGAGAAAATGTTTAAGAATTCAAAACTTAATACCAAAATTCCAGGCACTTCATCTAGCCAATCTTGGCCGTGAAAGGTGCTACTTCTTGAACTCTTTTCCATTTAACCCCTGCCACCCTGGAGGAAATTTTTAAAATTTCAAAGCAAAAGTCCAAACATCCAGGCGCTTCATCCAGCCGATCTTGGCTGGGTTAAGTGCTACTTCTTGGACGCTTTACCACTCAATCATGGTAACCCTGGAGAAAATTTTTAAGAATTCAAAACTTAATGCCAAACATCCAGGCTTCATCTAATCAATCTTGGCCGTGAAAGTTGCTACTTCTTAGACTCTTTTCCATTCAACCCCTGCCACCCTGGAAGAAATTTTTTAATCTTCAAAACCTGAGTCCAGATATCTAGGTGCTTCATCCAGCCGATCTTGGCTGGGTTAAGTGCTACTTCTTGACGCTTTTCCACTCGACCATGGTAAGCCTAGAGAAAATTTTTAAAAATTCAAAACTTAATGCCAAACATCCAGGTGCTTCATCTATCCAATCTTGGCCGTGAAAGGTGCTACTTCTTGGTTTCTTTTCCATTCAACCCCTGCAACCCTAGAGGAATTTTTTTAATTTTCAAAACCTGAGTCCAGATATCTAGGCGCTTCATCCAGCCGATCTTGGCTGGGTTAAGTGCTACTTCTTGCTACTCTTTTCCATTCAACCGCTGCCACCCTGGAGGAAATTTTTAAATTTTCAAAGTGAAAGTCCAAACATCCAGGTCAATGTCCAAAATGTCCAAACATCCAAGTCCAAAATGTTTAAGAATTCAAAACTTAATGCCAAAATTCCAGGCACTTCATCTAGCCAATCTTGGCCGTAAAAGGTGCTACTTCTTGGACTCTCTTCCATTCAACCCCTGCCACCCTGGAGGAAATTTTTTAATTTTCAAAGGAAAAGTCCAAACATCCAGGCGCTTCATCCAGCCGATATTGGCTGGGTTAAGTGTTACTTCTTGGACGCTTTTCCACTCGACCATGGTAAGCCTAGAGAAAATTTTTAAAAATTCAAAACTTAATGCCAAACATCCAGGTGCTTCATCTATCCAATCTTGGCCGTGAAAGGTGCTACTTCTTGGACTCTTTTCCATTCAACCCCTGCCACAATGGAGAAAATTTTTAATATTCAAAGCCTGAGTCCAGATATCTAGGCGCTTCATCCAGCCGATCTTGGCTGGGTTAAGTGCTACTTCTTGGACGCTTTTCCACTCGACCAGGTTAACCCTGGAGAAAATTTTTAAGAATTCAAAACTTAATGCCAAACATCCAGGTGCTTCATCCAGCCGATCTTGGCTGGGTTAAGTGCTACTTCTTGACGCTTTTCCACTCGACCATGGTAACCCTGGAGAAAATTTTTAAGAATTTAAAACTTAATGCCAAACATCCAGGCTTCATCTAGCCAATGTTGGCTGTGAAAGGCTGCTACTTCTTGGACTCTTTTCCTTCAACCCCTGCCACCCTGGAGCAATTTTTTTAATTTTCAAAACCTGAGTCCAGATATCTAGGCGCTTCATCCAGTCGATCTTGGCTGGGTTAAGTGCTGCTACTTCTTGACGCTTTTCCACTCGACCATGGTAACCCTGGAGAAAATGTTTAAGAATTCAAAACCTAATGCCAAACATCCAGGCTTCATCTAACCAATCTTGGCCGTGAAAGGTGCTACTTCTTGAACTCTTTTCAATTCAAACCCTGCCAACCTGGAGGAAATTTTTAAATTTTCAAAGCAAAAGTCCAAACGTCCAGGCGCTTCATCCAGCCGATCTTGGCTGGGTTAAGTGCTACTTCTTGGGCGCTTTTCCACTCGATCATGGTAATCCTAAAGAAAATTTTTAAGAATTCAAAACTTAAAGCCAAACATTCAGGCACTTCATCTAGCCAATTTTGGCCGTGAAAGGTGCTACTTCTTGGACTCTTTTCCATTCAACCGCTGCCACCCTGGAGGAAATTTTTAAATTTTCAAAGCAAAAGTCCAAATATCCAGGCGCTTCATTCAGCTAAACTTGGCTTGGTTAAGTTCTACTTCTTGGACGCTTTTCCACCGTCCATGGTAACCCTGGAGAAAATTTTTAAGAATTCAAAACTTAATGCCAAACATCCAGGCTTCATCTAGCCAATGTTGGCTGTGAAAGGTGATACTTCTTGGACTCTTTTCCATTCAACCCCTGCCACCCTGGAGGAAATTTTTTTAATTTTCAAAATCTGAGTCCAGATATCCAGGCGCTTCATCCAGTCGATTTTGGCTGGGTTAAGTGCTACTTCTTGGACGCTTTTTCCACTCGACCATGGTAACCCTGGAGAAAATGTTTAAGAATTCAAAACTTAATGCCAAACATCCAGGCTTGGCCGTGAAAGGTGCTACTTCTTGGACTCTTTTCCTTTCAACCCCTGACACCCTGGAAGAAATTTTTTGATTTTCAAAACCTGAGTCCAGATATCTAGGCGCTTCATCCAGCCGATCTTGGCTGGGTTAAGTGCTACTTCTTGGAAGCTTTTCCACTCGACCATGGTAACCCTAGAGAAAATTTTTAAGAATTCAAAACTTAATGCCAAACGTCCAGACGCTTCATCCAGCCGATCTTGGCTGGGTTAAGTGCTATTTCTTGGACGCTTTTCCATTCAACCCCTGCCACCCTGGAGGAATTTTTTTAATTTTCAAAACCTGAGTCCAGATATATAGGCGCTTCATCCAGCCGATCTTGGCTGGGTTAAGTGCTACTTCTTGGATGATTTTCCACTCGACCATGGTAACCCTGGAGAAAATTTTTAAGAATTCGAAATTTAAAGCCAAACATCCAGGCACTTCATCTAGCCAATTTTGGCCGTGAAAGGTGCTACTTCTCAGACTCTTTTCCATTCAACCCTTGCCACCCTGGAAGAAATTTTTAAATTTTCAAAGCAAAAGTCCAAACATCCAGGCGCTTCATCCAGCCGATCTTGGCTGGGTTAAGTGCTACTTCTTGGACGCTTTACCACTCGACCATGGTAAACCTGGAGAAAATTTTTAAGAATTCAAAACTTAATGCCAAACATCCAAGCTTCATCTAACCAATCTTGGCCGTGAAAGGTGCTACTTCTTGGTTTCTTTTCCATTCAACCCCTGCCACCCTGGAGGAAATTTTTAAATTTTGAAAGCAAAAGACCAAACGTCCAGGCACTTCATCCAGCCGATCTTGGCGGGGTTAAGTGCTACTTCTTGTATGCTTTTCCACTCGACCATGGTAACCCTGGAGAAAATTTTTAAGAATTCAAAACTTAATGCCAAACATCCAGGCTACATCTAGCCAATCTTTTCTGTGAAAGGTGCTACTTCTTGGAATCTTTTCCACTCAACCCCTGCCACCCTGGAGGAAATTTTTAATTTTCAAAACCTGAGTCCAGATATCTAGGTGCTTCATCCAGCCTATCTTGGCTGGGTTAAGTGCTACTTCTTGGCGCTTTTCCACTCGACCATGGTAAGCCTAGAGAAAATTTGTAAGAATTCAAAACTTAATGCCAAACATCCAGGCTTCATCTAACCAATCTTGGCCGTGAAAGGTGCTACTTCTTGGTTTCTTTTCCATTCAACCCTGCAACCCTGGAGGATTTTTTTAATTTTCAAAACCTGAGTCCAGATATCTAGGCGCTTCATCCAGCCGATCTTGGCTGGGTTAAGTGCTACTTCTTGGACGCTTTTCCACTCGACCATGGTAACCCTGGAGAAAATGTTTAAGAATTCAAAACTTAATGCCAAAATTCCAGGCACTTCATCTAGCCAATCTTTTTCCGTGAAAGGTGCTACTTCTTGGACTCTTTTCCATTCAATCCCTGCCACCCTGGAGAAATTTTTAAATTTTCAAAGGAAAAGTCCAAACATCCTGGCGCTTCATCCAGCCGATCTTGGCTGGGTTAAGTGCTACTTCTTGACGCTTTTCCACTCGACCATGGTAACCCTGGAGAAAAATTTTAAGAATTCAAAACTTAATGCCAAACATCCAGGCTTCATCTAATCAATCTTGGCCGTGAAAGTTGCTACTTCTTGGACTCTTTTCCATTCAATCCCTGCCACCCTGGAAGAAATTTTTTAATCTTCAAAACCTGAGTCCAGATATCTTGGTGCTTCATCCAGCCGATCTTGGCTGGGTTAAGTGCTACTTCTTGACGCTTTTCCCACTCGACCATGGTAAGCCTAGAGAAAATTTTTAAAAATTCAAAACTTAATTCCAAACATCCAGGTGCTTCATCTATCCAATCTTGGCCGTGAAAGGTGCTACTTCTTGGTTTCTTTTCCATTCAACCCCTGCAACCCTAGAGGAATTTTTTTAATTTTCAAAACCTGAGTCCAGATATCTAGGCGCTTCATCCAGCCGATCTTGGCTGGGTTAAGTGCTACTTCTTGGATGCTTTTCCACTCGACCATGGTAACCCTGGAGAAAATTTTTAAGAATTCAAATTTAAAGCCAAACATCCAGGCACTTCATCTAGCCAATTTTGGCCGTGAAAGGTGCTACTTCTCGGACTCTTTTCCATTCAACCGCTGCCACCCTGGAGGAAATTTTTAAATTTTCAAAGCAAAAGTCCAAACATCTAGGCGCTTCATCTAGCCGATCTTGGCTGGGTTAAGGGCTACTTTTTGGACGCTTTACCACTCGACCATGGTTACCCTGGAGAAAATTTTTAAAAATTCAAAACTTAATGCCAAACATCCAAGCTTCATCTAGCCAATATTGGCTGTGAAAGGTGCTACTTCTTGGACTCTTTTCCATTCAACCCCTGCCACCCTGGAGGAATTTTTTTAATTTTCAAAACCTGAGTCCAGATATCTAAGCGCTCCATCCAGTCGATCTTGGCCGGGTTAAGTGCTACCTCTTGGACGCTTTTCCACTCGACCATGGTAACCCTGGAGAAAATTTTTAAGAATTCAAAACTTAATGCCAAACATCCAGGCTACATCTAGCCAATCTTTTTCTGTGAAAGGTGCTACTTCTTGGACTCTTTTCCACTCAACCCCTGCCACCCTGGAGGAAATTTTTAAATTTTGAAAGCAAAAGACCAAACGTCCAGGCGCTTCATCCAGCCGATCTTGGCGGGGTTAAGTGCTACTTCTTGTATGCTTTTCCACTCGACCATGGTAACCCTGGAGAAAATTTTTAAGGATTCAAAACTTAATGCCAAACATCCAAGCTTCATCTAGCCAATATTGGCTGTGAAAGGTGCTACTTCTTTGACTCTTTTCCATTCAACCCCTGCCACCCTGGAGGAATTTTTTTAATTTTCCAAACCTGAGTCCAGATATCTAGGCGCTCCATCCAGTCGATCTTGGCCGGGTTAAGTGCTACCTCTTGGACGCTTTTCCACTCGACCATGGTAACCCTGGAGAAAATTTTTAAGAATTCAAAACTTAATGCCAAACATCCAGGCTACATCTAGCCAATCTTTTTCTGTGAAAGGTGCTACTTCTTGGACTCTTTTCCACTCAACCCCTGCCACCCTGGAGGAAATTTTTAAATTTTGAAAGCAAAAGACCAAACGTCCAGGCGCTTCATCCAGCCGATCTTGGCGGGGTTAAGTGCTACTTCTTGTATGCTTTTCCACTCGACCATGGTAACCCTGGAGAAAATTTTTAAGGATTCAAAACTTAATGCCAAACATCCAGGCTACATCTAGCCAATCTTTTTCTGTGAAAGGTGCTACTTCTTGGAATCTTTTCCACTGAACCCCTGCCACCCTGGAGGAAATTTTTTAATTTTCAAAACCTGAGTCCAGATATCTAAGTGCTTCATCCAGCCTATCTTGGCTGGGTTAAGTGCTACTTCTTGGACGATTTTCCACTCGACCATGGTAAGCCTGGAGAAAATTTTTAAGAATTCAAAACTTAATGCCAAACATCCAGGCTTCATCTAACCAACCTTGGCCGTGAAAGGTGCTACTTCTTGGTTTCTTTTCCATTCAACCCCTGCAACCCTGGAGGATTTTTTTTAATTTTCAAAACCTGAGTCCAGATATCTAGGCGCTTCATCCAGCCGATCTTGGCTGGGTTAAGTGCTACTTCTGGATGCTTTACCACTTGACCATGGTAACCCTGGAGAAAATTTTTAAGAATTCAAAACTTAATGCCAAACATCCAGGCTTCTTCTAACCAATCTTGGCCGTGAAAGGTGCTACTTCTTGGACTCTTTTCCATTCAACCCCTGCCACCCTGGAGGAAATTTTTAATTTTCAAAGTGAAAGTCCAAACATCCAGGCGCTTCATCCAGCTGATCTTGGCTGGGTTAAGTGCTACTTCTTGACGCTTTACCACTCGACCACGATAACCCTGGAGAAAATTTTTAACAATTCAAAACTTAATGCCAAACATCCAGGCTTCATCTAACCAATCTTGGCCGTGAAAGTTGCTACTTCTTGGACTCTTTTCCATTCAACCCCTGCCACCCTGGAGGAATTTTTTTAATTTTCAAAGACTGAGTCCAGATATCTAGGCGCTTCATCCAGCCGATCTTGGCTGGTTTAAGTGCTACTTCTTGGAAGCTTTTCCACTCGACCATGGTAACCCTGGAGAAAATTTTTAAGGAATTCAAAACTTAATGCCAAACATCCAGGCTTCATCTAGCCAATCTTTTTCCGTGAAAGGTGCTACTTCTTGGACTCATTTCCACTGAACCCTTGCCACCCTGGAGGAAATTTTTTAATTTTGAAAGCAAAAGACCAAACGTCCAGGCACTTCATCCAGCCGATCTTGGCTGGGTTAAGTGCTACTTCTTGACGGACACCAGCGTAAGTCTATTATACCTATTGCTGTGTGTTGTTCAAATTATTTCTTGCTGTTTGGAGAGAATATTTGCGTTTCCCTACTTATTTGTAGTGTGTAGTTTAGTTGTGCTGTACTTTAAGTGGTTGTAAATTGTTTGCCTCCGGGCTATTAAGAGCACTTAAGTGTGAAGGCGTTAGTTTCGTTTTTCCTGATCGACCTCCTGATTGGCTACTGCCTGGGCAAATTAGAACTAGCTTTTCGCTGTTTCCACTGCATACACTTTGTATTTATTTGTTGAGTGTGCGCTGGCGCGAAAGCGTCAGCGGAAGCGTCCAGCGCTCGTGTTCAGACTCCTCGTGTGAAGACTACGAGAGTAAAGACATACGACTTTTCCTGCGCGACTTTAACTGAGCAACGCACTTAAGTACATTTTCCTTCATTCTCTTACACATCTTCACTTCCTCTTTTCTACCTCTATCATGTGTCTCCAACTCATTCCGGTTGTCTCTCGACCTCGCCCTAACAACAAACGCAGACGACAATGCACTCCTACTAACTTACGCTCTGTCCCTACATCCTCTACTACACCCCTATCTTTCTCTGTTGGTCTGTGGAATTGCCAGTCAGCTGTCAACAAAGCTGACTTCATTTCTGCTTTTTCTTTACATTCTTCACTCAACATTCTGGGATTGACGGAGACCTGGATTCGTCCAGAAGACTCAGCAACCCCAGCAGCTCTAGCCAACAATCATTCTTTCTCACACACACCTCGTCAGGTTGGCCGGGGTGGTGGCACTGGTCTGCTCATCCCAAACAATTGGAAATATTCAACCAACTCACTTGTATGTAATTACATCTCTTTTGAATTTCATGCTATCACAGTTACTACTCCGACAAAATTCCACATAGTGGTAATCTACCGCCCCCCTGGACATATTCTAGACACCTTCCTAGAGGAGCTGGATGGATTATTGTCATCTTTTACAGACGAAGGCACTCCACTCCTACTCTTCGGGGACTTCAACATTCATCTTGACAAACCTTACGCTACGCACTTCCATTCCCTTCTAGCTTCATTTGACCTCAAACGCCTCATCACGACAAGCACCCACAAATCAGGCAACCAGCTTGATTTAATTTACACACGCAGTTGTACTGCAGACACCAGTTCAGTACAACCGCTTCACATGTCTGACCATTTCCTTCTTACATTTCAACTGCATTTTCCTATCTCTGTGCAACCAACCCCTATACCGGTTACTTTCCGACGTAACCTTCGTTCCCTTTCTCCCTCCCATCTCTCCTCTGCTGTGTCCTCCTCCCTTCCCTCACCCACCCATTTCTCTTCTTTGGATGTGAATGCAGCTACAGATACCTTGTTCAGTGCTCTAACCTCCTGTCTAGATGACATCTGCCCTCTCTCCTCCAGGCCAGCACGGACTGCCACCTCTAGCCCCTGGTTGTCTGATGTTCTCCGTGAGCATCGGGTCAAACTCAGGGCAGCGGAGAGAAAGTGGCACAAATCTAAAGATCTGACAGACCTGAGCAGGTATCAGACTTTGCTTTCTTCCTTCTCTGCCGAAATCCGCACTGCCAAATCATCATATTTCCAAAACAAGATCAACAACACTTCAGACACACGTAAGCTCTTCAGATCATTTAACTCCCTGCTCTATCCCCCCACCACCACCTCCCACCACCTCAATATCACCTGACGATTTTGCCACATTTTTACAAACAAAACAAAAGCGATCAGTAGCCAGTTCTCAGCCCCCCCAACGCACAACCCTCAACCAACCGCATCGACTACCGATTCCTCCACTTTCTCCTTCTGCTCCTCACTGAGACAGAAGTATCCAAACTTCTGCTCTCCAGCCATCCAACAACATGTCCGCTAGACCCCATACCCTCTCATCTTCTGCAAGCAATCTCCCCCACTGTCTTGCCGGCACTCACGCACATCATCAACACATCTCTCCTCACAGGCACCTTCCCCACAGCATTTAAGCAGGCTCGGGTAACCCCACTGCTCAAAAAGCCCACTTTAAACACTTCCCTTATTGATAACTACAGGCCAGTCTCTCTTCTTCCATTCATAGCGAAAACACTTGAAAGAGTGGTTTTCAACCAAGTATCACTGTTTCTTTCGAAAAACAACAAACTGGACCATAACCAATCAGGTTTCAGGTGCGGCCATTCAACTGAGACTGCGCTGCTCTCAGTCACGGAAGCCCTGCGGACTGCAAGAGCTGAATCCAAATCATCAGTTCTCATTCTGCTGGATCTATCCGCTGCTTTTGACACCGTGAATCATCAGATCCTGCTGTCTACCCTCTCATCACTGGGCATCTCTGGGATCCCACTTCGTTGGTTCGAATCCTATCTCACTGGTAGGTTTTTTAGGGTGGCCTGGGGAGGAGATGTATCCACCGCACATCAACTGGTCACTGGGGTTCCTCAGGGATCGGTTCTTGGTCCCCCTCTCTCTCCATTTACACTACATCGCTAGGCCCCATCATACAGGCTCACGGCTTCTCCTACCACTGCTACGCCGATGACACACAGCTCTACCTCTCTTTTCATCCAGACGATCCAACGGTAGCTACTCGGATCTCGGGTTGCCTGGCGGACATCTCGACATGGATGCAAGAGTACCATCTACAGCTCAACCTGACAAAGACTGAGCTGCTTGTATTCCCTGCCACTCCAACTACACAACACGACTTCACCATCCAGCTAGGTTCTTCGTCAATTACCCCATCAACCTCAGTCAGAAATCTTGGTGTAATCCTCGATGACCAACTAACCTTCAAAGATCACATTGCAAATACTGCACGATCCTGCAGGTTTGCACCACACACAACATCAGAAAGATCAGGCCCTTTCTAACAGAGCAAGCTGCACAGCTACTTGTCCAGGCCCTTGTCATTTCTAGACTGGACTACTGCAATGCTCTTCTGGCTGGACTTCCATCGAACACAATAAAACCTCTACAAATGATTCAGAATGCAGCAGCACGGCTGGTATTCAATGAGCCCAAGAGAACCCATGTTACACCTCTCTTTATCTCCTTACATTGGCTACCGATTGCAGCTCGCATCAAGTTCAAGGCACTGATGCTTGCATATAGAACAACCACAGACTCAGCACCGGTCTACTTCCACTCACTATTACAAATCTACACACCCTCTAGAAGTCTGAGATCTGCTAGCGAGCGACGCCTCGTGGTACCATCTCAAAGAGGCTCAAAATCACTCTCCAGAACTTTCTCGTTCTCTGTTCCTGGCTGGTGGAACGATCTTCCCGTACATATCCGAATGCTGGATCTCTGTCAATCTTCAAGAAACTGCTGAAAACTCACATCTTTCAGCAATACCTGACCTCATCATAAAAAAAAAAAAAAAAAAAAAAAAATTACTCTCAGTCTCTGTCTCTCTTCTCATCCCCCTTGTTTATTCCTTCCCTTCTGGCATGTACTAATTTGAACACTCCCTGTGACTGGGTGTTATAAGCACTTACCCTGTCTGTTTGTCTCTCAAAAAAATGAATCGCTGCTGTACTCTCAATTGTAAGTCGCTTTGGATAAAAGCGTCTGCAAAATGACTAAATGTAAATGTAAATGTAAATGTTTTCCACTCGACCATGGTAACCCTGGAGAAAATTTTTAAGAATTCAAAACTTAATGCCAAACATCCAGGCTTCATCTAATCAATCTTGGCCGTGAAAGGTGCTACTTCTTGGACTCTTTTACATTCAACCCCTGCCACCCTGGAGGAAATTTTTTAATTTTCAAAACCTGAGTCCAGATATCTAGGTGCTTCATCCAGCCTATCTTGGCTGGGTTAAGTGCTACTTCTTGGGCGCTTTTCCACTCGACCATGGTAAGCCTAGAGAAAATTTGTAAGAATTCAAAACTTAATGCCAAACATCCAGGCTTCATCTAACCAATCTTGGCCGTGAAAGGTGCTACTTCTTGGTTTCTTTTCCATTCAACCCCTGCAACCCTGGAGGATTTTTTTTAATTTTCAAAACCTGAGTCCAGATATCTAGGCGCTTCATCCAGCCGATCTTGGCTGGGTTAAGTGCTACTTCTTGGACGCTTTTCCACTCGACCATGGTAACCCTGGAGAAAATGTTTAAGAATTCAAAACTTAATGCCAAAATTCCAGGCACTTCATCTAGCCAATCTTGGCCGTGAAAGGTGCTACTTCTTGGACTCTTTTCCATTCAATCCCTGCCACCCTGGAAGAAATTTTTAAATTTTCAAAGGAAAAGTCCAAACATCCAGGCGCTTCATCCAGCCGATCTTGGCTGGGTTAAGTGCTACTTCTTGGACGCTTTTCCACTCGACCATGGTAACCCTGGAGAAAAATTTTAAGAATTCAAAACTTAATGCCAAACATCCAGGCTTCATCTAATCAATCTTGGCCGTGAAAATTGCTACTTCTTGGACTCTTTTCCATTCAACCCCTGCAACCCTGGAGGATTTTTTTTAATTTTCAAAACCTGAGTCCAGATATCTAGGCGCTTCATCCAGCCGATCTTGGCTGGGTTAAGTGCTACTTCTTGGACGCTTTTTCCACTCGACCATGGTAACCCTGGAGAAAATGTTTAAGAATTCAAAACTTAATGCCAAAATTCCAGGCACTTCATCTAGCCAATCTTGGCCGTGAAAGGTGCTACTTCTTGGACTCTTTTCCATTCAATCCCTGCCACCCTGGAGGAAATTTTTAAACTTTCAAAGGAAAAGTCCAAACATCCAGGCGCTTCATCCAGCCGATCTTGGCTGGGTTAAGTGCTACTTCTTGGACGCTTTTCCACTCGACCATGGTAAGCCTAGAGAAAATTTTTAAAAATTCAAAACTTAATGCCTAACATCCAGGTGCTTCATCTATCCAATCTTGGCCGTGAAAGGTGCTACTTCTTGGTTTCTTTTCCATTCAACCCCTGCAACCCTAGAGGAATTTTTTTAATTTTCAAAACCTGAGTCCAGATATCTAGGCGCTTCATCCAGCCGATCTTGGCTGGGTTAAGTGCTACTTCTTGGATGCTTTTCCACTCGACCATGGTAACCCTGGAGAAAATTTTTAAGAATTCGAAATTTAAAGCCAAACATCCAGGCACTTCATCTAGCCAATTTTGGCCGTGAAAGGTGCTACTTCTCGGACTCTTTTCCATTCAACCACTGCCACCCTGGAGGAAATTTTTAAATTTTCAAAGCAAAAGTCCAAACATCTAGGCACTTCATCCAGCCGATCTTGGCTGGGTTAAGGGCTACTTTTTGGACGCTTTACCACTCGACCATGGTTACCCTGGAGAAAATTTTTAAAAATTCAAAACTTAATGCCAAACATCCAAGCTTCATCTAGCCAATATTGGCTGTGAAAGGTGCTACTTCTTGGACTCTTTTCCATTCAACCCCTGCCACCCTGGAGGAATTTTTTAATTTTCAAAACCTGAGTCCAGATATCTAGGTGCTACATCCAGTCGATCTTGGCTGGGTTAAGTGCTACCTCTTGGGCGCTTTTCCACTCGACCATGGTAACCCTGGAGAAAATTTTTAAGAATTCAAAACTTAATGCCAAACATCCAGGCTACATCTAGCCAATCTTTTTCTGTGAAAGGTGCTACTTCTTGGACTCTTTTCCACTCAACCCCTGCCACCCTGGAGGAAATTTTTAAATTTTGAAAGCAAAAGACCAAACGTCCAGGCGCTTCATCCAGCCGATCTTGGCGGGGTTAAGTGCTACTTCTTGTATGCTTTTCCACTCGACCATGGTAACCCTGGAGAAAATTTTTAAGGATTCAAAACTTAATGCCAAACATCCAGGCTACATATAGCCAATCTTTTTCTGTGAAAGGTGCTACTTCTTGGAATCTTTTCCACTGAACCCCTGCCACCCTGGAGGAAATTTTTTAATTTTCAAAACCGTAGTCCAGATATCTAGGTGCTTCATTCAGCCTATCTTGGCTGGGTTAAGTGCTACTTCTTGGACGATTTTCCACTCGACCATGGTAAGCCTGGAGAAAATTTTTAAGAATTCAAAACTTAATGCCAAACATCCAGGCTTCATCTAACCAATCTTGGCCTTGAAAGGTGCTACTTCTTGGTTTCTTTTCCATTCAACCCCTGCAACCCTGGAGGAATTTTTTTAATTTTCAAAACCTGAGTCCAGATATCTAGGCGCTTCATCCAGCCAATCTTGGCTGGGTTAAGTGCTACTTCTTGGATGCTTTTCCACTCGACCATGGTAACCCTGGAGAAAATTTTTAAGAATTCAAAACTTAAAGCCAAACATCCAGGCACTTCATCTAGCCAATTTTGGCCGTGAAAGGTGCTACTTCTCAGACTCTTTTCCATTCAACCCCTGCCACCCTGGAGGAAATTTTTTAATTTTCAAAACCTGAGTCCAGATATCTAGGCGCTTCATCCAGCCGATCTTGGCTGGGTTAAGTGCTACTTCTTGGATGCTTTTCCACTCGACCATGGTAACCCTGGAGAACATTTTTAAGAATTCAAAACTTAATGCCAAAATTCCAGGCACTTCATCCAGCCAATCTTGGCCGTGAAAGGTGCTACTTCTTGGACTCTTTTCCATTCAACCCCTGCCACCCTGGAGGAAATTTTTAAATTTTCAAAGGAAAAGTCCAAACATCTACGCGCTTCATCCAGCCGATCTTGGCTGGGTTAAGTGCTACTTCTTGGACGCTTTACCACTCAACCATGGTAACCCTGGAGAAAATTTTTAAGAATTCAAAACTTAATGCCAAACATCCAGGCTTCATCTAATCAATCTTGGCCGTGAAAGGTGCTACTTCTTGGACTCTTTTCCATTCAACCCCTGCCACCCTGGAGGAATTTTTTTAATTTTCAAAGCAAAAGTCCAAACGTCCAGGCGCTTCATCCAGCCGATCTTGGCTGGGTTAAGTGCTACTTCTTGGACGCTTTTCCACTCGACCATGGTAACCCTGGAGAAAATGTTTAAGAATTCAAAACTTAATGCCAAAGATCCAGGCTTCATCTATCCAATCTTGGCCGTGAAAGGTGCTACTTCTTGAACTCTTTTCATTTCAAACCCTGCCAACCTGGAGGAAATTTTTTAATTTTCAAAACCTGACTCCAGATATCTAGGCGCTTCATCCCGCCGATCTTGGCTGGGTTAAGTGCTACTTCTTGGACGCTTTACCACTCGACCATGGTAACCCTGAAGAAAATTTTTAAGAATTCAAGACTTAATGCCAAACATCCAGGCTTCATCTAACCAATCTTGGCCGTGAAAGTTGCTACTTCATGGACTCTTTTCCATTCAACCCCTGCCACCCTGGAGAAAAATTTTTAATTTTCAAAGCCTGAGCCCAGATATCTAAGCGCTTCATCCAGCCGATCTTGGCTGGGTTAACTGCTACTTCTTGAAGGCTTTTCCACTCGACCATGGTAACCCTGGAGAAAATTTTTAAGAATTCAAGACTTAATGCCAAACATCCAGGCTTCATCTAACCAATCTTGGCCGTGAAAGTTGCTGCTTCTTAGACTCTTTTCCGTTCAACCCCTGCCACCCTGGAGGAAATTTTTTAATTTTCAAAGCGAAAGTCCAAACAACCAGGCGCTTCATCCAGTCGATCTTGGCTGGGTTAAGTGCTACTTCTTGAACGCTTTTCCACTCGACCATGGTAACCCTGGAGAAAATTTTTAAGAATTCAAAACTTAAAGCCAAACATCCAGGCACTTCATCTAGCCAATTTTGGCCGTGAAAGGTGCTACTTCTCGGACTCTTTTCCATTCAACCCCTGCCACCCTGGAGGAAATTTTTAAATTTTCAAAACCTGAGTCCAGATATCTAGGCGCTTCATCCAGCCGATCTTGGCTGGGTTAAGTGCTACTTCTTGGATGCTTTTCCACTCGACCATGGTAACCCTGGAGAACATTTTTAAGAATTCAAAACTTAATGCCAAAATTCCAGGCACTTCATCCAGCCAATCTTGGCCGTGAAAGGTGCTACTTCTTGGACTCTTTTCCATTCAACCCCTGCCACCCTGGAGGAAATTTTTACATTTTCAAAACCTGAGTCCAGATATCTAGGCGCTTCATCCAGCCGATCTTGGCTGGGTTAAGTGCTACTTCTTGGATGCTTTTCCACTCGACCATGGTAACCCTGGAGAACATTTTTAAGAATTCAAAACTTAATGCCAAAATTCCAGGCACTTCATCCAGCCAATCTTGGCCGTGAAAGGTGCTACTTCTTGGACTCTTTTCCATTCAACCCCTGCCACCCTGGAGGAAATTTTTAAATTTTCAAAGGAAAAGTCCAAACATCTAGGCGCTTCATCCAGCCGATCTTGGCTGGGTTAAGTGCTACTTCTTGGACGCTTTACCACTCAACCATGGTAACTGAGAGAATTAATTCTCTATTACTGTGTGTGTGTGAGCAAGGTATGACAATTGTTCTAGTCCCTTTTCGCCCTGCAGGTATAGTTTCAGGTTACTCTACTAACTCTGTAGTCTTTCATTCCTTATATAGACTTGATTTGTCTCTAGTCTGCTAGTTTTGTGAATCTTCAACCCATATATGGAGTTGTCTTTTGTCTTCTCCGTAGTGGGCAGTTGAGGCATGTCCAGCTATGCAATAGAGGTCAACGCCCCATAAGGGCTATATAAGCTGATGGTTTTTCTCTCTGTGTTAAGCTGCATTCTGAATAAACCAGATTTGATTTCACTCGTGTGGTTTGTTTCGACTGCTGCTTCCAGGCGCCTGAATTTGTTCTGTACTGCTGATGAACGGACACAGGGGGACGCATACACTGAAGAAGAGAAGTTCTTACAGTTCTGGGGGCTCGTCCGGGATACATCTGACCAGGTAAGAGAAAGTATAGTTTCACTACCTGAGTAGATGTATCCGCGTAAGTCAATTGTATCGTGTTTGATTAAATTCAGACTAGATTGACTTGTTATAGTACGTGTCCGAGTCATCAGTGGTCAGAATGGGACAAACATATCCTAAACCTGAACCCTCTGAAACACCCAAAGCATGGATGGAACGTTGTGGTTGGGGATACTACACGGTTCCATATCTTGATAATTTGGCGGGATGGACAGCGGGTACCCAGTGGCGAGATTATCCGCGTGAGGGCACTTTCGACCCAAGTCATATGAAAACAGTTTACAATTTAGTATATGGAGGTGAGGGCGACCCTGATTGGGATTACAATTATATGAGAGGAGGATATGACGTGTGGTATAAAATGGCAGAGGTTTGGAGGCAAAAGATGAATGCGTATGTTCCAAAAGCAGTTTTGAAAACTGTACCAAAACCAAAGAAAAATGATAAAGACAAACCATTGACAATGTCTAAACCGTGTGACGAGAAACCGCCACCTTATGTTGCACCGCCTGTGCCTAATGCACCGCTCCCAAAGAATCTGCCCGTGTCGAGCATTTATCCGTCCCTAGCTGCTTTGTCTGGTGAAAAGGAGCGTTGTCACAACACCCCAAAAGAGGGGCCTGACGAGGGTTCTGTAATAGACCCTGCCAGCATGTCCACCTCACCAGATAATGTAGCTGCGGTATGGGTAGCGAGGAATAAGGGAATTGATATTCAACCACCCTCTCCAAGTGCTCTGAAAGATATCCTATCTATGCTTCCTGGTGTTGAGAATCCTGTGGCTTTCGTTGATATGTTAATCAGATGCTCGCGCCACTGTCAATTAGTTGGGGCTGATTATAGATTCATTCTGCATAGCAAATTAGGCGCAGCCTACGATGAGAACGCTGTAATTAAGGCAGTACCTGTTCTCGCACCAAAATTTGACGTAGTTAAGCGCGAGGATTTAACAGAAGGAATCGGGCAAGGAAAGACCAGCAGGAAAAGGACAGTTATTGAATTTGCATGGCGTGATGATCCGGAAGAAATGATGAGCCAACTGAGTGTACAATTAAAAAAGTATCTTTTGGATTTGAAATCTTCCAACCGTGATCTGTCACAAGTCACTAACTGTAAACAGGGCAAGGATGAGACTGTTGCATGCTTTTTCACCCGTTTTTCAGACGTGTGGAAGGTTGTGGGCGGACTGAAGCTGGACATTAATGAGCCCAACCCGATGTTCATATCTACCTTTATGTCCAACTGCCTTCCAACCCACAAGGATGTTCTGAAGCACCATCTGTGTGACAGACATAACCTGAAGGTTAAAGATGCGGGGGCCAAAATCAGAACTTTAGAGAGTGATGGTATGTTCCCTGAGGTAGGAAAACGCAACGTTGTATGTGTGTCTGTAGCTGGTGGCTATGCACCAGGTACACAAGGAGGATTTAAGAAGGGCAGAAAGCCAGGAAGGTGTAATTATTGTAACAAGCCTGGGCATTGGGCTAGAGAATGTAACAAGCGCAGGGCCAATGAGCAGGCAAGGGCGGGGCAACCCCAGCCCCCGAGAGGGTCCCCACAGATGTATGCGCAGATGTATGCACAGCCTAGCAGTCAGCAGCAACAGCCTCAGGCTCCTTACCAACCTAGGGGCTACAGCGCAGCAGCCTGTCTACCGTCCTCAAGAATAGGGCAGCCCACAGAGTTCTGACCCCACTGAAGTTGTAAATTCCGCACTTTTATCTCTTTGTTTTGCTTCCCCTACAGGGCGTGACTTGCCACTCATTGAGTTACATGTGAATGGGCAAACGTACCCCTTTCTGTTGGATACTGGGGCTACGTTGTCTTCTTTGGGGTCTATGTATAATGGGCCTATATCATCATCATCTGTTAGCTCTGTGGGAATCGATGGGGTGCCCTTCAGGAGTCCTATGACTCCTCCCTTTGTTGTCTTTTGTGTGGATGATCCAAATTGTAAATTTAAGCATCGTTTTGTGTTCATGGCTGACTCTCCTTTTAATTTGCTTGGTAGAGACTTGATGTCCAAACTGTGTTTGTCTCTATCCTTTGCAGGGTCACAGCTTGTGGTTGAAACTACTTCCTCTCCCTCAGCGCCCTTGGTTGCCGTCCAAGGCCTTATAGTTCCTCATAATGTTTCTTGTGTTCACAGCAGCGGCCCTGACTGTCCTTCCCTTACAGCTCTCCCTGACTCGCTATGGGCCTTACACAAGGATGATGTTGGCCTTGTGTCCTGTGTACCATACACGCCTCCATAAAACACAGAGATCCAGTCTATAGGAAACAATATCCATTGTCAGAGGAGAAGGCACGAGGGGTAGATTGCCTTCTGATGACTTTGCTTGAACAGGGTGTTGTTGTGCCCTGCAGGAGTCCATATAATACACCAGTGAATCCTGTAAGGAAGCCTGATGGCTCCTGGCGTTTCACACAGGACCTGCGAGCTATAAATGACATCATTATACCTGTGGCTCCTGTTGTGCCAGATGTGCCAGCCATTATGGCTGCCATACCAGCTGATCATGAGTATTTCTCTGTTGTTGACCTGTGCTCTGCTTTCTTTAGTATTCCTGTGGAAATTGAGACGCAGCCTCTTTTCGCCTTCACCCACAGAGGGCGACAATATACATGGACAAGACTCCTCAGGGATTCATTGACTCTCCTGCGGTGTTTTCGCAGACTGTTTGTGACTGTTTATCTGATCTGGTAGTACCTGAAGGTTGTTGCTTTCTCCAGTATGCAGACGACCTGTTGGTCACGGGCAGGGATCTCCAATCGTGTGAACAAGCCACGTGCTGCCTACTGAGACGGCTCTCGGATTGTGGTTTCAAGGTATCAAAGACTAAATTGCAGTTTTGTAAAACTCAGGTTAACTACCTGGGCCACATTATTTCTAAAGGACAGAAACAGTTGTCCCCTGAACGTGTTAAGATTATTATGGACACCCAGAGGCCTGCTACCAAGCAGGCATTGATGGCTTTCCTTGGTCTGGTCAACTATTGTCGTCAATGGGTTCCTGACTGTTCACATTATGATAAAATTCTGAGGTCTGCTTTTTCCCACAGTGATCCTGCAGGGGTGCCGTTGACATGGAATGATGAGATGCGCAAAGCATATCATGACCTGAAGACAGCTTTGTGCTCAGCGCCTGCTTTAGGCCTGCCTGACTACACCCTGCCCTTCCATCTGTATGTGACGCATCACAGTGACACTGCCTCTGCGGTACTGGCCCAAGAACGCGGTGGAAGCTTCCGCCCGTGTGCATATCTTTCTAAAACACTTGATACTGTAGCACGTGGTTTACCCGCATGCCTTAAGGCTATAGCTGCTGCAGCATGTATGGTCACGGATGCTGAAAAGATAGTCAGAGGTCATACCTTAACTGTGCATTGCGCTCACCAGGTCCAGTATATGTTGAAACATTTGTCTACCCAACACCTGTCCGTCCAACGGCGTTGTGGGTATGAGCAGGTCCTATTGGCTACTGAAAATTTGACCATTAAGCCAACATCTTCACTTGATACTGTTGCGCATTCTTTACAGAGATTGATGAATACACAAGGTGAGTGTGTGCCTGACGATCATGATTGTTTGACCACTGTTGTCTCTGACTGTTCTATCAGGTCTGACATGAAAAGCTCACCTATGGAAGGCGCTCGCTGTTTTTTCGTTGATGGTTCTTGCTCTAAGCCTCAGGATGGTGTTTTCCTGTGTGGATACGCTGTTTGCGAGTTGCCGGATGTTGTAGTTGAGTCAGCTGCACTACCTTTCACTTCTGCTCAAGCTGCTGAACTGGTAGCGTTGACTCGTGCCTGCCACTTGGCGGCAGACCAGGATGTTAATATTTACACCGATAGTCGCTATGCATTTGGAGTAGCTCATGATTTTGGCCAAATATGGGCCACGAGAGGTTTTGTCGCTGCTGACGGCAAACCTATTTCTCACGGTTCTCTTGTGCTTGACTTAATACAGGCCTGTCGTCTTCCTAGTTCGTTGTCCATCATCAAAACTAAGGGCCATTCTGTCCTTGATACCCTTGAGGCTAGAGGTAACACTTTAGCTGACCATGCAGCCAAAACTGCTGCAGCATCTGGATTGATGCCATCATGGTTGTCGGTCTCTGCTGTTTCGACATCTGTTATGACTAGTAATATGTTACCTGACATAGATATTTGTGCTATACAGGCGGCTGCTACAGAAGCGGATGTGGCGTTTTGGATCTCTGAGGGAGCGTCAAAGAATGACAACGGTATTCTGGTTGACTCTTCCGGCCGTGTGTGTGCCAGCCTCCTGTGCCCGTTCTTGGTAAGAGAGTTTCATGGTGTCACACACCGCGGCCGAAGAGGGGTATTGGATGAAATGACCAATTTTTTGTGCATCCAACATTTAGCCACATATGTTAATTCCACTTTAGACAGGTGCATGGTTTGTGCTATGAATAATTGTTCTAAACCTTTGGCGTCGCATCAACAGCTCCCTCTGCCAGAGGGCCCATTGCAACAATGGCAAGTAGATTTCACACATCTACCTAAGAGGGGCCCATACAAATACCTATTGGTGTTTGTGGACAAATTTTCTAGATGGGTGGAGGCGTTTCCATGCCCAAAGGAAGACGCCCCCACTGTGGTACGATATCTACTCAAAGAAATAATTCCTAGATATGGTATACCACTCGCCATAGACTCTGATAAGGGCCCTGCCTTCGTGTCTAAAGTACTAATGAACCTAATGAAAGAATTGCAGATCACGTGGAGACACCACATTCCATATCATCCTCAATCATCTGGTATAGTCGAAAGGGCAAATCGTACTATCAAAGATAAATTACGAAAAGCAATGCAAACGGTCGGTCACCAAGACTGGACCTCACTGCTACCCGTTGTCCTGGCAGAAATGAGAATGTCACCCCATAAGGGTCTCAAAGGTCTATCACCATATGAGATGGTGATGGCACGCCCTTTCCCCGCGCCTTGGAGAAAGGGAGGGTGTGTTTTGGGAGATGGGGGATGTGATGTCCATATGAGTGAATATGTGCAGTTACTAATTGAAGCTCTCCACAAGAATTGGAGCAAAATGCATTCGAGTTCAGCACCTATGCCAATTGACATGACTCACCCTTTTCAAGTGGGTGACACAGTATTAGTGAAACAATTCTTAAAAATGGGAGACCCATTGACAAAACAAAATATAGTGCTCCTACCAAAATTGTTGCTGTAACTCGAACCGCCGTACTAACTGATTCTTTTCCACAGTGGATCCATGCAACCAGGCTGAAAATGCATCAATCAGCAGTATGAATGTCTAATAGTTTTCTGACCAGATTGTTATTAGCCGTCAACACCTGAACAAGGGGCCACTCTTGTAGGATCATTGATCACTACTGTCACGGGACGGGAGGGGCTGGACGGTGCGCATTACTGGACTGACGACCTGATGACTTCTTACGTAGATTGGTTGCTATTGCACAACAGAGGAGCTGAACACGCAGCGCTGTTGCTGACATAGAAACTGACTGCACATATCCTTTGATTATATTATTTAATTATTATTTGATCAGAATGCAGCTTCTGTTAGTATTCATGATTTTTGTATCATTACAATGTGTGAACTGTGTTTTACCTACTGATAATTTGTTCTGGCAATATGCCAATTGGACAGCTAGACATCACACCAATGAGTCATGTTATGTATGTCAGCAAATCATGTCATCAACTGTATCAGTGTCCATGTCTGTCATGCCTCAAAACAATATAACAACTGTATGTAGATCGCTTAATAGCTGGAAGCCTGCCGTTAACTGTGATGGGTGGAGCGGCTCAATGACATCAACACAGGTTCCTTTCCTGAAGGAACATCTTGGGATAAGGCCAATTTTTCAGAGAAATTTTACCTTTAAATTCTGTTATAATGGTACCAGTATGAATTATTCGGACCCAGTTGGTAGCATTGACCCTAGGGCTTGCGTCAATGTGTATCAACCAGTAGGGTATAAGAAATCTGGCTCACATAACGATACACACCCAGGGGATCTGATTACTACCTTTTGTAATAAGACTAGGGATTGTATACTGCTAGATATTGATTGGTGGTGGTATTGTAGTCCCCGGGCATTGTTCAAAGATATACCTGGTAATTGGAGTGGTATTTGCGCCCCAATTGAGTTATCTTACCCTGTTCAGATATTCCAGCATACCTCACAGCATAAGAAACAGTACCACAGGTTGAAGAGATCTGTAGCTGATGACGTCCCTGAGGAACATCAACTCTCAACTAAATGGCACCGGTTCTGGACCTCTTTGGTGCCCACGTATGGTGTCAGTGATCTGTGGCATCAGACCGAAGTTCTGCACTACCGTCTGGCTAAATTTGTTAATGACACCACAATTGGATTAGACGGAGCGCGGAGGGAGCTGGGTGCTCTGCGTCTGATGACCACACAGAATCGACTAGCCCTGGACATGTTGTTAGCAAAAGAAGGCGGAGTATGTGCTCTGGTTGGTGACCAGTGTTGTATGTACGTCCCAACTGAGGACGAACCTGCTGGTGCTGTGAGCCATGCTGTGAAGGAAATGAAAAAGGTTGCAGAAGACTTGTATGATGATGAACAAAAGATACAGGACTGGGGGTGGGGTATTTTACATCACCTGTTTGGCTGGATGACTCCTTTCTTTACTATGCTTGTACCAATTTTAATAATCGGTTTTGCTGTATGTGTTTTTGGACCATGCATTATGAGATGTTTGATGGATCGTGTGTATGCCACAATTGACAGTATGACAGGTCCTCGTTATACTCCGAGGGCCAGAAATTAGGCTCTTCAGCCTAAAAGAGGGGACTGAGAGAATTAATTCTCTATTACTGTGTGTGTGTGAGCAAGGTATGACAATTGTTCTAGTCCCTTTTCGCCCTGCAGGTATAGTTTCAGGTTACTCTACTAACTCTGTAGTCTTTCATTCCTTATATAGACTTGCTTTGTCTCTAGTCTGCTAGTTTTGTGAATCTTCAACCCATATATGGAGTTGTCTTTTGTCTTCTCCGTAGTGGGCAGTTGAGGCATGTCCAGCTATGCAATAGAGGTCAACGCCCCATAAGGGCTATATAAGCTGATGGTTTTTCTCTCTGTGTTAAGCTGCATTCTGAATAAACCAGATTTGATTTCACTCGTGTGGTTTGTTTCGACTGCTGCTTCCAGGCGCCTGAATTTGTTCTGTACTGCTGATGAACGGACACAGGGGGACGCATACACTGAAGAAGAGAAGTTCTTACACTTAGCAAATTGTGCTTTTTGAGCTCTAATATGACTTTTTGTGTCCAAGAGTAGAAACACACTGAAAAGGCTCATTCTGCTTTGAAACTGCATGAAAAAGCATTCTCTCGCTGAGAAACAACCTTTAAAGCACTTCTAGGCTTGTTTTGACTTCATTTGCTAAGAAGCACTAAAACAACATTTCTGTTCATGAAAAGTCAAGAACTAAGCAAAAATTGTGCTTTTTGAGCTCTAATATGACTTTTTGTGTCCAAGAGTAGAAACACACAGAAAAAGCTCAATTTGCTTTGAAACTGCATGAAAAAGCATTCTCTCGCTGAGAAACAACCTTTAAAGCACTTCTAGGCTTGTTTTGACTTCATTTGCTAAGAAGCACTAAAACAGCACTTCTGTTCATGAAAACTCAAGAACTAAGCAAATTGTGCTTTTTGAGCTCTAACATGACTTTTTGTGTCCAAGAGTAGAAACACACAGAAAAGGCTCATTCTGCTTTGAAACTGCATGGAAAAGCTTTCTCTCACTGAGAAACAACCTTTAAAGCACTTCTAGGCTTGTTTTGACTTCATTTGCTAAGAAGCACTAAAACAGCACTTCTGTTCATGAAAAGTCCAGAACTAAGCAAATTGTGCTTTTTGAGCTCTAATATGACTTTTTGTGTCCAAGAGTAGAAACACACTGAAAAGGCTCATTCTGCTTTGAAACTGCATGAAAAAGCATTCTCTCGCTGAGAAACAACCTTTAAAGCACTTCTAGGCTTGTTTTGACTTCATTTGCTAAGAAGCACTAAAACAGCACTTCTGTTCATGAAAAGTCAAGAACTAAGCAAATTGTGCTTTTGAGCTCTAATATGACTTTTTGTGTCCAAGACTAGAAACACACTGAAAAGGCTCATTCTGCTTTGAAACTGCATGAAAAAGCATTCTCTCGCTGAGAAACAACCTTTAAAGCACTTCTAGGCTTGTTTTGACTTCATTTGCTAAGAAGCACTAAAACAGCACTTCTGTTCATGAAAAGTCCAGAACTAAGCAAATTGTGCTTTTTGAGCTCTAATATGACTTTTTGTGTCCAAGAGTAGAAACACACTGAAAAGGCTCATTCTGCTTTGAAACTGCATGAAAAAGCATTCTCTCGCTGAGAAACAACCTTTAAAGCACTTCTAGGCTTGTTTTGACTTCATTTGCTAAAAGCACTAAAACAGCACTTCTGTTCATGAAAAGTCAAGAACTAAGCAAATTGTGCTTTTGAGCTCTAATATGACTTTTGTGTCCAAGACTAGAAACACACTGAAAAGGCTCATTCTGCTTTGAAACTGCATGAAAAAGCATTCTCTCGCTGAGAAACAACCTTTAAAGCACTTCTAGGCTTGATTTGACTTCATTTGCTAAGAAGCACTAAAACAGCATTTCTGTTCATGAAAAGTCAAGAACTAAGCAAATTGTGCTATTTGAGCTCTAATTTGACTTTTTGTGTCCAAGAGTAGAAACACACTGAAAAGGCTCATTCTGCTTTGAAACTGCATGAAAAAGCATTCTCTCGCTGAGAAACAACCTTTAAAGCACTTCTAGGCTTGTTTTGACTTCATTTGCTAAGAAGCACTAAAACAGCATTTCTGTTCATGAAAAGTCAAGAACTAAGCAAATTGTGCTTTTGAGCTCTAATATGATTTTTTGTGTCCAAGAGTAGAAACACACTGAAAAGGCTCATTCTGCTTTGAAACTGCATGAAAAAGCATTCTCTCGCTGAGAAATAACCTTTAAAGCACTTCTAGGCTTGATTTGACTTCATTTGCTAAGAAGCACTAAAACAGCATTTCTGTTCATGAAAAGTCAAGAACTAAGCAAATTGTGCTTTTGAGCTCTAATATGACTTTTTGTGTCCAAGACTAGAAACACACTGAAAAGGCTCATTCTGCTTTGAAACTGCATGAAAAAGCATTCTCTCGCTGAGAAACAACCTTTAAAGCACTTCTAGGCTTGTTTTGACTTCATTTGCTAAGAAGCACTAAAACAGCACTTCTGTTCATGAAAAGTCAAAAACTTAGCAAATTGTGCTTTTTGAGCTCTAATATGACTTTTTGTGTCCAAGAGTAGAAACACACTGAAAAGGCTCATTCTGCTTTGAAACTGCATGAAAAAGCATTCTCTCGCTGAGAAACAACCTTTAAAGCACTTCTAGGCTTGTTTTGACTTCATTTGCTAAGAAGCACTAAAACAGCACTTCTGTTCATGAAAAGTCCAGAACTAAGCAAATTGTGCTTTTTGAGCTCTAATATGACTTTTTGTGTCCAAGAGTAGAAACACACTGAAAAGGCTCATTCTGCTTTGAAACTGCATGAAAAAGCATTCTCTCGCTGAGAAACAACCTTTAAAGCACTTCTAGGCTTGTTTTGACTTAATTTTCTAAGAAGCACTAAAACAGCACTTCTGTTCATGAAAAGTCAAGAACTAAGCAAATTGTGCTTTTTGAGCTCTAATATGACTTTTTGTGTCAAAGACTAGAAACACACTGAAAAGGCTCATTCTGCTTTGAAACTGTATGAAAAAGCATTCTCTCGCTGAGAAACAACCTTTAAAGCACTTCTAGGCTTGTTTTGACTTCATTTGCTAAGAAGCACTAAAACAACATTTCTGTTCATGAAAAGTCAAGAACGTCTCAGGTTACGAATGTAACCATGGTTCCTCTAGGGAACGAGACGCTGCGTCACAAACGCTTTGGGAACGCCTTCAGCGTGCGCCGTTCTGAACCACGTGTAAAGTCTGCCCAATGGAGGGGAGCGACGTCATGGACGAGATGACGTCGCCGACCAGGAAGTATAAAGTGGCGCTCTGCGATGCGGCACCAGCCTCGTAGTGAAGTAAGCGCCCGGCAGGGGTGCGGGAAGTATGGCATCGGGGCGCAGCGTCTCGTTCCCTAGAGGAACCATGGTTACATTCGTAACCTGAGGCGTTCCTCTTCAGGAACTCGAGCTGCGTCTGGCAACGCTTTGGGAACGAGATGCCCACGCCGCCATAATTCCAAGGCCCTGCCTGAAAAGGGGTCCTCAGACCACCCATCAGGAAAGGACAGAGGAGCCAGGAGCAGCCCTCATGTCCAAGTTATAAAACCGGGCAAAAGTGGAGGGCGTGGACCACCCCGCAGCGTTGCAGATGTCCCCGAGGGGACACCGCTAAGATAGGCCTTAGAGGCCGCCATACCCCTTGTAGAGTGCGCTCTGACCCCGAGAGGGCATGGGAGTGCAGAGGCTTCATAGGCCAGGTGGATAGCCTCAACTATCCACCTGCTAACAGTCCGCTTAGCGGCAGCGCCACCCCTATTTGTCGGACCAAAACAAATAAGTAATTGGTCCGACCTCCGCAGAGACGCAGTCCTGCGCACATAAGTGTCCAGTGCTCGCACTGGACACATGCAGTTGAACTTCCGCTGGTCTGGATCCTGGAAGGGGAGGACAGAAGGCCTGCAGTACGATCGGCTGTGGTGTAACAGAGGGCACTTTAGGTGTATAACCCACTCGTGGGTATAAAAAAGCCTTGGACATGCCTGGGGCAAAGTCCAGGTGAGTAGGGGCCACTGAGAGGGCCTGCAGATCTCCCACCCTCCGCAGAGAGGTGATGGCGAGGAGAAATGCTGTCTTAAAAGATAAGACCGGTAAGGAACCTCTTGAGGGGCTCGAAGGGTGCCTTACACAGAGCCTCTAACACCACAACCAAATCCCAGGGGAATTTCTGGTCCGCACTGGAGGTCTCAGCCTCAGCACACCGTGGAGGAATCGTGTAACTAATGGGTGTTTACCCACTGAGTGGCCACCAATAGGGTCATGATATGCAGATATAGCTGCCACGTAGACCTTTAGGGTGGAGTGGGATAACCCGGTGGAGAATCTCGCCTGAAGGAACTCCAGCACTGAACCTACTGGGCAGTTAACTGGGTTTAAGTGGCGATCTCCACACCAGGAAGTGAACATTTCCCACCTCCTGGCATACGCGCTCCTCGTAGAGGGAGCTCTGGATTGGAGGATGGTCTCAACAACCTCAGCTGAAAGACCAGAGGCTATGAGTTGTGCCCCCTCAGGGGCCACACCCACAGCTTCAACAACTCCGGGCGAGGGTGAACTATTGTTCCCCCCTGAGAGAGAGTAGATCCGGCCTCAGGGGGATCTCCCACGGATGACCGTCTATTAGGCCGATAAGGTCCGCAAACCATACTCGGCCCGGCCAGAACGGGGCTACCAACAGTAGTCTGACTCCGTCCTGGCGCACTCTCGCCAGAACCCCGGGGAGCAGGGCAATCGGGGGAAATGCGTACAGGCGACGCCTTGGCCACGCCTGTGACATGGCATCCAGTCCCAGGGGAGCTGGATGAACTAGAGAGAACCAGAGGGGACATTGTGCATTCCTCGAGAAGCAAAGAGGTCCACCTCTGCCTGGTAAAATCTCGACCAGATCTGCTTCACCACGTCGGGGTGAAGCATCCATTCCCCCGGCCTCAACCCCTGTCTCGACAGGGTGTCGGCTCCCGTATTGAGATGCCCAGGGATGTAGATCGCTCTCAGCGAGCAGATTTTGCCCTGGGACCACACAAGGATCTGGTGCGCCAGCTTGTTCAAGAAGCGCGACATGCAGACCTCCCTGGTGGTTGATGTAAGAGACCACCGCTGTGTTGTCGGTGTGCACCAACACATGGTGACCTCTCAGGTCTGGGAGAAAGTGCTTCAAAGCACGAAATACCGCTAACATCTCTAGCAGATTGATGTGCCACCCCTGGTGGTGATCGCTCCACAGACCGTGGGCCGGGCGCCCGTTCAATACTGCGCCCCAACCGGTTAGGGATGCATCTGTCGCAAGGGAGGTCCGGCGACATAGAGCTCCTAACCTTGGGCCCTGATTCAGGAACCAAGGCTTCCTCCACAAGTCTAAGGCCCGAACTGCACGGCGTGACACTTTGATCTTGCGGAGTGGGTTTCCCCTCGGGGAGAACCCCTTGGTCCTGAGCCACCACTGTAGGGGTCTCATGTACAGCAGGCCAAAGGGTATCACGTTGGACGCAGCTGCCATCAGGCCCAACAGTCTCTGATACTGCTTGACAGTGAATGACTGGCCTTCCCTGACTCTCTCGACTGACATGAGGATTGACTGCACACGGGCAGGAGACAAGCGTGCCCACATTGTGGTCGAATCCCACACCACGCCTAGGTATGTGGTCCTCTGAGCGGGGCGCAATACACTCTTCTTGGCGTTCAGTCTCAAACCCAGCTCCCCCATGTGAGACAGAACAACATCTCGATGTTGAACTGCCATCTGCTCTGATTGAGCTAATATCAACCAATCGTCGATATAATTGAGTATGCGGATGCCCTGGAGTCTCAGTGGAGCCAGAGCTGCATCCATACACTTCGTAAATGTGCGGGGTGAGAGTGCTAGGCGAGCGGAAGTACTCGATATTGGTATGCTACGCCCCCGAAAGCGAACCTCAGAAACTTCCTGTGTTGAGGAAGGATGGATATATGGAAGTATGCGTCTTTCAGATCTATGTTGACAAACCAGTCCTCGGATCTGATTTGAGTCACCACATGCTTGATGGTAAGCATTTTGAACTTCAGTCTGCTGACTGAGCGGTTCAAGACCCTCAGATCTAGGATAGGACGCAACCCCCCGTCCTTCTTTGGAACAATGAAGTAGCGGCTGTAAAACCCAGATTCCACAGCATGAGGAGGGACCACCTCGATGGCCTCCTTCCTGAGCAGGGATCCTACTTCCTGTTCCATCACCAGAGCCTGCTGGGGGCCGACTACTGTCGGTGTGACTCCCCTGAATGTCGGTGGTGGAAAACCGAACTGAATTCGATAGCCTTTCTCTATCGTTAGTATGACCCATTGAGATACATTTGGCAGAAGTTTCCACGCTGCTAAATAATCTACTAAGGAATCAGCCTCTCGAGGCTGACCTCTGGTGTGTGAGATACAGGTAACCCGGTGGCCTGAAACGGTTGACCGGCAGGCAGACAACGGGCTAGCTGTAAACGGGACCCGCGGGAAAGCGCGTTCCCGGCCGTGACGCACCCTCGGGTGAATCCGGCTGGGGAAACGTGCTGGAAGCCTCCGCACTCTGGCACGAGGGCAGAGACAGCGGAGTTACTCCTGAGGGCCCTGAGGAGGAGCGGGTGCCGTCTGACCCGGCATTAACTGATCCTCCCAGGAGGAGCAGCCCTCAGAAGCCCTGAGCCACTCATATCAGGGCTTCTTGGCCGTGGACTTCCTGTCCAAAAGGCCCTCAGGTCTTTAGGACCGAAGCCCCGGCCCAGAGCGCCGCCGCCCCTGCTGTTTTTAGGGAGAACGAGAGGCGGCGCTCTGTTTTGCACATGCCTATATGAGGAGCCGGCACGCGGTGGGGGCATCTCTCGTCCCGATGCCCCTGAGATCGGCGCGGGAGGAAACTCTTGAACGCCGCCGCCTGTTTACGGGCCTCCTGGTACCTATCGGCGACCTCATTAACGGAGTCGCCGAATAGGCCAGAAGGCTGCAGGGGCGTCAATAGGCAGACCCTGTCCCGCTCTTTCATGTCGGACAGGGTCAGCCAGAGATGCCTCTCGCGGCGGCCACAGGGATGACATAGACCGCCCTACAGCACGGGCGGTCTCCTTGGTGACGCGGGCAGCAGAGGTCAGCCGTCCGGCGCAGTTCTGCGATGTCATCGGACCTGACCCCCTCTCCTCATCAATCTCTTTCAGCAGGTCGGCTTGGTATGCCTGCAACACCGCCATAGTGTGCATGCAAGCCCCAGCCAATCCTGCTGCCAGCGTACCTTAGCCATCAAAGCCGGCGTTGTTCTCAGCGGCCTTGATGGTAAGGTCGAGCCTTCAAAGACGATGCCGCACCGGGGACAGATAGGTAGCCAGAGACTGCTCTACCGGGGCATCGCCTTATAGCCGCACTCCGCGACTCCGCCACATTACCGTAATGACTAGCAGCGGTGGGGAGAAAACACGAGCGAATCTGGCCTTCCCAGGACCTCGACAGCTCACTGTGGAGGTCTGGGAAGAATGGAAGGCTCCGTCTCAGAGGTGGCTGCTTCGCTCTCAGAAACCTTTCATCCAATTTAGATTTCTGAGGCTCAGCAATTCGCTCGGCGGGCCAATCGATGTTTAATTTGGCAACCGCACGAGTTACCACCTCTAAGAGCTCCTCATATTGCGGCGTGTGCAACGGCGCGCCGTCCACCACGTCAACATCAACCTCCTCGGAGGAAGAGTGGCGCAGTGGGCGTCTCCCCGTGGCCGAAGAAGCCGGATGCGGGCTTGGACCCACGGGATTGAGCGCCCGACCTGGCGGACTCCGATGGAGAAAGGGACGAGCCCGTCTCCATCTCCTCCGCCAGATCGAGTTGCGATCCCCAGACGTGCGCTCGTCGCTCCGCCTCGGCGGAAGCGGGTCCCGCACCCTGGGGGCGCTGGTGAAGTCTCCTCGTGAAAGAGAGACCTCCGGGGCGGAGTGTTCGCAGCGGTAGCTGCAAACAATGCGGACAATCAGTCCCCTCGAGGGCTGGCGCCGCGTGCTCGCTCTCCCAGGCACGCCACGCACAAGCTGTGTGTGTCCCCACCCGTGATATAACGAGGGCAGGGATCAGCACACCGCTTGAAACGCGACGGCACACCAGCGTGTTTCGCCTTAGATTTTCTCTTTAATTTCTGATCATCAGCCATATATTCTCTTTTAAGCTAGACAATACAGACAATAAATAGACAGACAATAACATGTAGCGCTTACTGAACGCAGAAAGCTGGTGCCGGCATCGCAGAGCGTCACTTTATACTTCCTGGTCGGCGGCGTCATCTGCGTCCATGACGTCGCTCCCCTCCATTGGGCAGACTTTACACGTGGTTCAGAACGGCGCACGCTGAAGGCGTTCCCAAAGCGTTTGTGACGCAGCTCGAGTTCCTGAAGAGGAACTAAGCAAATTGTGCTTTTTGAGCTCTAATATGACTTTTTGTGTCCAAGAGTAGAAACACACAGAAAAAGCTCAATTTGCTTTGAAACTGCATGAAAAAGCATTCTCTCGCTGAGAAACAACCTTTAAAAAACTTCTAGGCTTGTTTTGACTTCATTTGCTAAGAAGCACTAAAACAGAACTTCTGTTAATAAAAAGTCAAGAACTAAGCAAATTGTGCTTTTTGAGCTCTAATATGACTTTTTGTGTCCAAGAGTAGAAACACACTGAAAAGGCTCATTCTGCTTTGAAACTGCATGAAAAAGCATTCTCTCGCTGAGAAACAACCTTTAAAGCACTTCTAGGCTTGTTTTGACTTCATTTGCTAAAAAGAACTAAAACAGCATTTCTGATCATAAAAAGTCAAGAACTAAGCAAATTGTGCTTTTTGAGCTCTAATATGACTTTTTGTGTCCAAGAGTAGAAACACACAGAAAAAGCTCAATTTGCTTTGAAACTGCATGAAAAAGCATTCTCTCGCTGAGAAACAACCTTTAAAGCACTTCTAGGCTTGTTTTGACTTCATTTGCTAAGAAGCACTAAAACAGCATTTCTGTTCATGAAAAGTCAAGAACTAAGCAAATTGTGCTTTTTGAGCTCTAATATGACTTTTTTGTGTCCAAGAGTAGAAACACACAGAAAAAGCTCAATTTGCTTTGAAACTGCATGGAAAAGCTTTCTCTCGCTGAGAAACAACCTTTAAAGCACTTCTAGGCTTGTTTTGAGTTCATTTTCTAAGATGCACTAAAACATCATTTCTGATCATGAAAAGTCAAGAACTAAGCAAATTGTGCTTTTTGAGCTCTAATATGACTTTTTGTGTCCAAGACTAGAAACACACTGAAAAGGCTCATTCTGCTTTGAAACTGTATGAAAAAGCATTCTCTCGCTGAGAAACAACCTTTAAAGCACTTCTAGGCTTGTTTTGACTTCATTTGCTAAGAAGCACTAAAACAACATTTCTGTTCATGAAAAGTCAAGAACTAAGCAAAAATTGTGCTTTTTGAGCTCTAATATGATTTTTTGTGTCCATGAGTAGAAACACACTGAAAAGGCTCATTCTGCTTTGAAACTGCATGAAAAAGCATTCTCTCACTGAGAAACAACCTTTAAAGCACTTCTAGGCTTGTTTTGACTTCATTTGCTAAGAAGCACTAAAACAGCACTTCTGTTCATGAAAAGTCAGAACTAAGCAAATTGTGCTTTTTGAGCTCTAATATGACTTTTTGTGTCCAAGAGTAGAAACACACTGAAAAGGCTCATTCTGCTTTGAAACTGCATGAAAAAGCATTCTCTCGCTGAGAAACAACCTTTAAAGCACTTCTAGGCTTGTTTTGACTTCATTTGCTAAGAAGCACTAAAACAGCACTTCTGTTCATGAAAAGTCCAGAACTAAGCAAATTGTGCTTTTTGAGCTCTAATATGACTTTTTGTGTCCAAGAGTAGAAACACACTGAAAAGGCTCATTCTGCTTTGAAACTGCATGAAAAAGCATTCTCTCGCTGAGAAACTACCTTTAAAGCACTTCTAGGCTTGTTTTGACTTCATTTGCTAAGAAGCACTAAAACAGCACTTCTGTTCATGAAAAGTCTAGAACTAAGCAAATTGTGCTTTTTGAGCTCTAATATGACTTTTTGTGTCCAAGAGTAGAAACACACAGAAAAAGCTCAATTTGCTTTGAAACTGCATGAAAAAGCATTCTCTCGCTGAGAAACAACCTTTAAAGCACTTCTAGGCTTGTTTTGACTTCATTTGCTAAGATGCACTAAAACAACATTTCTGTTCATTAAAAGTCAAGAACTAAGCAAATTGAGCTTTTTGAGCTCTAATATGACTTTTTGTGTCCAAGAGTAGAAACACACAGAAAAAGCTCAATTTGCTTTGAAACTGCATGAAAAAGCATTCTCTCGCTGAGAAACAACCTTTAAAGCACTTCTAGGCTTGTTTTGACTTAATTTGCTAAGAAGCACTAAAACAGCATTTCTGTTCATAAAAAGTCAAGAACTAAGCAAATTGTGCTTTTTGAGCTCTAATATGACTTTTTGTGTCCAAGACTAGAAACACACTGAAAAGGCTCATTCTGCTTTGAAACTGCATGAAAAAGCATTCTCTCGCTGAGAAACAACCTTTAAAGCACTTCTAGGCTTGTTTTGACTTCATTTGCTAAGAAGCACTAAAACAGCACTTCTGTTCATGAAAAGTCAGAACTAAGCAAATTGTGCTTTTGAGCTCTAATATGACTTTTTGTGTCCAAGAGTAGAAACACACTGAAAAGGCTCATTCTGCTTTGAAACTGCATGAAAAAGCATTCTCTCGCTGAGAAACTACCTTTAAAGCACTTCTAGGCTTGTTTTGACTTCATTTGCTAAGAAGCACTAAAACAGCACTTCTGTTCATGAAAAGTCTAGAACTAAGCAAATTGTGCTTTTTGAGCTCTAATATGACTTTTTGTGTCCAAGACTAGAAACACACTGAAAAGGCTCATTCTGCTTTGAAACTGCATGAAAAAGCATTCTCTCGCTGAGAAACAACCTTTAAAGCACTTCTAGTCTTGATTTGACTTCATTTGCTAAGAAGCACTAAAACAGCATTTCTGTTCATGAAAAGTCAAGAACTAAGCAAATTGTGCTATTTGAGCTCTAATTTGACTTTTTGTGTCCAAGAGTAAGAAACACACTGAAAAGGCTCATTCTGCTTTGAAACTGCATGAAAAAGCATTCTCTCGCTGAGAAACAACCTTTAAAGCACTTCTAGGCTTGTTTTGACTTCATTTGCTAAGAAGCACTAAAACAGCATTTCTGTTCATGAAAAGTCAAGAACTAAGCAAATTGTGCTTTTTGAGCTCTAATATGACTTTTTGTGTCCAAGACTAGAAACACACAGAAAAAGCTCAATTTGCTTTGAAACTGCATGAAAAAGCATTCTCTCGCTGAGAAACAACCTTTAAAGCACTTCTAGGCTTGTTTTGACTTCATTTGCTAAGATGCACTAAAACAACATTTCTGTTCATTAAAAGTCAAGAACTAAGCAAATTGAGCTTTTGAGCTCTAATATGACTTTTGTGTCCAAGAGTAGAAACACACAGAAAAAGCTCAATTTGCTTTGAAACTGCATGAAAAAGCATTCTCTCGCTGAGAAACAACCTTTAAAGCACTTCTAGGCTTGTTTTGACTTAATTTGCTAAGAAGCACTAAAACAGCATTTCTGTTCATAAAAAGTCAAGAACTAAGCAAATTGTGCTTTTTGAGCTCTAATATGACTTTTTGTGTCCAAGACTAGAAACACACTGAAAAGGCTCATTCTGCTTTGAAACTGCATGAAAAAGCATTCTCTCGCTGAGAAACAACCTTTAAAAGCACTTCTAGGCTTGTTTTGACTTCATTTGCTAAGAAGCACTAAAACAGCATTTCTGTTCATGAAAAGTCAAAACTAAGCAAATTGTGCTTTTTGAGCTCTAATATGACTTTTTGTGTCCAAGAGTAGAAACACACTGAAAAGGCTCATTCTGCTTTGAAACTGCATGAAAAAGCATTCTCTCGCTGAGAAACTACCTTTAAAGCACTTCTAGGCTTGTTTTGACTTCATTTGCTAAGAAGCACTAAAACAGCACTTCTGTTCATGAAAAGTCAAGAACTAAGCAAATTGTGCTTTTGAGCTCTAATATGACTTTTTGTGTCCAAGACTAGAAACACACTGAAAAGGCTCATTCTGCTTTGAAACTGCATGAAAAAGCATTCTCTCGCTGAGAAACAACCTTTAAAGCACTTCTAAGCTTGTTTTGACTTCATTTGCTAAGAAGCACTAAAACAGCACTTCTGTTCATGAAAAGTCCAGAACTAAGCAAATTGTGCTTTTTGAGCTCTAATATGACTTTTTGTGTCCAAGAGTAGAAACACACTGAAAAGGCTCATTCTGCTTTGAAACTGCATGAAAAAGCATTCTCTCGCTGAGAAACTACCTTTAAAGCACTTCTAGGCTTGTTTTGACTTCATTTGCTAAGAAGCACTAAAACAGCACTTCTGTTCATGAAAAGTCTAGAACTAAGCAAATTGTGCTTTTTGAGCTCTAATATGACTTTTTGTGTCCAAGACTAGAAACACACTGAAAAGGCTCATTCTGCTTTGAAACTGCATGAAAAAGCATTCTCTCGCTGAGAAACAACCTTTAAAGCACTTCTAGTCTTGATTTGACTTCATTTGCTAAGAAGCACTAAAACAGCATTTCTGTTCATGAAAAGTCAAGAACTAAGCAAATTGTGCTATTTGAGCTCTAATTTGACTTTTTGTGTCAAGAGTAAGAAACACACTGAAAAGGCTCATTCTGCTTTGAAACTGCATGAAAAAGCATTCTCTCGCTGAGAAACAACCTTTAAAGCACTTCTAGGCTTGTTTTGACTTAATTTGCTAAGAAGCACTAAAACAGCATTTCTGTTCATGAAAAGTCAAGAACTAAGCAAATTGTGCTTTTTGAGCTCTAATATGATTTTTTGTGTCCATGAGTAGAAACACACTGAAAAGGCTCATTCTGCTTTGAAACTGCATGAAAAAGCATTCTCTCACTGAGAAACAACCTTTAAAAGCACTTCTAGGCTTGTTTTGACTTCATTTGCTAAGAAGCACTAAAACAGCACTTCTGTTCATGAAAAGTCAAGAACTAAGCAAATTGTGCTTTTTGAGCTCTAATATGACTTTTGTGTCCAAGAGTAGAAACACACTGAAAAGGCTCATTCTGCTTTGAAACTGCATGAAAAAGCATTCTCTCGCTGAGAAACTACCTTTAAAGCACTTCTAGGCTTGTTTTGACTTCATTTGCTAAGAAGCACTAAAACAGCACTTCTGTTCATGAAAAGTCAAGAACTAAGCAAATTGTGCTTTTGAGCTCTAATATGACTTTTTGTGTCCAAGACTAGAAACACACTGAAAAGGCTCATTCTGCTTTGAAACTGCATGAAAAAGCATTCTCTCGCTGAGAAACAACCTTTAAAGCACTTCTAGGCTTGTTTTGACTTCATTTGCTAAAAGCACTAAAACAGCACTTCTGTTCATGAAAAGTCAGAACTAAGCAAATTGTGCTTTTGAGCTCTAATATGACTTTTTGTGTCCAAGAGTAGAAACACACTGAAAAGGCTCATTCTGCTTTGAAACTGCATGAAAAAGCATTCTCTCGCTGAGAAACTACCTTTAAAGCACTTCTAGGCTTGTTTTGACTTCATTTGCTAAGAAGCACTAAAACAGCACTTCTGTTCATGAAAAGTCTAGAACTAAGCAAATTGTGCTTTTTGAGCTCTAATATGACTTTTTGTGTCCAAGACTAGAAACACACTGAAAAGGCTCATTCATCTGCTTTGAAACTGCATGAAAAAGCATTCTCTCGCTGAGAAACAACCTTTAAAAGCACTTCTAGTCTTGATTTGACTTCATTTGCTAAGAAGCACTAAAACAGCATTTCTGTTCATGAAAAGTCAAGAACTAAGCAAATTGTGCTATTTGAGCTCTAATTTGACTTTTTGTGTCCAAGAGTAAGAAACACACTGAAAAGGCTCATTCTGCTTTGAAACTGCATGAAAAAGCATTCTCTCGCTGAGAAACAACCTTTAAAGCACTTCTAGGCTTGTTTTGACTTCATTTGCTAAGAAGCACTAAAACAGCATTTCTGTTCATGAAAAGTCAAGAACTAAGCAAATTGTGCTTTTTGAGCTCTAATATGATTTTTTGTGTCCATGAGTAGAAACACACTGAAAAGGCTCATTCTGCTTTGAAACTGCATGAAAAAGCATTCTCTCACTGAGAAACAACCTTTAAAGCACTTCTAGGCTTGATTTGACTTCATTTGCTAAGAAGCACTAAAACAGCATTTCTGTTCATGAAAAGTCAAGAACTAAGCAAATTGTGCTTTTGAGCTCTAATATGACTTTTGTGTCCAAGACTAGAAACACACTGAAAAGGCTCATTCTGCTTTGAAACTGCATGAAAAAGCATTCTCTCGCTGAGAAACAACCTTTAAAAAAGCACTTCTAGGCTTGTTTTGACTTCATTTGCTAAGAAGCACTAAAACAGCACTTCTGTTCATGAAAAGTCAAAAACTTAGCAAATTGTGCTTTTGAGCTCTAATATGACTTTTTGTGTCCAAGAGTAGAAACACACTGAAAAGGCTCATTCTGCTTTGAAACTGCATGAAAAAGCATTCTCTCTGAGAAACAACCTTTAAAGCACTTCTAGGCTTGTTTTGACTTCATTTGCTAAGAAGCACTAAAACAACATTTCTGTTCATGAAAAGTCAAAGAACTAAGCAAAAATTGTGCTTTTGAGCTCTAATATGACTTTTTGTGTCCAAGAGTAGAAACACACAGAAAAAGCTCAATTTGCTTTGAAACTGCATGAAAAAGCATTCTCTCGCTGAGAAACAACCTTTAAAGCACTTCTAGGCTTGTTTTGATTTCATTTGCTAAGAAGCACTAAAACAGCACTTCTGTTCATGAAAAGTCAAGAACTAAGCAAATTGTGCTTTTGAGCTCTAATATGACTTTTTGTGTCCAAGAGTAGAAACACACTGAAAAGGCTCATTCTGCTTTGAAACTGCATGAAAAAGCATTCTCTCGCTGAGAAACAACCTTTAAAAAAGCACTTCTAGGCTTGTTTTGACTTCATTTGCTAAGAAGCACTAAAACAGCACTTCTGTTCATGAAAAGTCAAGAACTAAGCAAATTGTGCTTTTTGAGCTCTAATATGACTTTTTGTGTCCAAGACTAGAAACACACTGAAAAGGCTCATTCTGCTTTGAAACTGCATGAAAAAGCATTCTCTCGCTGAAAAACAACCTTTAAAGCACTTCTAGGCTTGTTTTGACTTCATTTGCTAAAAGCACTAAAACAGCACTTCTGTTCATGAAAAGTCAAGAACTAAGCAAATTGTGCTTTTGAGCTCTAATATGACTTTTTGTGTCCAAGAGTAGAAACACACTGAAAAGGCTCATTCTGCTTTGAAACTGCATGAAAAAGCATTCTCTCGCTGAGAAACAACCTTTAAAGCACTTCTAGGCTTGTTTTGACTTCATTTGCTAAGAAGCACTAAAACAGCACTTCTGTTCATGAAAAGTCAAGAACTAAGCAAATTGTGCTTTTGAGCTCTAATATGACTTTTTGTGTCCAAGACTAGAAACACACTGAAAAGGCTCATTCTGCTTTGAAACTGCATGAAAAAGCATTCTCTCGCTGAGAAACAACCTTTAAAAGCACTTCTAGGCTTGATTTGACTTCATTTGCTAAGAAGCACTAAAACAGCATTTCTGTTCATGAAAAGTCAAGAACTAAGCAAATTGTGCTATTTGAGCTCTAATTTGACTTTTTGTGTCCAAGAGTAAGAAACACACTGAAAAGGCTCATTCTGCTTTGAAACTGCATGAAAAAGCATTCTCTCGCTGAGAAACAACCTTTAAAGCACTTCTAGGCTTGTTTTGACTTCATTTGCTAAAAGCACTAAAACAGCATTTCTGTTCATGAAAAGTCAAGAACTAAGCAAATTGTGCTTTTGAGCTCTAATATGATTTTTGTGTCCATGGTAGAAACACACTGAAAAGGCTCATTCTGCTTTGAAACTGCATGAAAAAGCATTCTCTCACTGAGAAACAACCTTTAAAGCACTTCTAGGCTTGATTTGACTTCATTTGCTAAGAAGCACTAAAACAGCACTTCTGTTCATGAAAAGTCAAAAACTTAGCAAATTGTGCTTTTGAGCTCTAATATGACTTTTTGTGTCCAAGAGTAGAAACACACTGAAAAGGCTCATTCTGCTTTGAAACTGCATGAAAAAGCATTCTCTCTGAAAACAACCTTTAAAGCACTTCTAGGCTTGTTTTGACTTCATTTGCTAAGAAGCACTAAAACAGCACTTCTGTTCATGAAAAGTCAAGAACTAAGCAAAAATTGTGCTTTTTGAGCTCTAATATGACTTTTTGTGTCCAAGAGTAGAAACACACAGAAAAAGCTCAATTTGCTTTGAAACTGCATGAAAAAGCATTCTCTCGCTGAGAAACAACCTTTAAAAAGCACTTCTAGGCTTGTTTTGACTTCATTTGCTAAGAAGCACTAAAACAGCACTTCTGTTCATGAAAAGTCAGAACTAAGCAAATTGTGCTTTTGAGCTCTAATATGACTTTTTGTGTCCAAGAGTAGAAACACACTGAAAAGGCTCATTCTGCTTTGAAACTGCACGAAAAAGCATTCTCTCGCTGAGAAACAACCTTTAAAGCACTTCTAGGCTTGTTTTGACTTCATTTGCTAAGAAGCACTAAAACAGCACTTCTGTTCATGAAAAGTCAGAACTAAGCAAATTGTGCTTTTGAGCTCTAATATGACTTTTTGTGTCCAAGACTAGAAACACACTGAAAAGGCTCATTCTGCTTTGAAACTGCATGAAAAAGCATTCTCTCGCTGAGAAACAACCTTTAAAGCACTTCTAGGCTTGTTTTGACTTCATTTGCTAAGAAGCACTAAAACAGCACTTCTGTTCATGAAATTCCAGAACTAAGCAAATTGTGCTTTTTGAGCTCTAATATGACTTTTTGTGTCCAAGAGTAGAAACACACTGAAAAGGCTCATTCTGCTTTGAAACTGCATGAAAAAGCATTCTCTCGCTGAGAAACAACCTTTAAAGCACTTCTAGGCTTGTTTTGACTTCATTTGCTAAGAAGCACTAAAACAGCACTTCTGTTCATGAAAAGTCAAGAACTAAGCAAATTGTGCTTTTTGAGCTCTAATATGACTTTTTGTGTCCAAGACTAGAAACACACTGAAAAGGCTCATTCTGCTTTGAAACTGCATGAAAAAGCATTCTCTCGCTGAGAAACAACCTTTAAAGCACTTCTAGGCTTGATTTGACTTCATTTGCTAAGAAGCACTAAAACAGCATTTCTGTTCATGAAAAGTCAAGAACTAAGCAAATTGTGCTTTTTGAGCTCTAATATGACTTTTTGTGTCCAAGAGTAGAAACACACTGAAAAGGCTCATTCTGCTTTGAAACTGCATGAAAAAGCATTCTCTCGCTGAGAAACAACCTTTAAAGCACTTCTAGGCTTGTTTTGACTTCATTTGCTAAGAAGCACTAAAACAGCATTTCTGTTCATGAAAAGTCAAGAACTAAGCAAATTCTGCTTTTTGAGCTCTAATATGATTTTTTGTGTCCATGAGTAGAAACACACTGATAAGGCTCATTCTGCTTTGAAACTGCATGAAAAAGCATTCTCTCGCTGAAAACAACCTTTAAAGCACTTCTAGGCTTGTTTGACTTCATTTGCTAAGAAGCACTAAAACAGCATTTCTGTTCATGAAAAGTCAAGAACTAAGCAAATTGTGCTTTTTGAGCTCTAATATGACTTTTTGTGTCCAAGAGTAGAAACACACTGAAAAGGCTCATTCTGCTTTGAAACTGCATGAAAAAGCATTCTCTCGCTGAGAAACAACCTTTAAAAAGCACTTCTAGGCTTGTTTTGACTTCATTTGCTAAGAAGCACTAAAACAGCATTTCTGTTCATGAAAAGTCAAGAACTAAGCAAATTGTGCTATTTGAGCTCTAATTTGACTTTTTGTGTCCAAGAGTAGAAACACACTGAAAAGGCTCATTCTGCTTTGAAACTGCATGAAAAAGCATTCTCTCGCTGAGAAACAACCTTTAAAGCACTTCTAGGCTTGATTTGACTTCATTTGCTAAGAAGCACTAAAACAGCATTTCTGTTCATGAAAAGTCAAGAACTAAGCAAATTGTGCTTTTGAGCTCTAATATGACTTTTGTGTCCAAGAGTAGAAACACACTGAAAAGGCTCATTCTGCTTTGAAACTGCATGAAAAAGCATTCTCTCGCTGAGAAACAACCTTTAAAAAAGCACTTCTAGGCTTGTTTTGACTTCATTTGCTAAAAGCACTAAAACAGCATTTCTGTTCATGAAAAGTCAAGAACTAAGCAAATTGTGCTATTTGAGCTCTAATTTGACTTTTTGTGTCCAAGAGTAGAAACACACTGAAAAGGCTCATTCTGCTTTGAAACTGCATGAAAAAGCATTCTCTCGCTGAGAAACAACCTTTAAAAAGCACTTCTAGGCTTGATTTGACTTCATTTGCTAAGAAGCACTAAAACAGCATTTCTGTTCATGAAAAGTCAAGAACTAAGCAAATTGTGCTTTTTTGAGCTCTAATATGACTTTTTGTGTCCAAGACTAGAAACACACTGAAAAGGCTCATTCTGCTTTGAAACTGCATGAAAAAGCATTCTCTCGCTGAGAAACAACCTTTAAAGCACTTCTAGGCTTGTTTTGACTTCATTTGCTAAGAAGCACTAAAACAGCATTTCTGTTCATGAAAAGTCAAAAACTTAGCAAATTGTGCTTTTGAGCTCTAATATGACTTTTTGTGTCCAAGAGTAGAAACACACTGAAAAGGCTCATTCTGCTTTGAAACTGCATGAAAAAGCATTCTCTCGCTGAGAAACAACCTTTAAAAAGCACTTCTAGGCTTGTTTTGACTTCATTTGCTAAAAGCACTAAAACAACATTTCTGTTCATGAAAAGTCAAAGAACTAAGCAAATTGTGCTTTTGAGCTCTAATATGACTTTTTGTGTCCAAGAGTAGAAACACACAGAAAAAGCTCAATTTGCTTTGAAACTGCATGAAAAAGCATTCTCTCGCTGAGAAACAACCTTTAAAAAGCACTTCTAGGCTTGTTTTGACTTCATTTGCTAAAAGCACTAAAACAGCACTTCTGTTCATGAAAAGTCAAGAACTAAGCAAATTGTGCTTTTGAGCTCTAATATGACTTTTTGTGTCCAAGACTAGAAACACACTGAAAAGGCTCATTCTGCTTTGAAACTGCATGAAAAAGCTTTCTCTCGCTGAGAAACAACCTTTAAAGCACTTCTAGGCTTGTTTTGACTTCATTTGCTAAGAAGCACTAAAACAGCACTTCTGTTCATGAAAAGTCAGAACTAAGCAAATTGTGCTTTTGAGCTCTAATATGACTTTTTGTGTCCAAGAGTAGAAACACACTGAAAAGGCTCATTCTGCTTTGAAACTGCATGAAAAAGCATTCTCTCGCTGAGAAACAACCTTTAAAAGCACTTCTAGGCTTGTTTTGACTTCATTTGCTAAGAAGCACTAAAACAGCACTTCTGTTCATGAAAAGTCAAGAACTAAGCAAATTGTGCTTTTGAGCTCTAATATGACTTTTTGTGTCCAAGACTAGAAACACACTGAAAAGGCTCATTCTGCTTTGAAACTGCATGAAAAAGCATTCTCTCGCTGAGAAACAACCTTTAAAAAAAGCACTTCTAGGCTTGTTTTGACTTCATTTGCTAAACACTAAAACAGCACTTCTGTTCATGAAAAGTCAAGAACTAAGCAAATTGTGCTTTTGAGCTCTAATATGACTTTTTGTGTCCAAGAGTAGAAACACACTGAAAAGGCTCATTCTGCTTTGAAACTGCATGAAAAAGCATTCTCTCGCTGAGAAACAACCTTTAAAGCACTTCTAGGCTTGTTTTGACTTCATTTGCTAAGAAGCACTAAAACAGCACTTCTGTTCATGAAAAGTCAAGAACTAAGCAAATTGTGCTTTTGAGCTCTAATATGACTTTTTGTGTCCAAGACTAGAAACACACTGAAAAGGCTCATTCTGCTTTGAAACTGCATGAAAAAGCATTCTCTCGCTGAGAAACAACCTTTAAAAAGCACTTCTAGGCTTGTTTTGACTTCATTTGCTAAGAAGCACTAAAACAGCACTTCTGTTCATGAAAAGTCAAGAACTAAGCAAATTGTGCTTTTGAGCTCTAATATGACTTTTTGTGTCCAAGACTAGAAACACACTGAAAAGGCTCATTCTGCTTTGAAACTGCATGAAAAAGCATTCTCTCGCTGAGAAACAACCTTTAAAAAGCACTTCTAGGCTTGTTTTGACTTCATTTGCTAAGAAGCACTAAAACAGCACTTCTGTTCATGAAAAGTCAAGAACTAAGCAAATTGTGCTTTTGAGCTCTAATATGACTTTTTGTGTCCAAGACTAGAAACACACTGAAAAGGCTCATTCTGCTTTGAAACTGCATGAAAAAGCATTCTCTCGCTGAGAAACAACCTTTAAAGCACTTCTAGGCTTGTTTTGACTTCATTTGCTAAAAGCACTAAAACAGCACTTCTGTTCATGAAAAGTCAAGAACTAAGCAAATTGTGCTTTTTGAGCTCTAATATGACTTTTTGTGTCCAAGAGTAGAAACACACTGAAAAGGCTCATTCTGCTTTGAAACTGCATGAAAAAGCATTCTCTCGCTGAGAAACTACCTTTAAAAAACACTTCTAGGCTTGTTTTGACTTCATTTGCTAAGAAGCACTAAAACAGCACTTCTGTTCATGAAAAGTCAAGAACTAAGCAAATTGTGCTTTTGAGCTCTAATATGACTTTTTGTGTCCAAGACTAGAAACACACTGAAAAGGCTCATTCTGCTTTGAAACTGCATGAAAAAGCATTCTCTCGCTGAGAAACAACCTTTAAAACACTTCTAGGCTTGTTTTGACTTCATTGCTAAAAGCACTAAAACAGCACTTCTGTTCATGAAAAGTCAAGAACTAAGCAAATTGTGCTTTTGAGCTCTAATATGACTTTTTGTGTCCAAGAGTAGAAACACACTGAAAAGGCTCATTCTGCTTTGAAACTGCATGAAAAAGCATTCTCTCACTGAGAAACTACCTTTAAAGCACTTCTAGGCTTGTTTTGACTTCATTTGCTAAGAAGCACTAAAACAGCACTTCTGTTCATGAAAAGTCTAGAACTAAGCAAATTGTGCTTTTGAGCTCTAATATGACTTTTTGTGTCCAAGACTAGAAACACACTGAAAAGGCTCATTCTGCTTTGAAACTGCATGAAAAAGCATTCTCTCGCTGAGAAACAACCTTTAAAAAGCACTTCTAGGCTTGTTTTGACTTCATTTGCTAAGAAGCACTAAAACAGCATTTCTGTTCATGAAAAGTCAAGAACTAAGCAAATTTTGCTTTTGAGCTCTAATATGATTTTTGTGTCCATGACTAGAAACACACTGAAAAGGCTCATTCTGCTTTGAAACTGCATGAAAAAGCATTCTCTCACTGAAAACAACCTTTAAAGCACTTCTAGGCTTGTTTGACTTCATTTGCTAAAAGCACTAAAACAGCATTTCTGTTCATGAAAAGTCAAGAACTAAGCAAATTGTGCTTTTGAGCTCTAATATGATTTTTTGTCCAGAGTAGAAACACACTGAAAAGGCTCATTCTGCTTTGAAACTGCATGAAAAAGCATTCTCTCGCTGAAAACAACCTTTAAAAAGCACTTCTAGGCTTGTTTGACTTCATTTGCTAAGAAGCACTAAAACAGCATTTCTGTTCATGAAAAGTCAAGAACTAAGCAAATTGTGCTTTTGAGCTCTAATATGACTTTTTGTGTCCAAGACTAGAAACACACTGAAAAGGCTCATTCTGCTTTGAAACTGCATGAAAAAGCATTCTCTCGCTGAAAACAACCTTTAAAAGCACTTCTAGGCTTGTTTTGACTTCATTTGCTAAGAAGCACTAAAACAGCATTTCTGTTCATGAAAAGTCAAAAACTAAGCAAATTGTGCTTTTGAGCTCTAATATGACTTTTTGTGTCCAAGAGTAGAAACACACTGAAAAGGCTCATTCTGCTTTGAAACTGCATGAAAAAGCATTCTCTCGCTGAGAAACAACCTTTAAAAAAGCACTTCTAGGCTTGTTTTGACTTCATTTGCTAAAAGCACTAAAACAACATTTCTGTTCATGAAAAGTCAAGAACTAAGCAAAAATTGTGCTTTTGAGCTCTAATATGACTTTTTGTGTCCAAGAGTAGAAACACACAGAAAAAGCTCAATTTGCTTTGAAACTGCATGAAAAAGCATTCTCTCGCTGAGAAACAACCTTTAAAGCACTTCTAGGCTTGTTTTGACTTCATTTGCTAAGAAGCACTAAAACAGCATTTCTGTTCATGAAAAGTCAAGAACTAAGCAAATTGTGCTTTTGAGCTCTAACATGACTTTTTGTGTCCAGAGTAGAAACACACAGAAAAGGCTCATTCTGCTTTGAAACTGCATGAAAAAGCTTTCTCTCACTGAGAAACAACCTTTAAAGCACTTCTAGGCTTGTTTTGACTTCATTTGCTAAGAAGCACTAAAACAGCACTTCTGTTCATGAAAAGTCAAGAACTAAGCAAATTGTGCTTTTGAGCTCTAATATGACTTTTTGTGTCCAAGAGTAGAAACACACTGAAAAGGCTCATTCTGCTTTGAAACTGCATGAAAAAGCATTCTCTCGCTGAGAAACAACCTTTAAAAAAACACTTCTAGGCTTGTTTTGACTTCATTTGCTAAGAAGCACTAAAACAGCACTTCTGTTCATGAAAAGTCAAGAACTAAGCAAATTGTGCTTTTGAGCTCTAATATGACTTTTTGTGTCCAAGACTAGAAACACACTGAAAAGGCTCATTCTGCTTTGAAACTGCATGAAAAAGCATTCTCTCGCTGAGAAACAACCTTTAAAAAGCACTTCTAGGCTTGTTTTGACTTCATTTGCTAAAAGCACTAAAACAGCACTTCTGTTCATGAAAAGTCAAGAACTAAGCAAATTGTGCTTTTGAGCTCTAATATGACTTTTTGTGTCCAAGAGTAGAAACACACTGAAAAGGCTCATTCTGCTTTGAAACTGCATGAAAAAGCATTCTCTCGCTGAGAAACAACCTTTAAAGCACTTCTAGGCTTGTTTTGACTTCATTTGCTAAGAAGCACTAAAACAGCACTTCTGTTCATGAAAAGTCAAGAACTAAGCAAATTGTGCTTTTGAGCTCTAATATGACTTTTTGTGTCCAAGACTAGAAACACACTGAAAAGGCTCATTCTGCTTTGAAACTGCATGAAAAAGCATTCTCTCGCTGAGAAACAACCTTTAAAAAGCACTTCTAGGCTTGTTTTGACTTCATTTGCTAAGAAGCACTAAAACAGCACTTCTGTTCATGAAAAGTCAAGAACTAAGCAAATTGTGCTTTTGAGCTCTAATATGACTTTTTGTGTCCAAGAGTAGAAACACACTGAAAAGGCTCATTCTGCTTTGAAACTGCATGAAAAAGCATTCTCTCGCTGAGAAACAACCTTTAAAAACACTTCTAGGCTTGTTTTGACTTCATTTGCTAAGAAGCACTAAAACAGCACTTCTGTTCATGAAAAGTCAAGAACTAAGCAAATTGTGCTTTTGAGCTCTAATATGACTTTTTGTGTCCAAGACTAGAAACACACTGAAAAGGCTCATTCTGCTTTGAAACTGCATGAAAAAGCATTCTCTCGCTGAGAAACAACCTTTAAAGCACTTCTAGGCTTGTTTTGACTTCATTTGCTAAGAAGCACTAAAACAGCACTTCTGTTCATGAAAAGTCAGAACTAAGCAAATTGTGCTTTTGAGCTCTAATATGACTTTTGTGTCCAAGAGTAGAAACACACTGAAAAGGCTCATTCTGCTTTGAAACTGCATGAAAAAGCATTCTCTCGCTGAGAAACTACCTTTAAAGCACTTCTAGGCTTGTTTTGACTTCATTTGCTAAGAAGCACTAAAACAGCACTTCTGTTCATGAAAAGTCAAGAACTAAGCAAATTGTGCTTTTGAGCTCTAATATGACTTTTTGTGTCCAAGACTAGAAACACACTGAAAAGGCTCATTCTGCTTTGAAACTGCATGAAAAAGCATTCTCTCGCTGAGAAACAACCTTTAAAGCACTTCTAGGCTTGTTTTGACTTCATTTGCTAAGAAGCACTAAAACAGCACTTCTGTTCATGAAAAGTCAAGAACTAAGCAAATTGTGCTTTTGAGCTCTAATATGACTTTTTGTGTCCAAGAGTAGAAACACACTGAAAAGGCTCATTCTGCTTTGAAACTGCATGAAAAAGCATTCTCTCGCTGAGAAACTACCTTTAAAGCACTTCTAGGCTTGTTTTGACTTCATTTGCTAAAAGCACTAAAACAGCACTTCTGTTCATGAAAAGTCTAGAACTAAGCAAATTGTGCTTTTGAGCTCTAATATGACTTTTTGTGTCCAAGACTAGAAACACACTGAAAAGGCTCATTCTGCTTTGAAACTGCATGAAAAAGCATTCTCTCGCTGAGAAACAACCTTTAAAAAGCACTTCTAGGCTTGTTTTGACTTCATTTGCTAAGAAGCACTAAAACAGCATTTCTGTTCATGAAAAGTCAAGAACTAAGCAAATTTTGCTTTTTGAGCTCTAATATGATTTTTTGTGTCCATGAGTAGAAACACACTGAAAAGGCTCATTCTGCTTTGAAACTGCATGAAAAAGCATTCTCTCACTGAGAAACAACCTTTAAAGCACTTCTAGGCTTGATTTGACTTCATTTGCTAAGAAGCACTAAAACAGCATTTCTGTTCATGAAAAGTCAAGAACTAAGCAAATTGTGCTTTTGAGCTCTAATATGATTTTTTTGTCCAAGAGTAGAAACACACTGAAAAGGCTCATTCTGCTTTGAAACTGCATGAAAAAGCATTCTCTCGCTGAGAAACAACCTTTAAAAAGCACTTCTAGGCTTGATTTGACTTCATTTGCTAAGAAGCACTAAAACAGCATTTCTGTTCATGAAAAGTCAAGAACTAAGCAAATTGTGCTTTTGAGCTCTAATATGACTTTTGTGTCAAGACTAGAAACACACTGAAAAGGCTCATTCTGCTTTGAAACTGCATGAAAAAGCATTCTCTCGCTGAGAAACAACCTTTAAAGCACTTCTAGGCTTGTTTTGACTTCATTTGCTAAGAAGCACTAAAACAGCATTTCTGTTCATGAAAAGTCAAAAACTTAGCAAATTGTGCTTTTGAGCTCTAATATGACTTTTGTGTCCAAGAGTAGAAACACACTGAAAAGGCTCATTCTGCTTTGAAACTGCATGAAAAAGCATTCTCTCACTGAGAAAACAACCTTTAAAAAAAGCACTTCTAGGCTTGATTTGACTTCATTTGCTAAGAAGCACTAAAACAGCATTTCTGTTCATGAAAAGTCAAGAACTAAGCAAATTGTGCTTTTGAGCTCTAATATGATTTTTGTGTCCAAGAGTAGAAACACACTGAAAAGGCTCATTCTGCTTTGAAACTGCATGAAAAAGCATTCTCTCGCTGAGAAACAACCTTTAAAGCACTTCTAGGCTTGATTTGACTTCATTTGCTAAGAAGCACTAAAACAGCATTTCTGTTCATGAAAAGTCAAGAACTAAGCAAATTGTGCTTTTGAGCTCTAATATGACTTTTTGTGTCCAAGACTAGAAACACACTGAAAAAGAGGCTCATTCTGCTTTGAAACTGCATGAAAAAGCATTCTCTCGCTGAAACAACCTTTAAAGCACTTCTAGGCTTGTTTGACTTCATTTGCTAAGAAGCACTAAAACAGCATTTCTGTTCATGAAAAGTCAAAACTAAGCAAATTGTGCTTTTGAGCTCTAATATGACTTTTTGTGTCCAAGAGTAGAAACACACTGAAAAGGCTCATTCTGCTTTGAAACTGCATGAAAAAGCATTCTCTCGCTGAGAAACAACCTTTAAAAAAAGCACTTCTAGGCTTGTTTTGACTTCATTTGCTAAGAAGCACTAAAACAACATTTCTGTTCATGAAAAGTCAAGAACTAAGCAAAAATTGTGCTTTTTGAGCTCTAATATGACTTTTTGTGTCCAAGAGTAGAAACACACAGAAAAAGCTCAATTTGCTTTGAAACTGCATGAAAAAGCATTCTCTCGCTGAGAAACAACCTTTAAAGCACTTCTAGGCTTGTTTGACTTCATTTGCTAAAAGCACTAAAACAGCACTTCTGTTCATGAAAAGTCAAGAACTAAGCAAATTGTGCTTTTTGAGCTCTAACATGACTTTTTGTGTCCAAGAGTAGAAACACACAGAAAAGGCTCATTCTGCTTTGAAACTGCATGGAAAAGCTTTCTCTCGCTGAGAAACAACCTTTAAAGCACTTCTAGGCTTGTTTTGACTTCATTTGCTAAGAAGCACTAAAACAGCACTTCTGTTCATGAAAAGTCAGAACTAAGCAAATTGTGCTTTTGAGCTCTAATATGACTTTTTGTGTCCAAGAGTAGAAACACACTGAAAAGGCTCATTCTGCTTTGAAACTGCATGAAAAAGCATTCTCTCGCTGAGAAACAACCTTTAAAAGCACTTCTAGGCTTGTTTTGACTTCATTTGCTAAGAAGCACTAAAACAGCACTTCTGTTCATGAAAAGTCAAGAACTAAGCAAATTGTGCTTTTTGAGCTCTAATATGACTTTTTGTGTCCAAGACTAGAAACACACTGAAAAGGCTCATTCTGCTTTGAAACTGCATGAAAAAGCATTCTCTCGCTGAAAACAACCTTTAAAAAGCACTTCTAGGCTTGTTTTGACTTCATTTGCTAAAAGCACTAAAACAGCACTTCTGTTCATGAAAAGTCAAGAACTAAGCAAATTGTGCTTTTGAGCTCTAATATGACTTTTTGTGTCCAAGAGTAGAAACACACTGAAAAGGCTCATTCTGCTTTGAAACTGCATGAAAAAGCATTCTCTCGCTGAAACAACCTTTAAAGCACTTCTAGGCTTGTTTTGACTTCATTTGCTAAGAAGCACTAAAACAGCACTTCTGTTCATGAAAAGTCAAGAACTAAGCAAATTGTGCTTTTGAGCTCTAATATGACTTTTTGTGTCCAAGACTAGAAACACACTGAAAAGGCTCATTCTGCTTTGAAACTGCATGAAAAAAGCATTCTCTCGCTGAGAAACAACCTTTAAAAAGCACTTCTAGGCTTGTTTTGACTTCATTTGCTAAGAAGCACTAAAACAGCATTTCTGTTCATGAAAAGTCAAGAACTAAGCAAATTGTGCTTTTTGAGCTCTAATATGACTTTTTGTGTCCAAGACTAGAAACACACTGAAAAGGCTCATTCTGCTTTGAAACTGCATGAAAAAGCATTCTCTCGCTGAGAAACAACCTTTAAAGCACTTCTAGGCTTGTTTTGACTTCATTTGCTAAGAAGCACTAAAACAGCATTTCTGTTCATGAAAAGTCAAAAACTAAGCAAATTGTGCTTTTGAGCTCTAATATGACTTTTTGTGTCAAGAGTAGAAACACACTGAAAAGGCTCATTCTGCTTTGAAACTGCATGAAAAAGCATTCTCTCGCTGAGAAACAACCTTTAAAGCACTTCTAGGCTTGTTTTGACTTCATTTGCTAAGAAGCACTAAAACAGCATTTCTGTTCATGAAAAGTCAAGAACTAAGCAAAAATTGTGCTTTTGAGCTCTAATATGACTTTTGTGTCCAAGAGTAGAAACACACAGAAAAAGCTCAATTTGCTTTGAAACTGCATGAAAAAGCATTCTCTCGCTGAGAAACAACCTTTAAAGCACTTCTAGGCTTGTTTGACTTCATTTGCTAAGAAGCACTAAAACAGCACTTCTGTTCATGAAAAGTCAAGAACTAAGCAAATTGTGCTTTTTGAGCTCTAATATGACTTTTTGTGTCCAAGAGTAGAAACACACAGAAAAGGCTCATTCTGCTTTGAAACTGCATGGAAAAGCTTTCTCTCGCTGAGAAACAACCTTTAAAAAACACTTCTAGGCTTGTTTTGACTTCATTTGCTAAAAGCACTAAAACAGCACTTCTGTTCATGAAAAGTCAGAACTAAGCAAATTGTGCTTTTTGAGCTCTAATATGACTTTTTGTGTCCAAGAGTAGAAACACACTGAAAAGGCTCATTCTGCTTTGAAACTGCATGAAAAAGCATTCTCTCGCTGAGAAACAACCTTTAAAGCACTTCTAGGCTTGTTTTGACTTCATTTGCTAAAGCACTAAAACAGCACTTCTGTTCATGAAAAGTCAAGAACTAAGCAAATTGTGCTTTTGAGCTCTAATATGACTTTTTGTGTCCAAGACTAGAAACACACTGAAAAGGCTCATTCTGCTTTGAAACTGCATGAAAAAGCATTCTCTCGCTGAGAAACAACCTTTAAAGCACTTCTAGGCTTGTTTTGACTTCATTTGCTAAAAAGCACTAAAACAGCACTTCTGTTCATGAAAAGTCAGAACTAAGCAAATTGTGCTTTTGAGCTCTAATATGACTTTTTGTGTCCAAGAGTAGAAACACACTGAAAAGGCTCATTCTGCTTTGAAACTGCATGAAAAAGCATTCTCTCGCTGAAAACTACCTTTAAAGCACTTCTAGGCTTGTTTTGACTTCATTTGCTAAAAGCACTAAAACAGCACTTCTGTTCATGAAAAGTCAAGAACTAAGCAAATTGTGCTTTTGAGCTCTAATATGACTTTTTGTGTCCAAGACTAGAAACACACTGAAAAGGCTCATTCTGCTTTGAAACTGCATGAAAAAGCATTCTCTCGCTGAGAAACAACCTTTAAAGCACTTCTAGGCTTGTTTTGACTTCATTTGCTAAGAAGCACTAAAACAGCACTTCTGTTCATGAAAAGTCAGAACTAAGCAAATTGTGCTTTTGAGCTCTAATATGACTTTTTGTGTCCAAGAGTAGAAACACACTGAAAAGGCTCATTCTGCTTTGAAACTGCATGAAAAAGCATTCTCTCGCTGAGAAACAACCTTTAAAGCACTTCTAGGCTTGTTTTGACTTCATTTGCTAAACACTAAAACAGCACTTCTGTTCATGAAAAGTCAAGAACTAAGCAAATTGTGCTTTTGAGCTCTAATATGACTTTTGTGTCCAAGACTAGAAACACACTGAAAAGGCTCATTCTGCTTTGAAACTGCATGAAAAAGCATTCTCTCGCTGAGAAACAACCTTTAAAAGCACTTCTAGGCTTGTTTTGACTTCATTTGCTAAAAGCACTAAAACAGCACTTCTGTTCATGAAAAGTCAAGAACTAAGCAAATTGTGCTTTTGAGCTCTAATATGACTTTTTGTGTCCAAGAGTAGAAACACACTGAAAAGGCTCATTCTGCTTTGAAACTGCATGAAAAAGCATTCTCTCGCTGAAAACAACCTTTAAAAACACTTCTAGGCTTGTTTTGACTTCATTTGCTAAGAAGCACTAAAACAGCACTTCTGTTCATGAAAAGTCAAGAACTAAGCAAATTGTGCTTTTTTGAGCTCTAATATGACTTTTTGTGTCCAAGACTAGAAACACACTGAAAAGGCTCATTCTGCTTTGAAACTGCATGAAAAAGCATTCTCTCGCTGAAACAACCTTTAAAAAGCACTTCTAGGCTTGTTTTGACTTCATTTGCTAAAAGCACTAAAACAGCACTTCTGTTCATGAAAAGTCAGAACTAAGCAAATTGTGCTTTTGAGCTCTAATATGACTTTTTGTGTCCAAGAGTAGAAACACACTGAAAAGGCTCATTCTGCTTTGAAACTGCATGAAAAAGCATTCTCTCGCTGAGAAACTACCTTTAAAGCACTTCTAGGCTTGTTTTGACTTCATTTGCTAAGAAGCACTAAAACAGCACTTCTGTTCATGAAAAGTCTAGAACTAAGCAAATTGTGCTTTTGAGCTCTAATATGACTTTTTGTGTCCAAGACTAGAAACACACTGAAAAGGCTCATTCTGCTTTGAAACTGCATGAAAAAGCATTCTCTCATGAGAAACAACCTTTAAAGCACTTCTAGGCTTGTTTTGACTTCATTTGCTAAAAGCACTAAAACAGCATTTCTGTTCATGAAAAGTCAAGAACTAAGCAAATTTTGCTTTTGAGCTCTAATATGATTTTTGTGTCCAAGACTAGAAACACACTGAAAAGGCTCATTCTGCTTTGAAACTGCATGAAAAAGCATTCTCTCACTGAGAAACAACCTTTAAAAAGCACTTCTAGGCTTGATTTGACTTCATTTGCTAAGAAGCACTAAAACAGCATTTCTGTTCATGAAAAGTCAAGAACTAAGCAAATTGTGCTTTTGAGCTCTAATATGATTTTTGTGTCCAAGAGTAGAAACACACTGAAAAGGCTCATTCTGCTTTGAAACTGCATGAAAAAGCATTCTCTCGCTGAGAAACAACCTTTAAAAGCACTTCTAGGCTTGTTTGACTTCATTTGCTAAGAAGCACTAAAACAGCATTTCTGTTCATGAAAAGTCAAGAACTAAGCAAATTGTGCTTTTTGAGCTCTAATATGACTTTTTGTGTCCAAGACTAGAAACACACTGAAAAGGCTCATTCTGCTTTGAAACTGCATGAAAAAGCATTCTCTCGCTGAGAAACAACCTTTAAAAACACTTCTAGGCTTGTTTTGACTTCATTTGCTAAGAAGCACTAAAACAGCATTTCTGTTCATGAAAAGTCAAAAACTTAGCAAATTGTGCTTTTTGAGCTCTAATATGACTTTTTGTGTCCAAGAGTAGAAACACACTGAAAAGGCTCATTCTGCTTTGAAACTGCATGAAAAAGCATTCTCTCACTGAGAAACAACCTTTAAAGCACTTCTAGGCTTGTTTGACTTCATTTGCTAAGAAGCACTAAAACAGCATTTCTGTTCATGAAAAGTCAAGAACTAAGCAAATTGTGCTTTTTGAGCTCTAATATGATTTTTTGTGTCCAAGAGTAGAAACACACTGAAAAGGCTCATTCTGCTTTGAAACTGCATGAAAAAGCATTCTCTCGCTGAGAAACAACCTTTAAAGCACTTCTAGGCTTGATTTGACTTCATTTGCTAAGAAGCACTAAAACAGCATTTCTGTTCATGAAAAGTCAAGAACTAAGCAAATTGTGCTTTTTGAGCTCTAATATGACTTTTTGTGTCCAAGACAGAAACACACTGAAAAGGCTCATTCTGCTTTGAAACTGCATGAAAAAGCATTCTCTCGCTGAGAAACAACCTTTAAAAAAAACACTTCTAGGCTTGTTTTGACTTCATTTGCTAGAAGCACTAAAACAGCATTTCTGTTCATGAAAAGTCAAAAACTTAGCAAATTGTGCTTTTTGAGCTCTAATATGACTTTTTGTGTCCAAGAGTAGAAACACACTGAAAAGGCTCATTCTGCTTTGAAACTGCATGAAAAAGCATTCTCTCGCTGAGAAACAACCTTTAAAGCACTTCTAGGCTTGTTTTGACTTCATTTGCTAAGAAGCACTAAAACAACATTTCTGTTCATGAAAAGTCAAGAACTAAGCAAAAATTGTGCTTTTTGAGCTCTAATATGACTTTTTGTGTCCAAGAGTAGAAACACACAGAAAAAGCTCAATTTGCTTTGAAACTGCATGAAAAAGCATTCTCTCGCTGAGAAACAACCTTTAAAGCACTTCTAGGCTTGTTTTGACTTCATTTGCTAAGAAGCACTAAAACAGCACTTCTGTTCATGAAAAGTCAAGAACTAAGCAAATTGTGCTTTTTGAGCTCTAACATGACTTTTTGTGTCCAAGAGTAGAAACACACAGAAAAGGCTCATTCTGCTTTGAAACTGCATGGAAAAGCTTTCTCTCGCTGAGAAACAACCTTTAAAAAAGCACTTCTAGGCTTGTTTTGACTTCATTTGCTAAGAAGCACTAAAACAGCACTTCTGTTCATGAAAAGTCCAGAACTAAGCAAATTGTGCTTTTTGAGCTCTAATATGACTTTTTGTGTCCAAGAGTAGAAACACACTGAAAAGGCTCATTCTGCTTTGAAACTGCATGAAAAAGCATTCTCTCGCTGAGAAACAACCTTTAAAGCACTTCTAGGCTTGTTTTGACTTCATTTGCTAAGAAGCACTAAAACAGCACTTCTGTTCATGAAAAGTCAAGAACTAAGCAAATTGTGCTTTTTGAGCTCTAATATGACTTTTTGTGTCCAAGACTAGAAACACACTGAAAAGGCTCATTCTGCTTTGAAACTGCATGAAAAAGCATTCTCTCGCTGAGAAACAACCTTTAAAGCACTTCTAGGCTTGTTTTGACTTCATTTGCTAAGAAGCACTAAAACAGCACTTCTGTTCATGAAAAGTCCAGAACTAAGCAAATTGTGCTTTTTGAGCTCTAATATGACTTTTTGTGTCCAAGAGTAGAAACACACTGAAAAGGCTCATTCTGCTTTGAAACTGCATGAAAAAGCATTCTCTCGCTGAGAAACTACCTTTAAAGCACTTCTAGGCTTGTTTTGACTTCATTTGCTAAGAAGCACTAAAACAGCACTTCTGTTCATGAAAAGTCAAGAACTAAGCAAATTGTGCTTTTTGAGCTCTAATATGACTTTTTGTGTCCAAGACTAGAAACACACTGAAAAGGCTCATTCTGCTTTGAAACTGCATGAAAAAGCATTCTCTCGCTGAGAAACAACCTTTAAAGCACTTCTAGGCTTGTTTTGACTTCATTTGCTAAGAAGCACTAAAACAGCATTTCTGTTCATGAAAAGTCAAGAACTAAGCAAATTGTGCTTTTTGAGCTCTAATATGACTTTTTGTGTCCAAGACTAGAAACACACTGAAAAGGCTCATTCTGCTTTGAAACTGCATGAAAAAGCATTCTCTCGCTGAGAAACAACCTTTAAAGCACTTCTAGGCTTGTTTTGACTTCATTTGCTAAGAAGCACTAAAACAGCATTTCTGTTCATGAAAAGTCAAAAACTTAGCAAATTGTGCTTTTTGAGCTCTAATATGACTTTTTGTGTCCAAGAGTAGAAACACACTGAAAAGGCTCATTCTGCTTTGAAACTGCATGAAAAAGCATTCTCTCGCTGAGAAACAACCTTTAAAGCACTTCTAGGCTTGTTTTGACTTCATTTGCTAAGAAGCACTAAAACAACATTTCTGTTCATGAAAAGTCAAGAACTAAGCAAAAATTGTGCTTTTTGAGCTCTAATATGACTTTTTGTGTCCAAGAGTAGAAACACACAGAAAAAGCTCAATTTGCTTTGAAACTGCATGAAAAAGCATTCTCTCGCTGAGAAACAACCTTTAAAGCACTTCTAGGCTTGTTTTGACTTCATTTGCTAAGAAGCACTAAAACAGCACTTCTGTTCATGAAAAGTCAAGAACTAAGCAAATTGTGCTTTTTGAGCTCTAACATGACTTTTTGTGTCCAAGAGTAGAAACACACAGAAAAGGCTCATTCTGCTTTGAAACTGCATGGAAAAGCTTTCTCTCGCTGAGAAACAACCTTTAAAGCACTTCTAGGCTTGTTTTGACTTCATTTGCTAAGAAGCACTAAAACAGCACTTCTGTTCATGAAAAGTCCAGAACTAAGCAAATTGTGCTTTTTGAGCTCTAATATGACTTTTTGTGTCCAAGAGTAGAAACACACTGAAAAGGCTCATTCTGCTTTGAAACTGCATGAAAAAGCATTCTCTCGCTGAGAAACAACCTTTAAAGCACTTCTAGGCTTGTTTTGACTTCATTTGCTAAGAAGCACTAAAACAGCACTTCTGTTCATGAAAAGTCAAGAACTAAGCAAATTGTGCTTTTTGAGCTCTAATATGACTTTTTGTGTCCAAGACTAGAAACACACTGAAAAGGCTCATTCTGCTTTGAAACTGCATGAAAAAGCATTCTCTCGCTGAGAAACAACCTTTAAAGCACTTCTAGGCTTGTTTTGACTTCATTTGCTAAGAAGCACTAAAACAGCACTTCTGTTCATGAAAAGTCAAGAACTAAGCAAATTGTGCTTTTGAGCTCTAATATGACTTTTTGTGTCCAAGAGTAGAAACACACTGAAAAGGCTCATTCTGCTTTGAAACTGCATGAAAAAGCATTCTCTCGCTGAGAAACTACCTTTAAAGCACTTCTAGGCTTGTTTTGACTTCATTTGCTAAGAAGCACTAAAACAGCACTTCTGTTCATGAAAAGTCAAGAACTAAGCAAATTGTGCTTTTGAGCTCTAATATGACTTTTTGTGTCCAAGACTAGAAACACACTGAAAAGGCTCATTCTGCTTTGAAACTGCATGAAAAAGCATTCTCTCGCTGAGAAACAACCTTTAAAGCACTTCTAGGCTTGTTTTGACTTCATTTGCTAAGAAGCACTAAAACAGCACTTCTGTTCATGAAAAGTCAGAACTAAGCAAATTGTGCTTTTGAGCTCTAATATGACTTTTTGTGTCCAAGAGTAGAAACACACTGAAAAGGCTCATTCTGCTTTGAAACTGCATGAAAAAGCATTCTCTCGCTGAGAAACTAACTTTAAAGCACTTCTAGGCTTGTTTTGACTTCATTTGCTAAGAAGCACTAAAACAGCACTTCTGTTCATGAAAAGTCTAGAACTAAGCAAATTGTGCTTTTTGAGCTCTAATATGACTTTTTGTGTCCAAGACTAGAAACACACTGAAAAGGCTCATTCTGCTTTGAAACTGCATGAAAAAGCATTCTCTCGCTGAGAAACAACCTTTAAAGCACTTCTAGGCTTGTTTTGACTTCATTTGCTAAGAAGCACTAAAACAGCATTTCTGTTCATGAAAAGTCAAGAACTAAGCAAATTGTGCTTTTTGAGCTCTAATATGATTTTTTGTGTCCATGAGTAGAAACACACTGAAAAGGCTCATTCTGCTTTGAAACTGCATGAAAAAGCATTCTCTCACTGAGAAACAACCTTTAAAGCACTTCAAGGCTTGATTTGACTTCATTTGCTAAGAAGCACTAAAACAGCATTTCTGTTCATGAAAAGTCAAGAACTAAGCAAATTGTGCTTTTTGAGCTCTAATATGACTTTTTGTGTCCAAGACTAGAAACACACTGAAAAGGCTCATTCTGCTTTGAAACTGCATGAAAAAGCATTCTCTCGCTGAGAAACAACCTTTAAAGCACTTCTAGGCTTGTTTTGACTTCATTTGCTAAGAAGCACTAAAACAGCACTTCTGTTCATGAAAAGTCAAAAACTTAGCAAATTGTGCTTTTTGAGCTCTAATATGACTTTTTGTGTCCAAGAGTAGAAACACACTGAAAAGGCTCATTCTGCTTTGAAACTGCATGAAAAAGCATTCTCTCTGAGAAACAACCTTTAAAGCACTTCTAGGCTTGTTTTGACTTCATTTGCTAAGAAGCACTAAAACAACATTTCTGTTCATGAAAAGTCAAGAACTAAGCAAAAATTGTGCTTTTTGAGCTCTAATATGACTTTTTGTGTCCAAGACTAGAAACACACTGAAAAAGCTCAATTTGCTTTGAAACTGCATGAAAAAGCATTCTCTCGCTGAGAAACAACCTTTAAAGCACTTCTAGGCTTGTTTTGACTTCATTTGCTAAGAAGCACTAAAACAGCACTTCTGTTCATGAAAAGTCCAGAACTAAGCAAATTGTGCTTTTTGAGCTCTAATATGACTTTTTGTGTCCAAGAGTAGAAACACACTGAAAAGGCTCATTCTGCTTTGAAACTGCATGAAAAAGCATTCTCTCGCTGAGAAACAACCTTTAAAGCACTTCTAGGCTTGTTTTGACTTCATTTGCTAAGAAGCACTAAAACAGCACTTCTGTTCATGAAAAGTCAAGAACTAAGCAACTTGTGCTTTTTGAGCTCTAATATGACTTTTTGTGTCCAAGACTAGAAACACACTGAAAAGGCTCATTCTGCTTTGAAACTGCATGAAAAAGCATTCTCTCGCTGAGAAACAACCTTTAAAGCACTTCTAGGCTTGATTTGACTTCATTTGCTAAGAAGCACTAAAACAGCATTTCTGTTCATGAAAAGTCAAGAACTAAGCAAATTGTGCTATTTGAGCTCTAATTTGACTTTTTGTGTCCAAGAGTAGAAATACACTGAAAAGGCTCATTCTGCTTTGAAACTGCATGAAAAAGCATTCTCTCGCTGAGAAACAACCTTTAAAGCACTTCTAGGCTTGTTTTGACTTCATTTGCTAAGAAGCACTAAAACAGCATTTCTGTTCATGAAAAGTCAAGAACTAAGCAAATTGTGCTATATGAGCTCTAATTTGACTTTTTGTGTCCAAGAGTAGAAATACACTGAAAAGGCTCATTCTGCTTTGAAACTGCATGAAAAAGCATTCTCTCGCTGAGAAACAACCTTTAAAGCACTTCTAGGCTTGTTTTGACTTCATTTGCTAAGAAGCACTAAAACAACATTTCTGTTCATGAAAAGTCAAGAACTAAGCAAAAATTGTGCTTTTTGAGCTCTAATATGACTTTTTGTGTCCAAGAGTAAAAACACACAGAAAAAGCTCAATTTGCTTTGAAACTGCATGAAAAAGCATTCTCTCGCTGAGAAACAACCTTTAAAGCACTTCTAGGCTTGTTTTGACTTCATTTGCTAAGAAGCACTAAAACAGCACTTCTGTTCATGAAAAGTCAAGAACTAAGCAAATTGTGCTTTTTGAGCTCTAATATGACTTTTTGTGTCCAAGACTAGAAACACACTGAAAAGGCTCATTCTGCTTTGAAACTGCATGAAAAAGCATTCTCTCGCTGAGAAACAACCTTTAAAGCACTTCTAGGCTTGTTTTGACTTCATTTGCTAAGAAGCACTAAAACAGCATTTCTGTTCATGAAAAGTCAAGAACTAAGCAAATTGTGCTTTTGAGCTCTAATATGATTTTTGTGTCCATGAGTAGAAACACACTGAAAAGGCTCATTCTGCTTTGAAACTGCATGAAAAAGCATTCTCTCACTGAGAAACAACCTTTAAAGCACTTCTAGGCTTGATTTGACTTCATTTGCTAAGAAGCACTAAAACAGCATTTCTGTTCATGAAAAGTCAAGAACTAAGCAAATTGTGCTTTTTGAGCTCTAATATGACTTTTTGTGTCCAAGACTAGAAACACACTGAAAAGGCTCATTCTGCTTTGAAACTGCATGAAAAGCATTCTCTCGCTGAGAAACAACCTTTAAAGCACTTCTAGGCTTGTTTTGACTTCATTTGCTAAGAAGCACTAAAACAGCACTTCTGTTCATGAAAAGTCAAAAACTTAGCAAATTGTGCTTTTTGAGCTCTAATATGACTTTTTGTGTCCAAGAGTAGAAACACACTGAAAAGGCTCATTCTGCTTTGAAACTGCATGAAAAAGCATTCTCTCTGAGAAACAACCTTTAAAGCACTTCTAGGCTTGTTTTGACTTCATTTGCTAAGAAGCACTAAAACAACATTTCTGTTCATGAAAAGTCAAGAACTAAGCAAAAATTGTGCTTTTGAGCTCTAATATGACTTTTGTGTCCAAGACTAGAAACACACTGAAAAAGCTCAATTTGCTTTGAAACTGCATGAAAAAGCATTCTCTCGCTGAGAAACAACCTTTAAAGCACTTCTAGGCTTGTTTTGACTTCATTTGCTAAGAAGCACTAAAACAGCACTTCTGTTCATGAAAAGTCAAAAACTTAGCAAATTGTGCTTTTTGAGCTCTAATATGACTTTTTGTGTCCAAGAGTAGAAACACACTGAAAAGGCTCATTCTGCTTTGAAACTGCATGAAAAAGCATTCTCTCTGAGAAACAACCTTTAAAGCACTTCTAGGCTTGTTTTGACTTCATTTGCTAAGAAGCACTAAAACAACATTTCTGTTCATGAAAAGTCAAGAACTAAGCAAAAATTGTGCTTTTGAGCTCTAATATGACTTTTGTGTCCAAGACTAGAAACACACTGAAAAAGCTCAATTTGCTTTGAAACTGCATGAAAAAGCATTCTCTCGCTGAGAAACAACCTTTAAAGCACTTCTAGGCTTGTTTTGACTTCATTTGCTAAGAAGCACTAAAACAGCACTTCTGTTCATGAAAAGTCCAGAACTAAGCAAATTGTGCTTTTTGAGCTCTAATATGACTTTTTGTGTCCAAGAGTAGAAACACACTGAAAAGGCTCATTCTGCTTTGAAACTGCATGAAAAGCATTCTCTCGCTGAGAAACAACCTTTAAAGCACTTCTAGGCTTGTTTTGACTTCATTTGCTAAGAAGCATTAAAACAGCACTTCTGTTCATGAAAAGTCAAAAACTAAGCAAATTGTGCTTTTTGAGCTCTAATATGACTTTTTGTGTCCAAGACTAGAAACACACTGAAAAGGCTCATTCTGCTTTGAAACTGCATGAAAAAGCATTCTCTCGCTGAGAAACAACCTTTAAAGCACTTCTAGGCTTGATTTTGACTTCATTTGCTAAGAAGCACTAAAACAGCATTTCTGTTCATGAAAAGTCAAGAACTAAGCAAATTGTGCTATTTGAGCTCTAATTTGACTTTTTGTGTCCAAGAGTAGAAATACACTGAAAAGGCTCAATTTGCTTTGAAACTGCATGAAAAAGCATTCTCTCGCTGAGAAACAACCTTTAAAGCACTTCTAGGCTTGTTTTGACTTCATTTGCTAAGAAGCACTAAAACAGCACTTCTGTTCATGAAAAGTCCAGAACTAAGCAAATTGTGCTTTTTGAGCTCTAATATGACTTTTTGTGTCCAAGAGTAGAAACACACTGAAAAGGCTCATTCTGCTTTGAAACTGCATGAAAAAGCATTCTCTCGCTGAGAAACTACCTTTAAAGCACTTCTAGGCTTGTTTTGACTTCATTTGCTAAGAAGCACTAAAACAGCACTTCTGTTCATGAAAAGTCTAGAACTAAGCAAATTGTGCTTTTTGAGCTCTAATATGACTTTTTGTGTCCAAGACTAGAAACACACTGAAAAGGCTCATTCTGCTTTGAAACTGCATGAAAAAGCATTCTCTCGCTGAGAAACAACCTTTAAAGCACTTCTAGGCTTGTTTTGACTTCATTTGCTAAGAAGCACTAAAACAGCATTTCTGTTCATGAAAAGTCAAGAACTAAGCAAATTGTGCTTTTTGAGCTCTAATATGATTTTTTGTGTCCATGAGTAGAAACACACTGAAAAGGCTCATTCTGCTTTGAAACTGCATGAAAAAGCATTCTCTCACTGAGAAACAACCTTTAAAGCACTTCTAGGCTTGATTTGACTTCATTTGCTAAGAAGCACTAAAACAGCATTTCTGTTCATGAAAAGTCAAGAACTAAGCAAATTGTGCTTTTTGAGCTCTAATATGACTTTTTGTGTCCAAGACTAGAAACACACTGAAAAGGCTCATTCTGCTTTGAAACTGCATGAAAAAGCATTCTCTCGCTGAGAAACAACCTTTAAAGCACTTCTAGGCTTGTTTTGACTTCATTTGCTAAGAAGCACTAAAACAGCACTTCTGTTCATGAAAAGTCAAAAACTTAGCAAATTGTGCTTTTTGAGCTCTAATATGACTTTTTGTGTCCAAGAGTAGAAACACACTGAAAAGGCTCATTCTGCTTTGAAACTGCATGAAAAAGCATTCTCTCTGAGAAACAACCTTTAAAGCACTTCTAGGCTTGTTTTGACTTCATTTGCTAAGAAGCACTAAAACAACATTTCTGTTCATGAAAAGTCAAGAACTAAGCAAAAATTGTGCTTTTTGAGCTCTAATATGACTTTTTGTGTCCAAGACTAGAAACACACTGAAAAGGCTCAATTTGCTTTGAAACTGCATGAAAAAGCATTCTCTCGCTGAGAAACAACCTTTAAAGCACTTCTAGGCTTGTTTTGACTTCATTTGCTAAGAAGCACTAAAACAGCACTTCTGTTCATGAAAAGTCCAGAACTAAGCAAATTGTGCTTTTTGAGCTCTAATATGACTTTTTGTGTCCAAGAGTAGAAACACACTGAAAAGGCTCATTCTGCTTTGAAACTGCATGAAAAAGCATTCTCTCGCTGAGAAACAACCTTTAAAGCACTTCTAGGCTTGTTTTGACTTCATTTGCTAAGAAGCACTAAAACAGCACTTCTGTTCATGAAAAGTCAAGAACTAAGCAAATTGTGCTTTTTGAGCTCTAATATGACTTTTTGTGTCCAAGACTAGAAACACACTGAAAAGGCTCATTCTGCTTTGAAACTGCATGAAAAAGCATTCTCTCGCTGAGAAACAACCTTTAAAGCACTTCTAGGCTTGATTTGACTTCATTTGCTAAGAAGCACTAAAACAGCATTTCTGTTCATGAAAAGTCAAGAACTAAGCAAATTGTGCTATTTGAGCTCTAATTTGACTTTTTGTGTCCAAGAGTAGAAATACACTGAAAAGGCTCATTCTGCTTTGAAACTGCATGAAAAAGCATTCTCTCGCTGAGAAACAACCTTTAAAGCACTTCTAGGCTTGTTTTGACTTCATTTGCTAAGAAGCACTAAAACAGCATTTCTGTTCATGAAAAGTCAAGAACTAAGCAAATTGTGCTATTTGAGCTCTAATTTGACTTTTTGTGTCCAAGAGTAGAAATACACTGAAAAGGCTCATTCTGCTTTGAAACTGCATGAAAAAGCATTCTCTCGCTGAGAAACAACCTTTAAAGCACTTCTAGGCTTGTTTTGACTTCATTTGCTAAGAAGCACTAAAACAGCACTTCTGTTCATGAAAAGTCAAGAACTAAGCAAATTGTGCTTTTTGAGCTCTAATATGACTTTTTGTGTCCAAGACTAGAAACACACTGAAAAGGCTCATTCTGCTTTGAAACTGCATGAAAAAGCATTCTCTCGCTGAGAAACAACCTTTAAAGCACTTCTAGGCTTGTTTTGACTTCATTTGCTAAGAAGCACTAAAACAGCACTTCTGTTCATGAAAAGTCCAGAACTAAGCAAATTGTGCTTTTTGAGCTCTAATATGACTTTTTGTGTCCAAGAGTAGAAACACACTGAAAAGGCTCATTCTGCTTTGAAACTGCATGAAAAAGCATTCTCTCGCTGAGAAACTACCTTTAAAGCACTTCTAGGCTTGTTTTGACTTCATTTGCTAAGAAGCACTAAAACAGCACTTCTGTTCATGAAAAGTCTAGAACTAAGCAAATTGTGCTTTTTGAGCTCTAATATGACTTTTTGTGTCCAAGACTAGAAACACACTGAAAAGGCTCATTCTGCTTTGAAACTGCATGAAAAAGCATTCTCTCACTGAGAAACAACCTTTAAAGCACTTCTAGGCTTGTTTTGACTTCATTTGCTAAGAAGCACTAAAACAGCACTTCTGTTCATGAAAAGTCCAGAACTAAGCAAATTGTGCTTTTTGAGCTCTAATATGACTTTTTGTGTCCAAGAGTAGAAACACACTGAAAAGGCTCATTCTGCTTTGAAACTGCATGAAAAAGCATTCTCTCGCTGAGAAACTACCTTTAAAGCACTTCTAGGCTTGTTTTGACTTCATTTGCTAAGAAGCACTAAAACAGCACTTCTGTTCATGAAAAGTCTAGAACTAAGCAAATTGTGCTTTTTGAGCTCTAATATGACTTTTTGTGTCCAAGACTAGAAACACACTGAAAAGGCTCATTCTGCTTTGAAACTGCATGAAAAAGCATTCTCTCGCTGAGAAACAACCTTTAAAGCACTTCTAGGCTTGTTTTGACTTCATTTGCTAAGAAGCACTAAAACAGCATTTCTGTTCATGAAAAGTCAAGAACTAAGCAAATTGTGCTTTTTGAGCTCTAATATGATTTTTTGTGTCCATGAGTAGAAACACACTGAAAAGGCTCATTCTGCTTTGAAACTGCATGAAAAAGCATTCTCTCACTGAGAAACAACCTTTAAAGCACTTCTAGGCTTGATTTGACTTCATTTGCTAAGAAGCACTAAAACAGCATTTCTGTTCATGAAAAGTCAAGAACTAAGCAAATTGTGCTTTTGAGCTCTAATATGACTTTTTGTGTCCAAGACTAGAAACACACTGAAAAGGCTCATTCTGCTTTGAAACTGCATGAAAAAGCATTCTCTCGCTGAGAAACAACCTTTAAAGCACTTCTAGGCTTGTTTTGACTTCATTTGCTAAGAAGCACTAAAACAGCACTTCTGTTCATGAAAAGTCAAAAACTTAGCAAATTGTGCTTTTGAGCTCTAATATGACTTTTTGTGTCCAAGAGTAGAAACACACTGAAAAGGCTCATTCTGCTTTGAAACTGCATGAAAAAGCATTCTCTCTGAGAAAGAAACAACCTTTAAAGCACTTCTAGGCTTGTTTTGACTTCATTTGCTAAGAAGCACTAAAACAACATTTCTGTTCATGAAAAGTCAAGAACTAAGCAAAAATTGTGCTTTTGAGCTCTAATATGACTTTTTGTGTCCAAGACTATAAACACACTGAAAAAGCTCAATTTGCTTTGAAACTGCATGAAAAAGCATTCTCTTGCTGAGAAACAACCTTTAAAGCACTTCTAGGCTTGTTTTGACTTCATTTGCTAAGAAGCACTAAAACAGCATTTCTGTTCATGAAAAGTCCAGAACTAAGCAAATTGTGCTTTTGAGCTCTAATATGACTTTTTGTGTCCAAGAGTAGAAACACACTGAAAAGGCTCATTCTGCTTTGAAACTGCATGAAAAAGCATTCTCTCGCTGAGAAACAACCTTTAAAGCACTTCTAGGCTTGATTTGACTTCATTTGCTAAGAAGCACTAAAACAGCACTTCTGTTCATGAAAAGTCAAGAACTAAGCAAATTGTGCTTTTTGAGCTCTAATATGACTTTTTGTGTCCAAGACTAGAAACACACTGAAAAGGCTCATTCTGCTTTGAAACTGCATGAAAAAGCATTCTCTCGCTGAGAAACAACCTTTAAAGCACTTCTAGGCTTGATTTGACTTCATTTGCTAAGAAGCACTAAAACAGCATTTCTGTTCATGAAAAGTCAAGAACTAAGCAAATTGTGCTATTTGAGCTCTAATTTGACTTTTTGTGTCCAAGAGTAGAAATACACTGAAAAGGCTCATTCTGCTTTGAAACTGCATGAAAAAGCATTCTCTCGCTGAGAAACAACCTTTAAAGCACTTCTAGGCTTGTTTTGACTTCATTTGCTAAGAAGCACTAAAACAGCATTTCTGTTCATGAAAAGTCAAGAACTAAGCAAATTCTGCTTTTTGAGCTCTAATATGATTTTTTGTGTCCATGAGTAGAAACACACTGAAAAGGCTCATTCTGCTTTGAAACTGCATGAAAAAGCATTCTCTCGCTGAGAAACAACCTTTAAAGCACTTCTAGGCTTGATTTGACTTCATTTGCTAAGAAGCACTAAAACAGCATTTCTGTTCATGAAAAGTCAAGAACTAAGCAAATTGTGCTTTTGAGCTCTAATATGACTTTTTGTGTCCAAGACTAGAAACACACTGAAAAGGCTCATTCTGCTTTGAAACTGCATGAAAAAGCATTCTCTCGCTGAGAAACAACCTTTAAAGCACTTCTAGGCTTGTTTTGACTTAATTTGCTAAGAAGCACTAAAACAACATTTCTGTTCATGAGAAGTCAAGAACTAAGCAAAAATTGTGCTTTTTGAGCTCTAATATGACTTTTTGTGTCCAAGAGTAGAAACACACAGAAAAAGCTCAATTTGCTTTGAAACTGCATGAAAAAGCATTCTCTCGCTGAGAAACAACCTTTAAAGCACTTCTAGGCTTGTTTTGACTTCATTTGCTAAGAAGCACTAAAACAGCACTTCTGTTCATGAAAAGTCAAGAACTAAGCAAATTGTGCTTTTTGAGCTCTAATATGACTTTTTGTGTCCAAGACTAGAAACACACTGAAAAGGCTCATTCTGCTTTGAAACTGCATGAAAAAGCATTCTCTCGCTGAGAAACAACCTTTAAAGCACTTCTAGGCTTGTTTTGACTTCATTTGCTAAGAAGCACTAAAACAGCACTTCTGTTCATGAAAAGTCAAGAACTAAGCAAATTGTGCTTTTTGAGCACTAATATGACTTTTTGTGTCCAAGACTAGAAACACACTGAAAAGGCTCATTCTGCTTTGAAACTGCATGAAAAAGCATTCTCTCGCTGAGAAACAACCTTTAAAGCACTTCTAGGCTTGATTTGACTTCATTTGCTAAGAAGCACTAAAACAGCATTTCTGTTCATGAAAAGTCAAGAACCAAGCAAATTGTGCTTTTTGAGCTCTAATATGACTTTTTGTGTCCAAGACTAGAAACACACTGAAAAGGCTCATTCTGCTTTGAAACTGCATGAAAAAGCATTCTCTCGCTGAGAAACAACCTTTAAAGCACTTCTAAACTTGATTTGACTTCATTTGCTAAGAAGCACTAAAACAGCATTTCTGTTCATGAAAAGTCTAGAACTAAGCAAATTGTGCTTTTTGAGCTCTAATATGACTTTTTGTGTCCAAGAGTAGAAACACACTGAAAAGGCTCATTCTGCTTTGAAACTGTATGAAAAAGCATTTTCTCGCTGAGAAACAACCTTTAAAGCACTTCTAGGCTTGATTTAACTTCATTTTCTAAGAAGCACTAAAACAGCACTTCTGTTCATGAAAAGTAAAGAACTAAGCAAATTGTGCTTTTTGAGCTCTAATATGACTTTTTGTGTCCAAGAGTAGAAACACACTGAAAAAGCTCAATGTGCTTTGAAACTGCATGAAAAAGCATTCTCTCGCTGAGAAACAACCTTTAAAGCACTTCTAGGCTTGTTTTGTCTTCATTTGCTAAGAAGCACTAAAACAGCACTTCTGTTCATGAAAAGTCAAGAATTAAGCAAATTGTGCTTTTTGAGCTCTAATATGACTTTTTGTGTCCAAGACTAGAAACACACTGAAAAAGCTCAATTTGCTTTGAAACTGCATGAAAAAGCATTCTCTCGCTGAGAAACAACCTTTAAAGCACTTCTAGGCTTGTTTTGTCTTTATTTGCTAAGAAGCACTAAAACAGCACTTCTGTTCATGAAAAGTCAAGAACTAAGCAAATTGTGCTTTTTGAGCTCTAATATGACTTTTTGTGTCCAAGAGTAGAAACACACTGAAAAGGCTCATTCTGCTTTGAAACTGCATGAAAAAGCATTCTCTCGCTGAGAAACAACCTTTAAAGCACTTCTAGGCTTGTTTTGACTTCATTTGCTAAGAAGCACTAAAACAACATTTCTGTTCATGAAAAGTCAAGAACTAAGCAAATTGTGCTTTTTGAGTTCTAATATGACTTTTGTGTCCAAGAGTAAACACACAGAAAAAGCTCAATTTGCTTTGAAACTGCATGAAAAAGCATTCTCTCGCTGAGAAACAACCTTTAAAGCACTTCTAGGCTTGTTTTGTCTTCATTTGCTAAGAAGCACTAAAACAGCACTTCTGTTCATGAAAAGTCAAGAACTAAGCAAATTGTGCTTTTTGAGCTCTAATATGACTTTTTGTGTCCAAGAGTAGAAACACACTGAAAAGGCTCATTCTGCTTTGAAACTGCATGAAAAAGCATTCTCTCGCTGAGAAACAACCTTTAAAGCACTTCTAGGCTTGTTTTGACTTCATTTGCTAAGAAGCACTAAAACAACATTTCTGTTCATGAAAAGTCAAGAACTAAGCAAATTGTGCTTTTTGAGCTCTAATATGACTTTTTGTGTCCAAGATTAGAAACACACAGAAAAAGCTCAATTTGCTTTGAAACTGCATGAAAAAGCATTGTCTCGCTGAGAAACAACCTTTAAAGCACTTCTAGGCTTGTTTTGACTTCATTTGCTAAGAAGCACTAAAACAGCATTTCTGTTCATGAAAAGTCAAGAACTAAGCAAATATTGCTTTTGAGCTCTAATATGACTTTTGTGTCCAAGACTAGAAACACACTGAAAAGGCTCATTCTGCTTTGAAACTGCATGAAAAAGCATTCTCTCGCTGAGAAACAACCTTTAAAGCACTTCTAGGCTTGTTTTGACTTCATTTGCTAAGAAGCACTAAAACAGCATTTCTGTTCATGAAAAGTCAAGAACTAGGCAAATTGTGCTTTTTGAGCTCTAATATGACTTTTTGTGTCCAAGACTAGAAACACACTGAAAAGGCTCATTCTGCTTTGAAACTGCATGAAAAAGCATTCTCTCGCTGAGAAACAACCTTTAAAGCACTTCTAGGCTTGTTTTGACTTCATTTGCTAAGAAGCACTAAAACAGCACTTCTGTTCATGAAAAGTCAAGAACTAAGCAAATTGTGCTTTTGAGCTCTAATATGACTTTTGTGTCCAAGACTAGAAACACATTGAAAAGGCTCATTCTGCTTTAAAACTGCATAAAAAGCATTCTCTCGCTGAGAAACAACCTTTACAAAAGCACTTCTAGGCTTGTTTTGACTTTTACAGTTTTTTTCTATTGCTAACATCCTTTTGTCCAATTTCTAGTCACATTTTCAAAACTCTAAAACACAATTAGCTACAACATCCGTTTTGTTGTAACCATACCATTAACACAATTCATGTTGTTTTCACACAATATTCAGTCAATTAACACATTTTAAAATGCTTACATTTTCTTTTACACAAGTTTACCCCATAGCAAAATCATGGCTCTTTCTTATCATTTTTACAAATGCTTAAACACAGCATGTCAAAAATAAAGAGCTAATGTTCCAAACTCTAACTATATTGTAAAGCCTCTACTTGTAAAAACAGCAGCTTAAAAGAGCTGATAATAATTATTTTAATTACTGATAATTAAGAGATAGCTGATTCCAATCTTATTGATTAATTCCAAGTAATGGATTACATGGATTTGAACACTTTCTGGACTGGTTTTTGTTCAAAACAATACAGAACAACAGAAAAACTGAAAAAAAGAAGATGTCGGGACGAGGAAGAGTTGGACGAGGAGAGGACAAGGTAGACGAGGGAGAGGACAAGGTAGACGAGGGAGAGGAGAAGGTGGACGAGGGAGAGGAGAAGCTGGACTAGGGAGAGGAGAAGGTGGACGAGGGAGAGGAGAAGGTGGACGAGGGAGAGGAGAAGCTGGACTAGGAGAGGCAAGGTGGACTAGGGAGAGGAGAAGCTGGACCGGGACAAGGTAGAAGAGGTAGGGGTAGAGTAAGAGCTGTAAGAGTAAGAGCTGTTGTTACAGATGAAATAAGAGCCACTATTATTGACCACGTGATAAACCATGGTCTGTCATTGAGAGAGGCAGGTGAAAGAGTCCAGCCCAATCTTAGACGGTCAACTGTGGCATCCATTATCCGAATTTTTCAACAAACCAACAGGTAAGCAATGAGTTTCGTGAGGGCCATAATTGCAGTTGTAATGTATCACAATAACTGTTGGCCGCCAAGATACAAATACAAATATGTACTTTTATTTTGTTCCTCTAAAGAACACAACGACTTCCTTGCTCTGGGGGAAGAAGAAAACTGCTCACTGAGGACCAAGAGCATGCTATTGTAGGGTGGGTTATAGCTGACAATGCAATAAAACTTAGAGAAATTCAATCCAGAATTGTACAGGACAACCTGGTATTCCAGAATGTGGAAAGCATCAGCCTGGCTACCATCACTCGAACTCTGAACAAACACAGAATTCCAGAATGAAACAGCTGTACAAAGTGCCCTTTGAAAGAAACAGTGAGCGGGTCAAGGAACTCCGACACCAATATGTCCAGGTGCCTATACAGTACATCCAATTCTTTTATGCTACTCTACAGTTTTTTTCCACTACTATCAATTACTACTCAAGTAAACATACCCACACAGTGAAAAGCATTTAAACATCATGTGTTTAATTTCTTTCAGAGAGTTATGGAGTTGGAGGCTAATCAGACACCACATAAATTCATTTATGTAGATGAGGCAGGATTTAACCTGGCAAAAACTCGTAGACGAGGAAGAAATCTGATTGGAAAAAGGGCCACTGCTGATGTTCCGGTCAAAGAGGAGCAAATATCACAATGTGTGCTGCAATCTCAAGTGCTGGTTTGGTCCTGCAGAAAAGCCAGATCAGTCCCTTCAACACAGAGCGCCTTCTTTTGTTTTTAGATGACTTCCACCAACAACTGGTACCAGCAGCAGAAAGGGAACAAGTAGGAGGAAACATGAGGACATTTGTGATTGTATGGGACAATGTAGCGTTCCACCATTCACATGCAATCACAAATTGGTTTGCAGCCCATCTGAGAATGATTTCTCTTTTTCTTCCTCCATTGACTCTCCTTTCCTCAATCCTGTTGAGGAATTTTTTCTGCCTGGAGGTGGAAAGTCTATGATCATAGACCACATGATCAGATGTCCCTCCTGGATGCCATGGAGGCTGGCTGCCGAGATATCTCCGCTGAAGACTGCTGGAAGGCTGGATAAGGCATGCTAAACGCTTTCTATCCCAGATGCATAGCAAGAGAAAATATAAGATGTGATGTCGATGAGAACATGTGGCCAGTTGCTGAAGATCGATAGATTAGAACTTTATTTCTGTTTTTTTTTTTGTTTGTCTTTTTTTTTTTAACTAAAGGCCAAAGGCCTGTATATTTTTTTGGATCACTGACAGCAATTTCATTTTGCTAATTTACTTCAGCAATTCTGTCACTTTTCTTTTACATTTCATAAATTACTGATGAGTCCTCAACTATGCTGTACACATACTGCCCTACAGTAATCCACATACACAAACACTGGTTTCCATTTTTTTGTGGGGACTCTCAAATATCTAATCTTGTTTTCTCAAGAGACCAAATAAAGTGTCCTCACAAGGTCAAACCAAAACACAAAGTAATGCAGATTTTTGTAATTAATTGTTAGCATTTTGTCAGTCTATGTGTTATGATTGACTATATGTTTCTGTTGGATTGAAAACTAGTGCTAATGTTTTGATTGAATGATTCAATTTTGAATCAGGTTTGCTGTGTTTTGATAGAGTTAGTATATGTAGAAAAAGTACTCAGCATTTTGAAATGGAGAGTTTGTATTTATTTAACAAAACATGGTTTTGGCCAGAAAATTATCAATTTGGCTAATTGTGTGATGTTAGTGTGTTGCTGTGTTAAGAGTTTAGAAAAAGTATTTTAAGTATTGGTAAATGCTTGTTAGCAATTGAAAAAAACTGTAATATAGCCTTGAGGAAGCTGGCAGTATACATAGTGTTTATTATCTATTGTAAACGCTGTTTTTTCCTGACTCTCTTTTGCTAAGGGAATAGACCAAAAGCCATTAGCCAAATCTAACTTTGTTAGATATCTCCTTCTTTACCCTTTCAATAGTATCTCTAGCATTAATTACATATCGTCTGTCTGGTTTAGTTACCCAATTAAATGCCTTGTAATTGTTACTAGCCTGAATGTTTTATCCGGCTTTGGTACTACTTGTATAGGACTATTAGTTACTGCCGATTTAACTTCTCTTAGAACTCCTTGTTCTACTAATTCTTGTATGGTCTGACTCAATTCCTCCTTAGCCATTCTATTAATTGGATACTGACGTTGAGGTTTATGTATTCCTCCTAGTATCTCATGCTCATATTCATTACTGACTTTACCACAATCATTTTTATATCTTCCATAAGGTGCCTCCCTTAGAAATTGTATTAATTCCTCTTTGATTCTTCCGATCCTATCATTCTGTCTCTTATCCTTTTCAATTCCGACTGAGTATTGACTTCCTTCAGTCTAAATACCTTTCTCAAGTCCCTTGCTGCTATAAAGTTCTCTGATCCTCTAATCATTTTAATACCAAACTTCTCTCCCACTTGTTCTTTTTCAACTTTACCATTATAAGCTTGCACCAGAATGCTATCCGTAAATTGTATTGGCTCTGCTGTCGAGGTGACATCTGCTGCTGAATCAATTAAGTATTGTGTACCTTCTACATTAACAAATAAGTTGTTATCCTTTTCAATTACTCTTTTATCACAGATATTTCTCTTCAACAGGCCAAGTTGATTTCATTGTGGTACAACCTCTTTCTGTTCTACTGTTTTCTTTGTATTTTCTATATTTGCTTGCATTCCTTTCTTTCCTACCACTTTAGTCCGTCTAATCTTTCTCACATTAGAACCTTCTGATTTACGCTTCTGGATAACTTCTCCCTTTTCAGCTGGGGTCATTTTCTCACTTACTTGCCGGAATGTAGCTTTACCTCCTTTACATTACTCTCCCATCCATCTTTTCTTACTCTCATATCTTTCTTTTTAACTCCTACATTTTGACTCTCTGCCTTAAACATGGTGTTACTATTTCCTTCTTTTTGTCTAGTTTGAAAACGAGTGTTATATTGTCTTCTCTCTCCTATTTTATTATTCTGTATTTTGGGGAAGTTAGCTTTTTGTATTCTCCGTGTACTCGCATTTTGCGGTTCCTTTTTCCTCACTACTCCTAGATGTTGTGAAGTTAAGTCATATTCTGCAAGCCTTTCTTCTATTTGTTTCTTAGATATAGTGTTCAGAATCGTTACTAATCTATATCCTCCTGGAATGTTTCTTCCTACATCCCGCAATAATCAAACCTTATCTGACATTGGTATTTCTTCTTCTATCGAGAGCCATACACTTAATAATGGCACTTGATCCTTAGACGCACTAACTAACATTCCTTTCCATTGTGAATATTTATCTTCTATCCCTGTCAAATCTCTGACTTTTTCCATAGCCTCTGCAGATATTGCATGCCCTGTGCATGTATGTACCAGACGAGTTGTGGCTTCATAACTTAAATTCCCATTCTCCGCAGCTTTCAAAATACGATCTGCATATGCACTATGGTTTTCCCCACTTTTCCTATTACCTAACTGTTTTCTCACCGCATCTGTTAACTGTAACTCTAGTAACTTAGCCTGCACATCTATTTGCACATTATCGCATTGTTTTGGAGTCAGAAACTCTAATTGTCTCTCCACTGGATAACGCTTTATCTCCGATGGAGATTCGTGAATACCTCGTCTCTCTTCTCTTTCCTGATCTGTGGTTTCACTTTCCCAGCTCTCTGATGTCCCTGGTCTCAATTTTACTATAGCTTGCTGACCTCTTTGCGTCTCCAACTCTCTTCTCAAATGCTTTACCTCTGCTTTTAGGATCTTTATCACTTTCTCAGATTCCCTGATTATTCTTCTGTTAAATTCATATCCTTCCTGGAGTATGATTTGTTTTCCTGACTTTGACCATCCTTTTTGCTTAGCTATTTGAGCTGCCGGAGGGGACTGACTAGCTGTTCTTAGCTGTCCATAAGTTAAATTATGATCAGGAATTACTTTCCTATCCCATTTATCTATTAACCCTCTTCCCTCTTTTTTGTAGCTGGATTTTTATACGTTATCCCTTTAACTTCTACCGCTGGCCAATCATTTTGAATTTGTCTAGTTACTTTCTTCAGCTGTAAAATTCCTCCTTTCTTATTTTTAATCTTGTATCTTTCTTGTTTATAATTAATTCCACTTCACTATCCTCACTTTCTGTACTGAGGGATGATGAGTACGAATCTAATGAGTCTCCTTCACTATTTTCTCTTTCTGAATCTTTTTGCAAAGTAGTATCTATGCCTTTCTTATTTATGACCGCTACTTCTACAAGTTACATTGTTTCCTTTCTCTCATCATAAATTTCAAGATGGCGCCGTGAGTTCTGGCTGCCGTCACGACCGCTCCGCAAAACTTTTGTTTTTCTGTTAATTATTAGTATTTTGGATAGTCTCGCGGTTTTTCTTTATATAAGATGGCTATCACTAAATATGATCGAGCCACTCTTATATCTATTGGTGTACAATGCACCCAACTTTACGCGCGTTTTAAACCCGACCCATGTTGGCCGAGCGAGATCCTGACGAAGACAAAGGACGCCGACCCGCACCGGCGTCCACGAGGAAACGAGCCGCGCCAGGAACAGGTTGAGGGCACGCCACACCGCGCCCCTACCTAGTGTCCTGTTAGCCAACGCCCAGTCTCTGGAAAACAAGCTCGATGACCTCAGGGCAAGGATCAAGTTCCAGAGAGACATTCGGGACTGCAACCTCTCTGCTTCACCAAGACATGGCTGAACCCAGCGTACGACCACGCGCCATACAACCGGCCGAGCTTTTTCTCCGTTTACCGCATGGACAGAACAATGGAGTCGGGAAGACACGGGAGGTGGAGTGTGTCTGATGGTGAACAACCGCTGGTGCGACAGCGCGAGCGCGGTTCCTCTTTCACGCTCCTGCACATCAAACCTGGAACTTCTGACCATCAAATGTCGCCTTTCTATCTTCCACGGAATTCAGCTCGGTCATAGTCAGCGCCGTTTATATTCCACCTCAAGCGGACACGGACGCTGCAATATGGGATTTACGCGACCACCTCACAACACACCAGACACAGCACCGGGACGCCGCACTCATTGTGCTGGGGGATATTAACAGTGCAAACCTCAAGCGCGCACTGCCGAACTTTCACCAGCACATCACCTGCCCCACCAGGGGCGAAAGGACACTGGATCACTGCTACACACCATTCAGAGACAGCTACCAGGCAAAATCATGCCCGCCGTTTGGTAAATCGGACCATGCCGCCATTTTTCTCGTACCTGTTTACAAACAGAGGCTGAAACAGGAAGCCCCGGTACAGAGGGAGGTGTCACGCTCATCTGACCATTCGGTGGCCGCTCTGCAGGACGCTTTGGATGACGCAGACTGGGCCATGTTCAGGTGTAGCTCCAAAGACGTCAACGTGTTCACGGAAGCGGTGGTGGGATTCATCGAGAAACTAGCGGATGACACGGTAGAGAAAACCGTCATCAGGACGTTTCCCAACCAGAAGCCGTGGGTAGACAAAACTATCCGCGACTCTCTGAGACCCCGCTCCGCAGCCTATAATACGGGGATTGTCACTGGGGATATGTCTGAATACAAGGCTGCGTCGTACAGCGTGCGCAGAGCGGTAAAGGAGGCAAAGAGGCGCTACGGGAGGAAACTTGAGTCACAGTTTCAACACAGTGACTCTAGGAGCCTTTGGCAGGACTGAGAAACATCACGGACTATAAAACGCCAACCTCCAGAGTGGAGAGCACGGATGCTTCTCTGGCAGACGAGCGCTAAACACCTTTATGCTCGTTTCGAGGCTGCAGCTAATCACGCTAATCACGCTTAGCACCGCTTATCGCATGATGAACAGCATGCGAGAGAGCCGGAGAGGAAATCGCGTTCACCATTTCGGAGCACGACGTAAGGAGGGCATTCAGGAGAGTGAACACCAGGAAGGCAGCAGGACCTGACGGCATCACAGGTCGGGTTCTGAGAGCCTGTGCTGACCAGCTAGCAGTGTTCACTGAGATATTTAATCTCTCCCTGAAACAGTCTATAGTCCCCTCGTGTTTCAAAGAGTCCATCATTGTTCCTGTGCCGAAGAAACCTCAACCATCTTGCCTAAATGATTACCGCCCTTTAGCTCTGACGTCTGTAGTGATGAAGTGCTTCGAGAGACTCGTCAGAGACTTCATCACCTCATCACTACCGGACACACTGGACCCACTTCAGTTTGCTTACCGCCAAAACCGGTCTACGGAGGATGCCATCACACACCTCCTCCACACAACCACAAGCCACCTGGATTTTAGGAAAGGGAACTATGTGAAAATGCTGTTCGTGGACTATAGTTCAGCGTTCAACACCATAGTTCCCTCCACGCTCACCTCGAAGTTGGAGGTCCTGGGACTCAGCCCTGGGACTGGGACTCAGTGCTGACGACACTGTCGTGGTGGGCCTGATCTCCAACAACGATGAGATGGCCTACCTTCAGGAGATCAACAACCTGGAGAGATGGTGTCAGGAGAACAATCTGCTCCTGAACGTCAGCAAAACAAAGGAGTTAATAGTGGACTTCAGCACGAAGCAGGTGCGCTCTTACCATCCCATCAAGATCGACGGGACCCCAGTGGAGAGAGTGGACAGTTTCCGGTACCTGGGTGTTCACATCACGCAGAACCTGTCTTGGTCCTGTCACATCAACACCCTGGTGAAGAAGGCCCGGCAGCGTCTATACCATCTGAGGCGCTTAAGGGACTTCAGACTCCCATCTCAGGTGCTCAGCTTTTACACCTGCACCATCGAGAGTGTCCTGACGGGAAACATCACCTCCTGGTTTGGAAACAGCACCATGCAGGACAGGCGAGCCCTTCAGAAGGTGGTGCGGTCAGCTGAGCGCACCATCCGCACTGAGCTCCCTGTGCTGCAGCACATCTACAACAAGCGGTGCTGTACCAGGGCCAGGAGGATTGTGGAAGACCTCAGCCATCCCAACAATGGACTCTTTTCTCTGCTGCGTTCAGGTACAGCCGGTATTTTCTCGTTCCCAAGAAAGATGGGGGGCTGCGTCCGATTTTAGATCTTCGAGGATTGAACCATCACTTCAGAACATACAAGTTCAAGATGTTAACAATAAAAATGATTGTTTCTCAAATCCAACCGGGCGATTGGTTTGTGACAATCGATCTAAAGGACGCATATTTTCACATAGAAATATTGCCACAACACAGGAAGTTCCTGAGGTTCGCTTTCGGGGGCGAAGCTTACCAGTATCGGGTTACTTTCGGCCTAGCATTGTCACCCCGTACATACACAAATGCATGGATGCAGCTCTGGCTCCTTTACGACTCCAGGGCATCCGCATTCTAAATTACATAGACGACTGGCTGATTCTGGCTCAGTCTCAAGAGCTTGCGCTTTGACATCGGGATGTCGTCCTAGCTCATCTCGGATCGCTGGGGTTGAGACTCAACGCCAAGAAAAGCGTTCTCTCCCTGTTCAGAGGACAACATATTTGGGGTCGTATGGGATTCGACCCACGATGCAGGCACAGCTGTCTCCTGCACGCCTCGAATCCATTCTAAACACCCTAAAGAGCATCAAGCTAGGCCAGAAAGTCACTCTTCATCACTTTCAGAGAGTTCTAGGTCTCATGGCAGCTGCTTCCACAGTGATAGCTTTGGGCCTCCTGCACATGAGACCGTTTCAGTTGTGGCTCAGAGCCAGGGGATTTCATCCAAGGGCCAATCCCCAGAGGCAAATAAGGGTTACGCGTCGAGGGCTTTGTACCCTATCTATGTGGTTCAGACCCGGTTTCTGACCTTGGGTCCCACTCTGGGTCCGTGTTGTCGTCGCAAGATGCTAACGACAGACGCATCCCTCACGGGTTGGGGAGCGGTCTTAGATGGCCGTCCAGCCCAAGGGATCTGGAGAGGTCATCTTCTCGAATGGCACATCAATTGCCTCGAAATGAAGGCTGTATTTCTGGCCCTGAAATACTTCCTCCAGCAGTTGAGAGGCTACCATGTCCTGTCTGCGGGTGGACAACACGGCAGTAGTCTCTTACATAAATCGCCAGGGCGGACTGCGGTCGCGCCGCTTGAACGAGCTAGCGCAGCAGGTTCTGCTTTGGGCGCAGGACAAGTTCCTGTCCCTCAGGGCGATTTATATTCCCGGTCACATGAACAGGGGAGCAGACTTGCTGTCCAGACAAGCTGTGACACATGGGGAATGGAAACTCCACCCCGAAGTAGTCAGTCAAATCTGGGAAAGGTTTTACGAAGCAGAGGTGGACCTCTTTGCTTCACAGGAGACAGCACAATGTCCCTCTACTTCTCTCTGACTCATCCAGCTCCCTGGGTCTGGACGCGATGGCCCATGTGTGGCCCAGAATGCGTCTTTACGCATTTCCTCCAATTGCTCTGCTCCCCGGAGTCCTAGCCAAGGTCCGTCAACAGGGGTCTCGCCTCTTACTCATAGCGCCCCGTTGGCCAACCAGAATATGGTTCTCAGATCTAATATCTCTCCTCGACGGCTCGCCGTGGGCGATTCCGGTGAGGAGGGACTTTTCTCTCAGGCACAGGGGACAATATTTCATCCCCGTCCCCGAGCTCTGGAATCTTCACGCCTGGCCCCTGAGAGGGACCAACTAAGTGATGCTGGCCTTTCAGCCAATGTAATAGAGACTATTCTTAGCGCTAGGGCTCCCTCCACTAGAAGAACATATGCCATGAAATGGCGCATCTTCGAAAGTTGGTGTAAAACACACCATGCAGACCCAGTTTACTGCCAGATTGTTTCAGTGCTAGAGTTTCTGCAAGAGAAAATGTCCTCAGGCACACATCCTAATACTCTCAGAACTTACGTGGCCGCCATTTCGGCTTGCCATGCTCTGATTGAAGGGGCTTCCGAGGGAAACACCCTCTAGTTGTTCGCTTCATTCGAGGAGCTAAGAGGTTGAGGCCGCCCAAGTAGGGCGACAGTTCCTTCATGGGATCTAGCTATAGTGCTTGAAGGCTTGGTGGACACCCCTTTCGAACCACTAGAGTCAGCGCCTGTCAGGTTTCTGACCCTAAAGATGGTTTTTCTAACAGCTATTACTTCTCTCTGAAGAGAATTGGGGATTTGCAGGCTCTGTCAGTCTCGCCATCCTGCCTAGATTTTGCCCCTGGGCTGGTAAAAGCTATTTTGCATCCTCACCCTAGTTATCTTCCGAAAGTTCCATTCTCGACTATAAATCCGGTCATCCTGAAGCCTTCTGCTCTCCGCCATTCATGACACCGGAGCAGGAGAAACTTCACTTACTGTGTCCAGTACGTGCTCTCCAGATCTACGCCCACCGCACTAGCCAGTGGCGTAAGTCAGAGCAGCTGTTAGTAGATGCTATGGTGGCCGCAACCGCAGGCGGCTGCCACTAGACAGACTATGTCACACTGGGTGAGAGATGCTATTGCCCTAGCCTATGAGGCGCGTGGTCAAACTTCGCCTCTAGGAGTTAGGAGCTCATTCAACCAGAGGGGTTGCATCGCCGATGGCTTTAGCAAGAGGCGCGCCCTTGCAGCAAGTCTGTGATGCGGCAGGTTGGTCCTCTCCGCACACATTTGTTAGATTTTATAGTTTGGATGTCCATGCTACTCCGGCTCGCGCATGTCCTTGAGTCGACATCCCAGAGTAATGTCTGAGACCTCTTCAGTGTTGGGCGCGCACACACTACACAACGCTGGGGGGTCCAGACACTCCTAGTGCGGTGGCGTTGGTATTCTCGTTCCCATTAGCGCATTCAGCGCAGCATCAAGAGTAGCTTTTGATAGGGAACGCCTGGGTTACTTGACTGTAACCCTGTTCCCTGAAAAAGCGGAACGAGATGCTGCGCTCAATGCTGCACTGTGGGCGTGACTGGACGTCCTTTCAGACAAAAATTTGACCTGAGGATGTTTCGGCGTCACATCTATTTATAACCTCCAGGTGTTCATGATCAGGTGACGCCACCTGACCGAGGTTATATAAGCTAAACGTTGGCGTGTTTGACACACGTGTTTCAACAACCGGCCTAACAAAAGACGCTTCTCATTAGCGCATTCAGCGCAGCATCTCGCTCCCGCTTTTTCAGGGAACAGGGTTACAGTCAAGTAACCCAGACGATTCCCATGTTCACCCCCTCTTTCCCAGATACTCGCTAATTTACTTTGGACAATTGCACTAGCCACTTTGCACTGGACATTCGCACAGCCACTTTTACATTTTACACTTTATATTTTATATTCTACACTTTATTTACACTTTATTTTTATACTTGCATACACTTTTTATACATATTTTTATACATATTTTTTATATTTTATATTTATATATATTTAAATTTTGTTTTCTATTTTGATGCTGGACGGTTGTAAAAACATTTCACTGCATGTCGATCATGTATGTATGTGTAGTATGTGACAAATAAAATTTGAATTTGAATTTGAATTTGATTTGAATTTGAATTTGTTTTAACATCTCTCTATTCCTATTATTAATTAATAGATTTATCTTCAATGGTCCAACTTCTGAGTTGTTTAACATTCCTGTTAACATTCCCTTTCATTACTGCTACTTCAGAATGCCCAAACTGACCAGTTCCCATTAAGTTTAAGTGCACTATCTTCACTTCTCTGCAAACTGCTAATTGAATCAAAGAATTCATTATTGATTCAGCTTCCGATTCTGATCTCTTTGATTGTACACAATTTTGTTCTACAATCTGTCATTATGGCATGTGCTACATAATTCCAATTAGGCAATCCTGAAGTTAACCGCACTACACCGACTCTGCAAGCCCTCGTGTTTCTCTACTATGCCTGTTTCGCTAACGCTTGTTCATTTAACCTCATAAAAATAGCGTTGGCAGTACTTTCTTCTGTTTGCATTAACTGATTTTCAATAAGCACTACCATGCCTCCTCTTGTCTCCTCTAATAAACCATCATAAGCAATGATCTCTAGTTTCCCTATTTTCAACCGTTGCTTTATTTAGTCCATGTACTAATTCTTGTCGATTTTTAGTCAATTTTTCACCTTCATTGTCTGCACTGCCTTGCTGTTCTGAGGGACTCACTAGTTCCTCTCCAAGACAAATTCCTTTCTTTTCCATTTTATCCTAGCTGATCTCACTACTTCAGCTGTACTTTTTTTGGACAAAAGACTTCCACTATTCTCTCCGTAGTGTTTCTTCTAACAAGCTTTGTCACTGGATGTAAACTAAATTTGCTCACATACTTTCTCTCACTCTATTTTTTCCATATATAGCGCTACTATGTTTTAGTAGGCTATTTTGCACAGACTATTTTTTTTTTTATTGAACTTCTTCTGTTCTGTATGTCTCTGGATTGGAACCAAATATCTCGGTAATAATTAAAACTGATTTAATTTTAGTTCTTCCTGAACTAAAACACGCTTTATCGTAGTATTTTTCTGTTCTCTAATTCAGTTTTATGGACTGTATCTCTTACAAGCAAGGCGTCCCCACTTGACAGATTTACAGTCCTCAAGACTTCTCTAACCTCAGTAAGTATTCGTCTCTAACTTACGAGATTTTTCTTCTTTGTGTGCACACTAAACTCTTTCTGAGTTTATTAAATAATTCTTTTTGAATTATTTTTAGCTACTAGAGTTTTCTATAGGATTTCTTTTACCTATTAAACTCTACAGTCTCACTTCTAGAACGTCTTGTTTAAGCTGAGCAATCGATCATTGATTATGGCCAGTAATCAATGATCAATGTGCCCCACGTTACGCCATGTTTTACAGTGCTCAAATCCCTTGCACCTTCTACCTATTTTCCTTTTATTCTCAGGTTAGGTAAAGTAAGTCAACTCTGTCCTATCCCCAAGTATTAAATCATACTCACTAGACAGGTCTCAGAAGACTTCGTGGCTCTGTTCTGCTCAGATTTTTTGAAATCAGAGTCTGTTGTCAGTCGAGCGTGTAGTGGTTATAAAATATATAGCTTTATTATATAAGTACTAAATAGGTTACAAATAAAACACTTGAATTAGAAAAAAAAGTAAAAACAAGAACAAAGTTCTACAACTGAAGTACAAGGCAAGGCAAGGTTGTCGACCCTGGAGAGGCTTGGTCAGCATCTGGCTCGCCCTCCTTGTTCTGGATTATTTTATAGATAATAGGTGTAGTCCGAGGTCAGCTGGTGTCCCGCATTTATCTGATGTCATCAAGTGGGAAACTCCCTGCAGAACTTCTGCATATAAAGTTCTCCATCTCTTATCTCTCGCTCTCCGTGATTTTCTCCGAAGATGTCTCCTTCTCCTCGCCTGCAACACAGCATCTGGTAATACTTGTTCCTAAAGCTCTTACTAATACATACTTCATCTCTGGCTATACTTCTACCAATACAATCAATGGCTACTTGATATTTGATATGCTAAGTATCTTTCCTACTCAATTTCTAGCTCTAGCAACTCTGTTTACTACTATTTTCTACTTCAATAAAAATGAATAAAACATGCATAGTGTATTTTTAATTCTTCTTGTTAATAAACAAAATACAACACCCTGTGTCTCTTTTCTCCTTCGCATCAGCATTCAAAACTCTTCATCGTGTGTTCAGTATCTCATAAGGGCTTTACAACAAACAGGACAAACTTACAACTCAAAAACTGTCAGGTTTTACAACAATATTTAACAGAGATATTTCAAACATATTTTAATACAATACAATTAAAAAGTTAACAATGCTTTAAGCATCATGAGTTTAAAGTGAGGTAAATATGTCTCCCTCCCTGAAGCTAGGCTGTATTGTACTCTTCGAGGTATGCTTTTTTTTACCTCCTGTTTTTTTATTATCGTTGTCACTTCTGGCAACATCTGGCAGAGAGGTGTATTTCATCTCATTTTAAGAGTCTCAGTCGGCTGTTTAACTTGAGGATTGCTTATGGTTGAGAAAGGTACATTTAAAATAGCAAATGTGTCAAAAAATTTTTTCCAACTCTGTGGTCTGTTTTTATCACGAATCATATGAGGGGTAGTTATACTTTTAACCAAATCCAACATGTGACCCTGGTATCACGTTCCTTTTGTATACAAATTTTGCAGAATCCGTTCATGACGACCCTTGTTTGGCATCAGACATTTGATTTTATAATGTCTATATATTATATTTGGTTTATATTGTTTTTAAACCATCTCTGTGGTACATTGATGGAAAGGATCAAATTGTCAGTCTTAAACAAAGATAGGAGTGGTAGCAGTGTGCTAGCAGGTGCAGGCGACGTGTTTCGGGAAAGTGAGTGTTATTGTTAAAACCTTTGCAACACGTTGGTATAAAGTTTAGCTTCCCCATGCGTATATAATTCAGATCTCAGTAATATATCTCTTATAGAGGTAATAGGATCATTCTCCACAAGTTGGTGAATTGTCTTGCAAACATTCCCATTTCTTTATTTATTCAGTTGATTTTGGGGATCACATAATGCTTTTCGTGTATTCCATACCTTTATCAAGTTCAATATTATCAAGACAAAATTAGGTATTGCTACACAACAGTACCAAAAATCCACCTCTTTGGTTAATTATACGCTTCTTTCTCTCAATGTTGATCTTTTACTCCTGTGTATTTGATCCTCTTTTTTCTTTTTTTTTAACCTTCAGAATTGTGATGTGTTTAGAGGCATGGTACCGTGGAGTACGTTAAGAATTATATCACACAATGACAGAATCAACTAATATGATGCAGAATAACATGTTGTTGTTTTGGTGATGACTTGTATAACAGTTTTAAAAGAGGTAGGTTTTTATAAAGCATTCTTTTCGTTTCAAACGGCATGTAGACCACCTAATGCTCTGAAAACAAATCTGCTCTCCGATAGCACTCGGCATTTTAAAGTCAATCAAAAGAAACTCAAAAGGTTGATTGGTCACATCCTGATCACATTCCATTTTGTGCACCAGGCAAATCATACTTTCCAGCATGACATTAGGGCTACAGAGTGTGACACCAACGAAAAGTGTTTAATGATGTGACTGTTTCCAAAGATGTATGCAAAGCCCCATACCTAATGTGTTTTCTCAATAAACTACTTTTAAACATGATGGTCTTTCTTTCTACAATACAATATATAGTGAATACAATATCATGTGTACTGTGTATATTATAAATACTTATCAAATAAAAGAATTCAATATTCTGTGTGGTCTCTTCTTCTTGATAAATCAGTAACACTGTGTCTACAATACAAGGTATCACTCAAATAAACAAGGCAAACTTACAAAATCTAGTCTTTACTCTCTTATCGTAAAGTTTATGTATGGAACATAACACATTTTGTCTTTGTCATACTTGCTCAGTTTGACATAAACTTGTCCTGTTTCTGTTAGGACATTCATTTTAAATACGTTAAAATAGACATCAACCCAAGGTCATCTATTTCTAGGTCTCACAATTTCTCTTACAATAATTCTCTTATTTATAACATCTCCAATTAGCTGAATCTCAGTGCTTTGTTTCATAATAGTTAAATATTGTCTGAGTTTATTGTTGTAATGTTTACCATGTAACTGATGTATTGAAAGCATATCATCTTTTAGCCAATCCTTAGAGCACTTAAGTCATTGTATAAATCTCTGACCTCTGGGTGCACTCTTAACATACTTTTACATTGTAGAAATATGTCTGTACTCAGACTTCAACATGTCAAATGCTCTTATACAGTACTCCTCTCTTTCATCGTCATCACTGTACCAGATAATAGTTTTGATTCTCTTAAAGCAATTTTAACCATAACCTTTTAGATTAAAAATTTAACCATAACAAATTCAGCTTTTGAATATATAACACCTGATGACAAGTCATACATTCGTCCTCTCTAACAGTGATCCAGTAACTCTGATATTGTGACAACAGTTGATCTTTTGCTGTTCCTAAGTTCTAAGTTCCTATAAATAAAGCATATTTCTAAATATTTTTATTCCATCAATTGCAGATTTTACTTTTCTTAAGTATATTGTTCACATACTGTTACCAAATAGCAGTGTATATATGTGATAAAGTAAGGATGTGAGATACATAAAGATGAATAACCATACCACAAGGTTTTGTTTGAAATAACTTTATTTGTTTCTTTTATTTTTTCCAGTCACATGGAAGGTGCACATTCCAGTGTGATTTATGTTTTGGTGGTGGTTTCTTAGCTCTTTAAAACAAGAGAAAATTGTATTAACAAATAACATTTGAGTAATTAAGTTATGGTTTTTTTGTCTTACCTTTCCTTTGGTGCTTCCTAGTGAGGAGGCCAGCCACAGCAAACAGGAAACCATCCATGGAAAGGGAGGAGTCTGTTCCACACCCATGTGGATATTGTTTTTCTTGTGTATGTCTTTTGGACAAATGTTCGTATAGGAAAGAAGTGAAAACAGTTCAAGATGTTAATGGTGTTGTTTGTATTATCAATTTGTACATTTATCAGTGAAACTGTGGGATTGGGCTATTTGAAATTTAGGGGAGGTGCATCACCTATAAAAGGCTAACTGTTGTTCCAAGACAGGGGAGACAGATGGGATGTTTAGTTGGAGTGGTAGCCAACCTTTTCTCCTGATGCCCTTGTCAAGTGCAAGCCTTGATGTGAATTTTTGTTGTTTTGATTTACTTTGTACTTTGTTTTCCAGTTCCTATTTTTTTTTTTGGAAAATCCTTGAAAAGCTTGTTTCTATGCTGAATGCACTTTTTGGGCTGTTAATTAAATCCATTTTTCTCGAAACTTCAGAGTTCTGTGCCTGATTTACTGCCCTCTCTGCCATGAACAACGGCCCTATCACTATATATATATATATATATATATATATATATATATATATATATACACATACATACATACATACATTTCTTGATAATATAAAGTGATAGCGATTAACAGTAAGTTGAAATGGTAAAGTGCACTTAAGTTTCCAGCAACCTCTATGTCAGACATCCTGCTGTAAGACATGTCTGATCTGGTCAATGTTAGAGTTCTTCTGTCCAACCTTCTAAATGCGTGTGATTTAATATGACTTTACAACACCAATCTTATCAGGTACATGACGTGTTGAATGTAAATTACTAATAGGGGGTTGTCTTTCACCTCTCCTACACTTTCTAGCGGATCTACAGATCTTGCCACAAATCATCCTAAGGAGTTTCCCAAGGCCAGTTTGCTCCAAAATAATTAACAGGAATAATCCTGTAGCAATGATTAATATCATACTGAAAATTGCATATTATCCATCTCAAAGTTCTGTAGGTGTTTGCTGAGAAGCCTCCTAGAATTAAGAGTTTTTCATTAACTTTCTTGTTCATTATAGACCATATGCTTTTAGATTCCTGTAAGTTGCCCCTTTCTTGGAAATACTGTCGTTTAGCCAGGATAAAATATAGTGGAAGTGGAGGCATACATCACCCATTTTCCTGAATGCTATAATTCACCGTCACAGCAGCAAATACATTCATATCAGTCTCAATGGGTTCAGACAACAGTCTACTAAAGCCTTGGTTACTAATTCTGTTTCTCATTCTTATTTGTTGCTACATCTTGCAACAGATCAAATAACCTAAACTGTATTACCATTTGATCAGTTTCAGCAAACCCGTCTGTTATCAACCTTTTCCAAAACAGTGGCTCTTTTTAAAATAGTTTGAATAATTGCTCTTCGCTTTTAAACCCCTGTCTGTTTGAAGACACGAACCAGTGCTTGCCTTTAACATTTGGAAGCTGCTCCGCTCTTTGGCTATAAATTTTCTCACAGCTCAACTTCTCCCTACACACAAACTTCCCAAATCTCATCAACTGTTCACACTTATTCTCTAACTTTGTTACCCAATGCTTGTAGCACTTTGTTACGCCAAATCACATGTAATTGCCAATTGTACCTAGTTTTAGCCCATTGTTCAACACTTTGATCAGTGCAATCCTCCCAGAATTTGTCTGTTACAATACTGATCTGACAGAACAGTTTTTGTTCTGAAACCAGGATTTTTAACTTTTGCAAAGTCTCATAAAGTGTATATTTTTCCTTTGTATATTGATCTTTGCATTCTTCAAGAAAATTTCTCTCTCCTCCTTTTTCTAACTTTTTCTCACTAGTTATCAATTTCTTATTTGGTTCTTTCTTAATGTTTTTTCCTTCTGGACCTCCAAAGTTTATCACAAAAACTTGCATCCATCTCATAGTTAGGATCCATATACTCAGAATAGATCTCATCCCTCTCCTCAGTCTCTTGATCAACTATCATCAAATTGTCACTGGATTTTGTAAAAACCCAAAACGCTATAATAAGTATAGCTACAGTTATCATGGTTACCACAAAGACTGGTTTGCTTAAGCAGACCTGTTTCCATCTTCACTAACCTTTGAACACTTCTCTGTCTGAGCTCAACACTTAGCTCCAGGTTCCTTAAATATAACACAAATCTGAAATTGTGTTCAGTTTCTTTAAGTCATTTAGATACTCTTTCTTTCAGTTTTTGTAAGTTTTGCTGTTACAGATCTTGAGGCTGTTTTGTGTGTAAAAAGACTTTTCTTCTATGATTGGGCTTCATTCCCCTTCTAAAAGTCTTATTACATTCAAAACATATGTATTCTCCTTCTATGGGGTCTATCATAATTCATTATAATTAATAAAATGTTATACTTACGGTGCCAGACAGCGACGCCACTGCCAGTGAACACTTTTTCTTATTTCTCTGCCTTAAATCTTATGCTCTGATATTTGTTAGTTATATCTTTTTGTTTCAAAGTTTATTTGTTACTTCCGCTGAGCATACTTAAGTTTCTCTCATTTGGTCCATCCAGAGACATACTACTAGCTGTTTTATTGCTTCAATAATTCATTCCTAGTTATTATATATTTCTTCATGCATGAATGAAACTCTTATATATAATCCACTAATGCAGGCATATTTAGCTTTTAGAAAAAAGTAATTTTACCTCTTCAGTTCAATTTCTAATTGTTAAGTAGCTAAAATTACATTTCTTTTACTCCACAGTCTATTTTGCAACACTTCTACTGTATGATTGTCAATCATGTTTATCACCTTATCTTGTTTAGTAATCATATTTGTTAAAAAGGTTTTGTTTACTTTCAATTGTCCAATCTCATCTAAATATAATTTCTAACTTGACATTTGTCACTAGACTATTCTTTGTCTTTTCAAACAATTCATTCTTTCTTTATTTGTTAAAATTACAATAATATAAATGCTTCTTTCATGCATTTATCCCATTTTAAATTATTGTAATATTAAGTTAACATATTAAGTTTTTTAAAGATGTATTCCTCTCAGGTGAATAACGTAAAACTTTTATTTAGTTTCTTTAAAAGCTATTCTTCTAACTTTCAACTAAATAAGTGGTTTTATCACAACAAATTGCTTGAGGTCTCCCCGACTCAATATTAAATCTTCTATCACTTTTATAATTGTTTTCGCTGATGTTTCTTTTTTTTCAGGATTTTACTCATGTGTCAAGAAAAGCCTTCTACTACTAGTATATATTTATTTCCTAGCTTGATCTTGGATTTACAGTTTTTTTCAATTGCTAACAAGCATTTACCAATACTTAAAATACTTTTTCTAAACTCTTAACACAGCAACACACTAACATCACACAATTAGCCAAATTGATAATTTTCTGGCCAAAACCATGTTTTGTTAAATAAATACAAACTCTCCATTTCAAAATGCTGAGTACCTTTTTCTACATATACTAACTCTATCAAACACAGCAAACCTGATTCAAAATTGAATCATTCAATCAAAACATTAGCACTAGTTTTCAATCCAACAGAAACATATAGTCAATCATAACACATAGACTGACAAAATGCTAACAATTAATTACAAAAATCTGCATTACTTTGTGTTTTGGTTTGACCTTGTGGGGACACTTTATTTGGTCCTCTGAGAGAAAACAAGATTAGATATTTGAGAGTCCCCACAAAAAAATGGAAACCAGTGTTTGTGTATGTGTGGATTACTGTAGGGCAGTATGTGTACAGCATAGTTGAGGACTCATCAGTAATTTATGAAATGTAAAAGAAAAGTGACAGAATTGCTGAAGTAAATTAGCAAAATGAAATTGCTGTCAGTGATCCAAAATATACAGGCCTTTGGCCTTTAGTTAAAAAAAAAAAAAAAACAGACAAAAACAAAAAAACAGAAATAAAGTTCTAATCTATACGATCTTCAGCAACTGGCCACATGTTCTCATCGACATCACATCTTATATTTTCTCTTGCTATGCATCTGGGATAGAAACGTTTAGCATGCCTTATCCAGCCTTGGCAGTCTTCAGCGGAGATATCTCGGCAGCCAGCCTCCATGGCATCCAGGAGGGACATCTGATCATGTGGTCTCATGATCATAGACTTTCCACCTCCAGGCAGAAAAAATTCCTCAACAGGATTGAGGAAAGGAGAGTACGGAGGAAGAAAAGAGAAATCATTCTCAGATGGGCTGCAAACCAATTTGTGATTGCATGTGAATGGTGGAACGCTACATTGTCCCATACAATCACAAATGTCCTCATGTTTCCTCCTACTTGTTCCCTTTCTGCTGCTGGTACCAGTTGTTGGTGGAGGTCATCTAAAAACAAAAGAAGGCGCTCTGTGTTGAAGGGACCGATCTGGCTTTTCTGCAGGACCAAACCAGCACTTGAGATTGCAGCACACATTGTGATATTTGCTCCTCTTTGACCCGGAACATCAGCAGTGGCCCTTTTTCCAATCAGATTTCTTCCTCGTCTCACGAGTTTTTGCCAGGTTAAATCCTGCCTCATCTACATAAATGAATTTATGTGGTGTCTGATTAGCCTCCAACTCCATAACTCTCTGAAAGAAATTAAACACATGATGTTTAAATGCTTTTCACTGTGTGGGTATGTTTACTTGAGTAGTAATTGATAGTAGTGGAAAAAACTGTAGAGTAGCATAAAAAGAATTGGATGTACTGTATAGGCACCTGGACATATTGGTGTCGGAGTTCCTTGACCCGCCACTGTTTCTTTCAAAGGGCACTTTGTACAGCTGTTTCATTCTGAATTCTGTGTTTGTTCAGAGTTCGAGTGATGGTAGCCAGGCTGATGCTTTCCACATTCTGGAATACCAGGTTGTCCTGTACAATTCTGGATTGAATTTCTCTAAGTTTTATTGCATTGTCAGCTATAACTCACCCTACAATAGCATGCTCTTGGTCCTCAGTGAGCAGTTTTCTTCTTCCCAGAGCAAGGAAGTCGTTGTGTTCTTTAGAGGAACAAAATAAAAGTACATATTTGTATTTGTATCTTGGCGGCCAACAGTTATTGTGATACATTACAACTGCAATTATGGCCTCACGAAACTCATTGCTTACCTGTTGGTTTGTTGAAAAATTCGGATAATGGATGCCACAGTTGACCGCCTAAGATTGGGCTGACTCTTTCACCTGCCTCTCTCAATGACAGACCATGGTTTATCACGTGGTCAATAATAGTGGCTCTTATTTCATCTGTAACAACAGCTCTTACTCTTACAGCTCTTACTCTACCCCTACCTCTTTCTACCTTGTCCCGGTCCAGCTTCTCCTCTCCCTAGTCCACCTTGCCCTCTCCCCTAGTCCAGCTTCTCCTCTCCCTCGTCCACCTTCTCCTCTCCCTCGTCCACCTTCTCCTCTCCTAGTCCAGCTTCTCCTCTCCCTCGTCCACCTTCTCCTCTCCCTCGTCTACCTTGTCCTCTCCCTCGCCTACCTTGTCCTCTCCCTCGCGTCCAACTCTTCCCTCGTCCCGACATCTTCTTTCTTTTCAGTTTTTCTGTTGTTCTGTATTGTTTTGAACAAAACCAGTCCAGAAAGTGTTCAAATCCATGTAATCCATTACTTGGAATTAATCAATAAGATTGGAATCAGCTATCTCTTAATTATCAGTAATTAAATAATTATTATCAGCTCTTTTTTTAAGCTGCTGTTTTTACAGAAGTAGAGGCTTTACAATATAGTTAGAGTTTGGAACATTAGCTCTTTATTTTGACATGCTGTGTTTAAGCATTTGTAAAAATGATAAGAAAGAGCCATGATTTTGCTATAGGAGTAAACTTGTGTAAAAGAAAATGTAAGCATTTTAAAAATGTGTTAATTGACTGAATATTGTGTGAAAACAACATGAATTGTGTTAATGGTATGGTTACAACAAACGGATGTTGTGCTAATTGTGTTTAGAGTTTTGAAAATGTGACTAGAAATTGACAAAAGGATGTTAGCAATAGAAAAACTGTAAAGGTCCTGTTATATCTATTAGCTATTGTCACCAAGCCAGCAGAGGAGCTTTACCTCTGGGTGATCTGTAATCACTCCCTCTGCTGCTACTTCCTGTTAAAACACTGTAAATGCTGTAGCAGGCCCTCACCTGCATGTTGTATTGTTAGTTTGTTATTGGATTGTTGTTCAATTTCCTTGTGTTTTCCGAGTTATAGATTCTTTGGTTTTGACCCTGCCTGTCTTTTTTGATACTCTGATTATTTGCTGCCTGTCCTGACCTCTGCCTGTTTTTGGATTCTGTTGTTGCCTTGCCTCTTACACTCCTATTTGCTGTGATTTGACGCCTGCCTGCTTTGACCATGCCTTTGCTCAATAAAAGCCTGTGAATGGAGCCGCACGCCTCAGACCCCTCAATCATGACAGCTATTCCTTATTAACCTGTTCTTGTGTAATTTTACACTAATCATTTTAATTGTTTTATTGTACCCTCTTTTCTTACAATTGTCACATTTTAGCCTTATTTGTCTGTATCTTTTCCTCCAACTGGAAATATTTATTTTATTATCTGATAAGACTTTTGCCCTTTAATTTTTAACATTAGGATGTTTCATCTACTTTATGAATGGTGTTATTTTCATTTCTATGATTACAATTATACGCCTTATTTTTTCTAATTTATCTATCTCTCTGCACTGTTTCTGTGTCATCTGTGGTATGTTCAGTTTGATGAACTACTACTAGATCTCACTCTTTTATTAGATCGTAAATGTCCTCCTATGTCCTCACTATACTAAACAGGCTTTCTATTCAATGTAGAAAAGCTGTTCTGTCTTCAGATGTCTAAGTTTACATTCAAACATACTATATCTATTATTATCTATGCCATTCTGTAATCAAAATAACTTCTTGAGCTTTTAACTTTTTTTTTTCATAAGCCTTTAAAACAGACATAGCTTATATGCTTATACGGGATCACAACCTCTTTCCCTTCATCTCTTCTCTATTCTTCTCATTTTATCTTTATTCACATTATTTATGCCCAGTGCTCTAGATTATCATTTGCACTAGTTTTGATCCACACACTGTAATTTTTTTAAATAATTTTATTTTACTCTTCTGACATTTTTAGTTTTCTTTAACTATTTCTTAAGTTAGGATCTCTAAATATATTCTCCTATATTTGTCACTGAGTATTTTGGGATTTTGCCTCCGTTATTTTATTCTTAGTTAAATGCTTCATTATTGCTCCATCTGTATTAACTGTAGAATTCTGTCTTCACACGAGATCTTTTAAGTCTTTATGTCTTAGTCTTTTACTTTTATGTCTTAGTCAACTGATAGTTGCTAGTTTCTTTCCTTCTGGTAAGAACTTTTCTTTCTGGATTCTCTCAGCTCCTTGACATCATATTGTTATATTAATTTTCTCATTCCTTACTATCAGTTGATAACCAGTTACATCTGTATTTAAGTCTATTTCTAGGTTAGAATTTCTTTTCAGTTTTGCAGTGTTTTTCCTGCCTCAGTCAACAAAGTTTATCATCTTTTATTCTGGCATATATGGGTTTAGTTATCTGACTAAACTTAGGAACTACATCTCTCACATAATTCATTAATCCTATTTTTTGTATTACATTTTTAACGCTTTCTGGGGTTTTTAAACTTGTAATTCACTCTTTCATCGATTCTGTAGTTATTTTATTTCCTATCAATAATCAAAATCCAAAATAAACTCTATTATTCCTGCCATTATTTCATATTTTAAGTTCTGCTCTAATCCCACTTCAGCTAGACATGTAATTATTTGTTTTTACAGTTTCCAAATAGTCTTTCTTTATGATTCATTTATCATTACTTTATCATTAATATATTATCAGTAAAAGCAATTTCATATGGGTGATTCATCTGATATCTCTTCAAGACTATATTAACAAATTATGGAACAATTCATTCATCTTTGGTAAACAAAATAGTTATTATTTACACTTAAATCATTCAAAATATATATATTATTTACAGTAAAGTTTACTATTTACAGTACAAATGTATTATTTATAGCACATTTTCTGATGACCTTTCTCTGTTAAAGGAATTAACCAAAAGCTATTCACTGAATCCAGTTTTGTGAGAAATCTTCCTTCTCTTATTCTTTCTACTGGATCCCTATTATTAATTATGTAACCTCTGTCTGGTTTAGTTACTTTAGTAACTGGTTTAGTTTGTTTCTAATCTGAAAACTTTATCTGGCTTCAGAATTAATTGTTTAGGACTATTTGTAATTTACAGATTAAACTTCTTTCAGAATTTCCTGTTCAAGTAATTCTTGTGTAGTTTAATCTAATTCCTCTTTAGCCATTTTATTCATTGGATATTGACACTGAGGCTTATGTATTCTACCGGATATTTTCAATATTTCATAATCATTTTTATCACTAACTTTCAAATCCCTTGCTGCTAACAAATTTTCTGACCCTCTAATCATTTCAGTACCAATTTTTTCTCCCATTTGTTCTCTTTTCGACTTTACCATTATAAGTTTGTTCCAGAATATTATCTGTGAATAATACGGCTCTGCTGTCAAGGTGACATCTGCTGCTGAATCAATTAAGTATTGTGTTCCTTCTACATTAATAAATAGATTATTATCATTTTCAATTACTCTTTGATCACAGATATTCCTCTTCAACAGTGTAGGCAGTGGTTCCCAAACTTTTTAACTCACAGCCCACACAACCAAACACATATGTTTCATGCCCACTGCAAAAAATTTAAATGAACCTGTTATTTGTGTCGGGTTAGTAACTGAGTACTCAGAAGCATGACTTTTAACTGTCTTTATTGAATAAACGGGTAATGTTGAATAACCAGAAAATGTGCATAATAGGTCACCAAGCCCTGAGACACTCAAGGTTAACAATTTTAAGTAAACGGAAAACCAAATCCATTCAGAGGTCGGCAGCGCTAACAGACCGCCATCGGAGCCATCAGTCAGAAGGAACTGGCAGAGACCAGGGTTGAGACGAGCAGTCAAAACGCCAGAGAACTGGAACACTGGACAAATCAAGACTAGAGTCAGGCTCGAGTGAGAAGCTCGAGTGAGAAGCGCAAATCGAGAGCAGATATAGAGCGAACGATTTAAGGGAGAGAAACCATTGAGTGAAATAAAGAGAAAAAGCAAAGAAAAAGACCCAAAGGAAACTGAGACCGAGATCCCACTTCCTGACCCTTTTTCATTTTTAATTGCAATGTGTTAACTAAAAGTACAAATTTAGTAAAACGGCTCTACTGTTGTCGCTTTCCAGAGAACGTAGATTCAATAGTTTTTTTCTTGCTTTGATATTCTTTAAGTTTGTTCTCAAAAATTCAATTGGCTTGGACGCATATTCACTATGTTTTGTTTCCAAGTGCCTTCAGTAATTTGTTCGGTTTCATTTGACAGGACTTCTGAGCATACAACACAGAGCGGTAGCTGCTGCTCTCCGCTCACACACATGTGAAACCTAGCGCTAGGTACTCGCTGCTATATTTTCTTCTTTTAGGTTTATTTTGAGTCTTTTCTGTGTCCTGCTTACTTGTAGATGAAGTATTTTCCCTTTTCAGCGATCCCATTGTCAACCATTTATCCATGTTTACATCTGTTTTGGCATGTATGCAGCAAAAATATGTTACATAGCCTAAATCATGGGTTGTTTTTAAACCAATCAACAACCTGGAATAGTGAACGCATAGTAACAGTTTATTATTATTTTTGTTATTTAATTAATTATGATATTTAATTATTACTACACATTTTTACGCACATTAGCAATATTATTATTTCTATTGATAATAACTGGCGGCCCCCATGCAATACCGTTGCGGCCCACTGGGGGGCCGCGGCCCACAGGTTGAAAACCACTGGTGTAGGGTTTCCACACCTAATTTTAATTATGATAATTATGAATTGTCATTTGAATCAGCTCTCAATTCAAGTTTGGGGAATTGAATCTTAAAAGATTCACGTCAGTATGTAATTCAAATATACCTTTAAATCACCTAATACGTCCAGCGCTTTAGGGCAATTTAAATGTATGTTACCAATATGAATTTACTCTGTGATCAGCAAAATAAATCAATTGGATTCTTCGCTTTACCTCGAGCAGGTAACAACGGATCTGGGCATGAGTTTGACTTTCCAGTTACATAACACACAAACAAGAATTCGTAATAATGAAACACAATTTATTAAACAGTACCTACTATTTGACAAGACTACACTGAGAAGACTAAACATAAACACACACACACACACATGCATTCATACACACATTCACGGGTTGGAAGGAAATGGATAATTGTTTGTCCAAAGTCTGTTAGCTAGTTCTGAGATCGCACTAAGAGCACCAACAAAAGCAAAGTTAGGTTTTAGCTTGCTTATATATGTCTCGCGCCGATTCAGTCAAAGAGATGAAAAGGTAGTTTTACCACTGGCTTGTCTGGGGAAATCCCGGCGTGCTGATTGGGCAGGCTCGTCCGTGGGATGACGTGGTCGGGCTTTCGGGCCGCTTGAATGAAGTCTCTCAGCTTGGTGGTTCGCTTTGGATGAACCGGGTTGGTTATGGAAAGGCGCAGTGAGTGTCCGTGGAGTGATGTGGGACGGAGCGGACCGGAGTCGAGGGTATCGGGTCGCTCTAGTTCTGGAGTCTTCTGACTTCTCCAAGTTCCGAAGTTTCTCTGTTCCGTGGCGATTCCTGCAGCGACCCGAATTCCCCTGCGACTCCCGGTGGTTCCGAAGAGTTCTTCTCGACTCGACTCCGACTCCGATTCTTCTCGTTCTCAACTCAACTCAGAGAGCTCTGTTCCTGCGTTTTGAGGTGCAAGTTTTGGGCCGTGCCTGGGCAGTTGTCCAATCCCGAGGTCGAAGGCGGTCCACGCCTGCTTTCACTCGGTTTCGTGCATACTTTATCCCAGTTAGAATTGACATTCTGCACTTCTGTTCCTTATCAAAAGCTTATAAGTGGAATACACTGTTGTGCATTGCACAAACACACATATTCATTCACCACGATATTGGAAACATCATAAGCTTCAATTTGATATCAAACATGCATTATCTAGCGCTTATGGAACGCTTCTCTGTTAGAGGATTATTTAAAGAGTATATAGCGGTCCTACATACATCCCGAAACATTTATGAAGCAGTTATTTACAGATGAACCTTGTTTGAAAGGAAAGCATTTAGATTGTTTGTTTAGTAGTTTTATGTGTGTCCTGGCAGTTCCTTTATTGTAGTAAAAGGAAAAAGGCGCTTTTAAGGAATGTATGTTGGGACAGAGTAAACCTCCTGGGGGTTGAAAGTGTGAGGCTGTCCTGACCACGTTGATTCACCGCGGGAGTCTTATCACCTTTGACTCGGTGGCTTGGTAGAACTGGTCCCAGGTCAGTGCACAGAACGGGTTATCGCTACTGTCGTAATTAGATGTTGCGCTTCAATCATCCCAATCTTGACGTGGTACTCTCGGATTGGCCGGAGCTCACTGCAGCGACAGTCCCTTGAGGAGTGTTTGGTAGACTTTGCGGAGCTCTGCATCGCTCGGCTGACCATCTTGATTGCCTTTATGGTCCGGGGTGCGGAGGATGCGCGATTTTACGACCTGGTTCTAGAGCGATTCCCCTTTTATGGTTCGTGTTCTGTTCATCGAGGCCCGACATATCCCCTTTTCGCTTGATGAGGTTCCCGTCTGCGAACGTCATCGGGCACTGGAACAATGGACAGAGAGAACAGACATCCACAAAACAACATTTCCATCAGCTAACTGAACTGTGGTGCAGAAATTTGGAATTTGGGCAGATCGGGTGAGAAACTTGATACGACATTTGCGCTCAATCTATGGACTTGGTGCGGGGAGTCAATCTTATTGTCAGGACCTGATGTGAGGGAATGGTTAAGGGTGTTCCTGTGAAAGGGCCTAGAGGGGAAAAGGGAAACAGAGAGAGAAAGAGAAGGGAAAAGACAACACAGAAGGGACACAAGGACATTGGAGTGAGGTTAGGACAACAAGCAATGGTCACATGTGTGGAGAAACTCCTTGTTACTAGAGTGTTGGTTCTAGCAGTGCGGTGAAGGAGCGTGTAGGTGTTGTGCTTGAAAACCTGGCTATGTGTTTCCCTAGTGGGTGAGGAATTACATCAGTGAGGTGCGATAGTCGGTCTGTGTCAGTGGGTTTGGTCTTCCCCCTTTTTTTTTTGTCTCTTGGAGCCCTGGTGCCTCTTTATCTGGTTCGGTGTACCCATCGCAGGGCTGGCTCGCTGCGCCCCTGCTCTGAATCTTGATTCGTAGGCAACAGGTGACAGTTTGTCTACACGATTTCGTGGGGTCCCGTCCAGTGAGGTAGGAAACTTCTTTGACAATCGATGAGGGGTGTTTGGCCGTGGTTGGGCTTAAACTGTAATACCACACTTTGTCTCCGACCTCAAGTTCCTGATATGAGGCTTCTCCTGTCGTAGTAAGCCTTACGACCTTCCGCGCTGCTTTGGAGTTGTTGCTGTGCAAAGGCGAAAGTCGTTCTCAGGTGCTGATGCAACTCTTCTAGGTACTGATGCGTGGTGTAGGCAGTGACGAGGTTCATGTCACCGGGTTGGTACAGCAGGTGTAAGGGTAGTGTCATCGTCTCCCGTCATCATTTTGAATGGGGTACTCCGTGGACCGGGTGAGGAGTGGACCTGATGGCCATTAGTACCAGGGAAGTTTGACATCCCAATCCTTCTGATTGGCGGACACGTATTTCTTCAGCATGCTGACCACTGTCTTGTTGGCACGCTCCACCTGTCCGGAAGAGATTGGGTGGTGGCTTATGTGCAGCTTGGCTTGCACACCCAGGAGTTTCCACATTTCTTGCATGACCTCAGCGGTGAAGTGAGTTCCTCGGTCTGAATTGACACTCAAGGGCATTCCAAATCTTTTGAGAATATGGTTCATCAAGAGGTAGGCTGTTGTTTCTGCCGTGTCATTCGAGCTGGGAGGCACTCTATCCACTTTGTGAATCGCAGACCACGTTGAGGAAGTACTTGTTACCTCGTGTTGACCGTGGCAGGGTCCCTACCCAGTCTATTTGGAGGTCTGACCATGGGAGGCCATTCCTTTCCTTTGCAGTGGTGCGCGGTGATTTGCATTCGCCCGGTTGAAACTGGCAACAGACCAGGCATCCTTTCCACGTATTCCGCCACGCCTTGCTGCATGCCAGGCCAGTATACCACCTGTTTGAGTGTCTCATAGGTGGCCTTGGCGCCATGGTGTCCAGCGCATGGTGCATCGTGGGCGTATGTCAACATTATCCCCTTTGGCTCTGAGGCACTACGAGCCGTGGGCGTGCAGGGCTCAGGGACATACGTGAGAACGCCGTCTTTGAGATGCAGCATCTGCTTGATGGAGTGCAGGTGGCGGAGGTCAGAGGAGGTGGCTAGGTCGAATGCAGCAACGCGGTGCAGAAGCTGGGTCAGAAATGTGTGCACTGATGGTTTGCAGTGCTGGATCCGATGCTTCGAAGGGTACTGAGATCGTCAGCAGCAAGTGTGGTGAGATGGAGATACGGAGGAGGTGGGGTTCATGCACGCCCGTGGCGTGTAGGCGCGGGTGATGGCTGCCCCAGCTGGGTTGGGTGGGTGGGAATGGAATGTTCAAGACTCTCCATGTAATGCACCTGCCTTAGCGAGGCATCTGTTTGGTCATTGAAGTCTTTGTCTTGGTTCTTGCTGCTTGGACTTGAAATTGCTTGTGACCTTGACATTGCCTCGGCGGTCTGTAAACGGGCAGTGGTGTCTGTGGCTTGGCACTGCAATTCCTGAACGTTTACTGACTGGAAGGGCAGAGGATTCACGGACTTGTGTCCACAACTTCAAGTGCTTAAAGTCTATTAGTGGCTTAAAGCGATTAAGCAGGTCCTTTCCGATTAGCAGTGGGTAAGTCTTTAGGGGTGAGATGTAGACTGGGTGGATGAGGTTCATCGGACCCACAGTTAGGTGAATTGGGGCCACCTGTGTCAGTTGTAGGCCCGTGTGGGAGTATACTTGAAGGTTCAGCTCACATCTTTGAAGTTTGAGGGGCCATTTAATGTCTTTGCTCATTACCCCCAAAAATTATTTCTATAAAAATGAGCCACGCTTAAAAGGTAGAGAGGAGGTGTTGCTACAATTTATAACAATATTCTTAGTACTTCTCAGAGGGCAGGCTTTAAAGTATAACTCATTTGAAGTTTTGTGCTGCATATAACATTATCTACAGAATCATGTGCTAGTGATAAATCTTCTGTCATGTTTGTACTGGCTACTGTATACAGGCCACCAGGGCACAGCACAGATTTCATTAAAGAATTTGCTGATTTTCTAACTGAGTTAGTACTGGCCGCAGATAAAGTCTTAATGTGTTGGCGATTTTAATATCCATGTTGATAATGAAAAAGACTCATTAGGATCAGCTTTCTTAGACATTTTAAACTCCATTGGGGTTAGACAACACGTCTCTGGACCTACTCATTGTAGAAATCATACTCTAGATCTAATACTGTCACATGGAATAGATGTTAAAATGGTTGAAGTACTGCAGCAAAGTGATGACATTTCAGATCACTATCTAGTCTTGTGTGAACTCTGTATAGTTAAACCTGTAAACTCTGCACCTTATTACAAGTATGGTAGAACCATCACTTCCACCACAAAAGAAAGCTTTCTAAATAACCTTCCTGACTTATCTCAATTCCTTAGTTCATCCAATACGATGCAAAACTTGATGATGTAACAGAAACTATGCACTCTCTTTTTCTAGCACTTTAGATACAGTTGCTCCTTTGCACTTAAAAAGATAAAAGAAAACAATCTGACTCATGGTATAATGAAACACACGCACCCTAAAGAGAGCAGCCCGGAAAATGGAGCGCAGGTGGAGAAAAACCAAATTAGAAGTATTTCAGATTGCCTGGCGGGAGAGTATGCTGTCATACAGAAAAGCATTAAAAATAGCAAGATCTGATTATTTTTCATCCCTTTTAGAAGAAAACAAACACAACCCCGGTATTTATTCAGTACAGTGACTAAATTAACAAAAAATAAAGCATCAGCAGGTGCTAATATGCCCCAAGAGTATAGCTGCAATGAGTTCATGAATTTCTTTACTTCTAAGATTGATACCATCAGAGATAAAATTGTAACTATGCAGCCGCCAACTACAGTTTCACATCAGATAGTGAGCTTTAGATCCCCTAAGAAAAAATTACACTCTTTCTCTATTCTAGAGAAGAAGACTTGTACAAACTTGTTAAATCATCTAAACCAGCAACATGTATGTTAGACCCTATTCCATCTAAACTATTAAAAGATCTGCTTCCAGAAGTCATAGATCCTATTTTGAACATTATTAATTCATCATTGTCATTAGGTTATGTTCCAAAACCTTTAAACTGGCTGTAGTTAAACCTCTCATTAAGAAACCACATCTTGATCCCAAAGACTTAGTAAATTACAGACCAATCTCTAATCTCCTTTTCTGTCAAAGATACTAGAAAAGGTAGTATCCTCACAACTGTATTCCTTTTTAGAAAAAATGGTGTCTGTGATGATTTCCAATCAGGTTTTAGACCGTGATTTATAGTACTGAGACTGCCTTCTCATTAGAGTTACTAATGACCTGCTTCTATCATCTGATTGTGGTTTTATCTCTCGTTATTAGTGCTATTAGATCTTAGCGCAGCATTCGATACTATTGATCACAACATTCTCTTGGATAGACTAGAAAACTATGTTGGCATTAGAGGAAGCGCTTTAGCATGGCTTACATCATATCTATCTGACCGCTATCAGTTTGTGGCATTAAATGAGGAGGTATCATATCGATCAAAAGTGAAATATGGAGTTCCTCAAGGCTCAGTGCTAGGACCAGTTACTTTTCAACCTTTACATGTTACCTCTGGGAGATATTATCAGGAGTCATGGTGTTAGCTTTCACTGCTATGCTGATGATACTCAGCTCTATATTTCAGCGCAGCCTGGTGATACACACCAAATTGAGAATCTAACAGAATGCATAGGTCGATATAAAAAGCTGGATGATGAGTAACTTCTTAATGTTAAATTCTGAAAAAAAAAACAGAGGTGCTAATAATTGGACCTAAAACCCTACATATAATAATCTAGAACACAGCCTATCACTTGATGGCTGCTCTGTTAATTCTTCATCATCAGTTAGGAACCTAGGTGTGCTGTTTGACAGCAATCTTTCCTTTGAAAATCATGTTTCTAGCATCTGTAAAACTGCGTTTCCATCTTAAAAATATATCTAAATTACTTACCTATGCTTTCAACCTCTAATGCAGAAATATTAATTCATGCGCTTATGACCTCAAGGTTAGATTATTGCAATGCTTTATTGGGTGGTTGTTCTGCACGCTTTAATAAACAAACTTCAGCTAGTCCAAAACGCAGCAGCCAGAGTCCCTTACTAGAACTAGGAAGTATGATCATATTAGCCCGGTTCTGTCAACACTGCACTGGCTCCTATCAAACATCGAATAGATTTTAAAATCTTATTAATTACCTATAAAGCCCTGAATGGTTTAGCTCCTCAATACTCTGAGCGAGCTCTTATCACATTATAGTCCTGCACGTCCAGCTGCGCCTCTCAAAACTCTGGCCATTTGATAATACCTAGAATATCAAAATCAACTCATGGATTTTAGCAGATCATTTTCCTATCTAGCACCTAAACTCTGGAACAATCTCCCTAACTCTGTTCGGGAAGCAGACACACTCTGCCAGTTTAAATCTAGATTAAAGACACATCTTTTAACTTAGCCTACACATAACACACCAACACACCTTTTATTATTCAAATCCGTTAAAGGATTTCCTGTTTCTTTCTCAATCTGTTTTCACAGTTTGTATCCAGACTAGATGGTGGATCAGCACCCAGAGATTATGTTCATCAGAGACCAGAACACCTAGATGCGCCTGTCGACAGATCACCAGATCCTGATGCACACACACGCACACTGCACACACTAAGTCATTTTACACTACCTGACACACAGCGTTTAAAATTGAACTGGAAGTTAAGTGCAAGGCGTCGGTCAGAGGAGAACTGGACCCCAACTGAGTCTGGTTTCTCCCAAGGTTTTTTTCTCCATTCATTCTGTATGCATAGGTTTTGTTTCCTTGCCGCTGTCGCCTCTGGGCTTGCTTGGTTGGGGACACTTAACTTCTAGTGACTATCGTTGAATTGACTACAGAGACCGTCTCTGCATTTAATAAGAAATTGGTCACTCTCGCCATTATACATCCCTGTCATTATACTGTACAGTGCTTTGATGCAACCTGTGTTGTTAAAAGCGCTATATAAATAAAAATGATTGATTGATTGATTGATTTGCTCCTTCCTGGATTTTTCCGAGGAGTTCTTCTCGACTCGACTCACGACTCGATTCTTCTCGCTCTCAACTCAACTCAGAGAGCTCTGTTCCTGCGCTTTGAGGTGCAAGTTTTGGGCCGTGGCCTGGGCAGTTGTCCAATCCCGAGGTCGAAGGGCGTGTCCACGCCTGCTTTCGACTCGGTTTCGTGCATACTTTATCCCAGTTAGAATTGACATTCTGCACTTCTGTTCCTTATCAAAAGCTTATAAGTGGAATACACTGTTGTGCATTGCACAAACACACATATTCATTCACCACGATATTGGAAACATCGTAGCTTCAAATTTGATATCAAACATGCATTATCTAGCGCTTATGGAACGCTCTCTGTTTAGAGGATTATTTAAAGAGTATATAGTGGTTCCTACATACATCCCGAAAACATTTATGAAGCAGTTATTTACAGATGAACCTTGTTTGAAAGGAAAGCATTTAGATTGTTTGTTTAGTAGTTTTATGTGTGTCCTGGCAGTTCCTTTATTATGTAGCGAAAAGGAAAAAGGCGCTTTTAAGGAATGTATGTTGGGACAGAGTAAACACTCCTGGGGTTTGAAAGTGTGAGGTTGTCCTGACCACGTTGATTCACCGCGGGAGTCTTATCACCTTTGACTCGGTGGCTTGGTAGAACTGGTCCCAGGTCAGTGCACAGAACGGGTTATCGCGCTGTCGACCAGATGTTGCGCTTTCAATCATCCCAATCTTGGCGTGGGTACTCTCGGATTGGCCGAGCTCACTGCAGCGACAGTCCCTTGAGAGTGTTTGGTAGACTTTTGCGGCGCTCTGCATCGCTTCGGCTGACCATCTTGATTGCCTTTATGGTCCTGGGTGCGGAGGATGCGCGATTTTACGACCTGGTTCTAGAGCGATTCCCCCTTTATGGTTCGTGTCTGTTCATCGAGGCCCTGACAACAGGCCAAGTTGATTTCATTGTGGTACAACTTGTTTCTGCTCTACTGTTTTCTTCCGTGCTTTCTGGATCTGTTCATTTTCTTTTTTTTTTTTTTTTTTTTTTTTATTGTCAGTTCAATGATCACAAGTATACAGATACTGTGTCAGACATACAGAGTAACAAATAAAGCAAGGCACAATTGAAAGGAAGAAGAAAATGGTAAAGGTATTATAATAAAAATAATAATAAAAAAAACATTACAAGTACAGGAAATCACAAAATGGAAAAATCAAGGGAGGTTCTTTATATAGTGCCAAAGAGGTGACCATATCTGCCAGAAATCAATGGATTTCTGTGCGCATCATATGTAAGTTTCTCAAGTGGAGTAATATAGATATTTTAGACATCCACATTTTGAAAGAAGGAACCTGAGGAGATGACCATAATAGTAGTATGCATTTCTTTTGCAAGATACACAGAATTAAAAACATGTGTTTCACATGAGAATCAAATACTGTCTCTACTCCAACGGATAACAGATACAATTCCAAGGAAAAACGAAACTGTAACCCGAAAAGTTCTTGTAAAAAGTTATGTATTTTGTTCCAGAAAGGGATGATTTTGCTACAATGCCAAAAACAGTGAAGAAAGGATCCCTTATGTTTTTGCAATTAAAACATAGGCCAGAAGAGTTTCTATAGATTTTCTTTAGACGTAACGGTGTGAGATAAATTCTATTAATGAATTTGTAATTAAGTTCGTGAACTCCCAATGAATTACATTTAAAATATAAATTATTAGTTACGGCTAACCAGTCTTCATTGTCAATTCCATGACCCAAGTCCTTTTCCCAAACTTTCTTCAAACTATCTAATGAAGAAGTACATGTATCAGACAGGGCATTATATATCACTGAAATTAACCCTCTTAGAAAAACTGTTCGTCACAATTTGTTCAATGGTAGTAAGTTCAAGTCTTAGTTTACAATTGTCCGATAAAGGTTTTATAAAATGACGCAACTGAAGGTATTTGAAAAAGTTTGCTTGTGGTATATTATATTGACATGAAAGTTGTAGAAAAGATTTTAATGTATTACCTAAAAAGGCAAGATATAGTTAAGATCCCCAATTTAAACCAGTCCGAAAGACTCATATTATGCAAAGAAATAGGAAAATCTGGATTATTAGCAATAGGGGAAAGCAAAGAGAGGTTGGCTGGAATTTTAAGATATGTTCTGACATCTCTCCATGCTAAAAGAGTGTTTAGAATAATAGGGTTTGTTGAAATGCTTTTAATTTTTCTAATATTTCTAATGAAAGGCAGAAATTTTATAGGAAGGGGGCACAAATCATTTGCTTCTATGTTAACTCCACCTTGAGTCAAGCCGTTCTCATTATACCAACTAACCATATGTTTCACTTGTGCTGACCAGTAATAAAACTGCAAATTTGGTAAAGCAATGCCTCCCTTCTCTTTTGGTTTTGTCAACTTATTAAAACTAATACGGGCATTTTATTGTTCCAAATAAATTTAGATAAGTGTTTGTTAATGTCTTTGAAAAAAGGATTAGCTAAATAGCATGGGAGGGACTGAAATAGATATAGAAACTTTGGAAGAATATTCATTCTAATCACATTTATTCTGCCTAAGAAGGATATAGGAAGTGAATGCCAAGTAATAAGATCTTTTTTAATTCTGTTGACAAGAGGCGTGTAGTTTGTATTGAATAAATCATTCAATTTTGGTGGAATAAAAATGCCTAGGTATTTAAAACCAGATGTTGTTATTTTGAATGGTGAAAGAGGCAAAGGTCAGAGATATTAGAAATATTGACAGGGAGTGCCACGGATTTAGTAAGATTAATCTTATATCCAGATAACTTGCTGTAGTCTGAAATGCATTTTAATAATGCAGGGATTGATTTTCTAGGTTTCAGAAGAGTACAGCAGCAGACATCGTCTGCATACAGGGATATGCGATGTTCATCATCTCCACTTTTTGATACCAAAAAGTTTTGGCACTGTCTAACAGATTCAGCAGAGGTTCGATCATGAGGGCAAAGAGCAGGGGTGAAAGGGGACAACCCCTGCCTCGTACCTCTTTGAATGTCGAAAGGTTCTGAGGTCACACCGTTTGTAGTCACTGTAAAGCAGAGGATTAGAGTAAAGCAATTTTATTAATTTGATAAATGTTGAGCCCAAATTGAATTTGGTAAGAGTGACAAATAGAAATTTCCATTCAACCCTGTCAAACGCTTTTTCTGCGTCCAGGGAAATAATGAGGGCAGGAGTTTATGTTCTTGAGTTACATTTATCACATTTAGGAGCCTACGCGATGTTATCTGTACCAAAGCGTGCTTTTATGAACCCGTCTGGTCTGCTTTAATAATATGTGGTAAAACAGTTTCAAGTCTGCGAGCAAGAATTTTTGCAAGAATTTTGTAGTCCGTATTCAGAAGACTTATTGGCCGATGGAGCGCACTCCTGAGGATCTTTATCTTTTTTGGTATTAAACAAATTGATGCTGTTCTCCATGATTCGGGGACTGCTCCATTATCTAGTAAAATTAGAAGGGCAGGCATTAAAATATGAGAGATTTCTGGCCAAAATGACTTATAAAACTCAGCAGGGAAAACCATCCGGACCTGGGATTTATTGGAAGGCATGGATTGAATGGCATTAAAAGACTTCTTCTGGTGACAAAGGCGAAATCTAAAATATCTTGTGTTCTTCTGAGATGGCTGTAAGGAAAAAGTTTATCTAAAAATTCAGTGATGTCCGATTGTTCAGCAGTGATTTGAGATTTATATAACTCTTTATAAAATGTTTTAAATAGATTATTAATTAAATCAAGGTTATACGTGATCGAGCCATCTGGTGTTTTTAATGATTTAATTGTTCTCTCATTTATTTATTTTTTAATCTGATGGGCCAATAATTTATCTGATTTGTTTGCATATTCATAGTATTTTTTGTTTAGAGAGAAAGAGTAGTTTTTAATGTGATTTGTGTGATCCAAATTAAGTTCAGCTCTTGCTTACATAGTTGGGCCCAATTTGTTTGATTGGGGCTGTACTGTAAACATTCCAATCTCTTTTACCTCTCGTTCTAGTTCTTGCCTTTGTTTGACCAAGCCTTTTTACGTGCTGATGAGTATGATATAATATGTCCCGAATTGTGGCTTTAGCAGCATCCCAAATAGTTGCTGGGGAGACTGGTGAATTTCTATTATCTGTCCAATAATTCTTAAAATTTTCTCGGATTAAATTACAAAATGCTGAATCATTTAACATTGAAGAGTTGAATCTCAGATCCTGTTGGCCCTGTGCTTGTTTATGTTCATGTCTAATTGAACTGGGGGCATGGTCAGATAGAGCAATTGAACCAATTTCACAGGAGGATATAGTATGGAGGTAATGAGCTGGAGTAAAGATATAATCTATTCTAGAATAAGAGCCATGAGGATTAGAATAAAAAGTATATTCCTTGCTACCCTTATTAAATTCCTCCAAACATCGATAATACCGGCCCTCATTACAAAGTTTATTAAGTACCAGAGAGGATCTAGGATTAGTAAATGTATCAGAGGGCGTTTTATCTATTTTTTGGTCCATGACACAGTTAAAATCACCAGCACAGACTAACTTTAGATGTAAATTTAGAATAACTTTAGATGTAAATTTAGGGAGTCTTCGTTTGGAGCATAAATATTAGTTATAGTAAAGGTTCCCCATAAACTGTACCAATGTAATCAAGATATATCTTCCCTCCGGATCACTAATTTGATGTTCTAAAACAAAAGGAAAGTGCTTATGAATTAAAATAACAGTACCTCTTTTCCTTGTGTTTGCTTTACAAGTTGAGAAAAATAATTGCCCTAACCAATCTCGTTTTAGTTTTAAATGCTCAGAATCAGACAGGTGCGTCTCTTGAAGCATAGCTATGTTAGCCCTCTGTTTTTAAGATGAGTTAAATTTTTTCCCTTTTGATCACATTACCTAAACCTTTAACGTTCCATGTAATAAGCTTCTAACCAAGTTGTTATCCCTTGTCATCGATTACAGAAAGATGGGTAACAAAAGAGAATTCGATTTAAGTTTGAAGTATGTCTGATGAAGCAGAACTGACAAAAATATTTTTACATTTTAACAATGAAAACAACACACGATGAGAAAACCCACCCAGCCGCTTCTCTGTGTCTCGCCCCCTAAACGCATTTGAGCCAATCCTAGAACAAATTCGGGTTACTGTACCAGACTGGTATTACGCATACAATCAAGATAGCCCATACCAAGTGGTGATACAGAATCATATACCATAGGAGGCGCACCTTTGCAACCAGCCAGCCCCCTTTTGATCAAACATCCGAGGTTGAGACACTCAGTTTGTTACAGTAGCTACAACAGAATAATCAGTAAAAAATATATAAATATCTGACAAAAAGAGTCAACTTAAAATAGCCGGTCATGTATCTAATAGAAATAAAATAAATAAACTGGAGATAGATTTACCTATTGTGTGTAATAAAGAAACAAACTAAAATAACCAGCCATGTATTTGAAAAATAAATTTACCTCGAATTTTCTGTAAAATTAACAGTATATGGTCCTCAAAGTTACAAGAATAATGCACTCCTGTCCCTTATGCATTTTATAGTTACTTATCTTTCAAGTCTTAAGAAACTCAGTGACAGCCGCTGGGGGTAGAAGACGCCGCAGCATCTCCGTCTCGTGAAGGCATCGGAGTTTTGCAGGGTAAACAAAGCCTCTGAACATGTTACGGCCCGGATAGTATTTTTCTGACATCATCGAACTCTCTGCGTTTCTTCAGCACCTCGGACACATCTTGAAAGAAGCGCGGCTGATACCCGTCGTGAATGATATCGCGTTTTTCTCCGGGCTGCCTGTAGAATGGATTCCTTGTCTGTGTAGCGTGAAAGCGAACCAGGGCTCCCAGGGGGGCGACCGGTCCGGGACAGGGCCGAGAGATCTGTGAGCTCTCTCGATTTCAAACGTGAGTCGGGTCGAAGTCCAGCCATTCCGGTAGCCTCTTCGTAAGGAACTGTGCCATAGGTTCAGAGCCTTGGCTTCTCGGGAAGACCGATGATTCTCAGGTTTTTTACGTCTGCTTCGATTCTCCAGTCGCCTACCTTAGCTCTTAGCAATGTCAACTCTCTGTCCAGCAATGCAAAGTTTACCGTCACGAGCCAGCCTGCCGTCTTACGACATCGGAAATTCTGCGTTAGGCTTCAGTTAAGCTGCGTTTTAGTTCGAGTCTACTCTACCAGACAAATTGGAGATCCTTTCATGAATTGGAAGTAACCGAGGTAGAGATATTGTCCAAACGATTATCAATCGCACTTAGTCTGCCTTCGATATTGGCCAAACTGGATCCAAAGAACGGATTTCTGTCAGCATGAGGTCGGCCTGGTCGAGCCGAGGTCTCGTGTTCCGCGTCAGCGTGTTTTTCTTTGTGTTTCTGGAAGGGCGGGAATTAAATAGTGAAACTCCGCGCGTTTTACTGTCGGACATTGTTTAATGCTTTTAGGACCGAATTAAGTCGAATATTGTCGAAATGAAATACAGAAAACTTAAAAAAAGGGGGAACTGGCACGGAGCTAACAAACTAAGCAGCCATCTTAGACGGAGCCACGACACGCCCCCGCATTCCTTTCTTAACTAACTTTCTTCTCTCTGTTTCTTAGATATGGTGTTTAGGATTGTTATCAATTTATATCTACCTGTAATATTTCTTCCTGTATCCCTCAATAATCTAACCTTATCTGACATTGGTATTTCTTCTTCTATTGACAACCATACACTTAACAATGGCACTTGATCTTTAGATGCACTAAATAAAATTTATTTCTATTGTAAGTATTTGTCCTCTGTTCGGTTAAGCTCTAATCTTTTCTATAAACTCTGCGATATTACCTGTACACTTAACTAAACCATTTACAGCTTCACAACTTTAACTTGCATTTTATAGCAGCTTTAATACTATGATCAGAATAAGACCTTTTTCTGAATCCTACAGTATCTGTGTTCTTTCAGTCTATTGCAGTTCTAACAGGTTAGTTTGTACTGCTCTGCTTCGGAGTCATAAATCAGTTGTTTCACTGGAAAATCCCTTACACCAGCTGCAGGTGTAAAGGAGCCTCTGGTTTCTTCTCTTTATACCTCACTAACTTTCACCATGTCTAAACATCTCTTTTGAGCTGTTTTATAAGTGTTTTAAGTGTTCTGAAATCACGCATAGGCAATGCTTCTGCCTGCATTGGCGGGAATCGAACCGAGGTCAAATCAAACCCTGAAAGACAGCACGTCGTCTGACGTCAACCTCCGTTCATTTGGTGTATTTTGGAAGCGAACCCGTGGGAGAACAGCACGCTCGTTTCCCAGTGAACCATGGTTTGTCGTTGTTTAAGTTAAGTTAAAAAGTCCTGGTAGGAATGTGATATGTCCTCACAGAAACTGATATATGATGTTACCGTTTCTGTGGCAGCAGCTTCAAAGACAGTCAATCGGTGAGAGAGAACCAGGTTTGTAATATTCTCTCTGTTTGTTAGTCCATCGGTTTATAGTCCTTAGCACAGGTATAGCTGACTTCAGCTTTTGCCTGTAGCAGTATGAGATGGACCAAACAGTGATCAGGGAGCTCCCAAAACAGCTCGTAGGACAGACTGATACGCAGCTTTTATTGTTGGCTAACAGTGATCCAGTATGTAACTGTTTCTGGCTGAAGATAAAGATAAACTGAAAAGGTTTCACTGGTTTTTGATAAACAAAAGGATCTGAGTCACATGACTGAAAATGAAAGCGAAGGTCCCTAAGCAAAACATGCTTTAGCGTTAAGAAGAGTTTAAAGACTCACAATTCTGAAATAAAGGAACCTTTTTTTTTGCATTGGCTGGGAATCGGAAACGGGACTCTATGCATGGCAGGCAAGCAATTCTACCAATCTCTTTCAGGAAGGTAATATCGACCAATGCTAAATTAAAACAACAGAATGTCCTCACAGAAACTGATATATGATATTTACCGTTTTGTGGCAGCAGCTTCAAAGACAGTCCAATCGGTGAGAGAGAACCGGGTTTGTAATATTCTCTCTGTTTTGTTAGTCCATCGGTTTATAGTCCTTAGCACAGGTATAGCTGACTTCAGCTTTGCCTGTAGCTTGAGTATGAGATGGACCAAATAGTGATCAGGAGCTCCCTAAAACAGCTCGTAGGACAATGACAATGATACGCATCATTTATTGCTGGCTAACAGTGATCCAGTATGTAACTGTTTCTGGCTGAAGATAAAGATAAACTGAAAGCAGTTTCACTGGTTTTGATAACCAGAAAGGATCACAGGTCACATGACCGAAAAGGAAGACGAAGTCCATTAAAGCAAAACATGCTTTAAGCGTTGAAGAAGAGTTTAAGACTCACAATTCTGAAATAAAGAAACATTTTTTTGCATTGGCCAGGAATCGGAAAGCAGGACTCTCGCATGGCAGCGGAATTCTACCAATCTCTTTCAGGAAGGTAACATCGACCAATGCTAAATTAAAACAACAGGAATGACATTCGTAGATATTTTATGAGTAGCACTAATTTCCAGTAGTTCAATTTAAGAGGCAGCTAAATCTGATTGTGTTCTGCCTCGTCCACATAGGCCAGACATGTCAAACTCAGGCCAGCGGGCCAATTTTAGCCCGCACTACAATTATATTTGGCCGCGAGATGATTTCAAATATGTGTACATCTGGCCCACGGCCCGTTATACAGCCGCGCGTGCACGCTAAAAGTGCCTACACATTGAAACTGCGTCAAAGCGCTGGGTTAGCGTCAGCGCGGCCATTCATTGTGTAAGCTGTGCGGCGTCAGCGACAGAAGCGCAAGTCCGGCGCTGAGCGCAGAGCGTCGCGTAGCAAGGTGCGTTGACTCCGATTTAAACATTTTTGAATGGATTAATACAGTAGTTTACTGTATCTTAAAGATAATAAACACATAAATAAATTAATAAAAAAATTGGTCTGGCCACATCGACAATGTTCTTTTTTAATTTTGGCCCTCTCATGAATTTGAGTTTGACACCCTGTCTACACCATCTATGAATTGATGGTCAGTTTTCTGATAACTTGGTAACACTTATGGGTTAAAAGAATGTGTAATGTTCAAAATGTTTTGGCTGTGAGTATTTGTAGAAAGTAACACTGGATAAATGTTTATTAATAAATGAATACATTGTGATTTTGTCTATTTTTATGAGAATTATATAATCCCTACAATTAGATCTTTATAAGGTTTATTTTTGCACCAGAGATGAGTTTATTAGGACTGGAACTAAAGGTGAGGTGTAAATATTAAAAATAAAAATGGACATGGTATTTTGGTCCATAGGACATACTTGGTGCATTATTGCGATCCTGTACTATCACAAACTCACATTGTGCCTGTTTGGTCGTTACTCAACACGTTTCAGCGAAATTCCATCACTGCCACAGATATGGTCTGGTCCAGTTATGTCATCACAATGTAACTGTGTTGGGTGGGACAAGAATATCTAAGAACAGGTTTGCTCAACCTAAAGTTTAGAATTCAACTCTAATCAACAATTACAGTCTTTTAGAATCACTTTAAAATTTAAGGCAGGTGTGTTTGATGCTTTACTCTGAAAAGAGTTTCACTTTGACTAACACATGAAACACATGTCTGTGTCTGAATGATGACAGGTGTAGAGGCCTTAGTTGAACAGACACAAAAGCCATGTAAAGGGGATCGCTCTAAAACCAGGTCGTAAAACCACGCATCCTCCGCACCCCGGACCATGAAGGCAATCGAGATGGTCAGCAGAAGCGATGCAGAGCGCCATAAAGTCTGCCAAATGTTTTCAAGACACTGCTCGCTGCAGTGAGCTTAGCCAATCGAGCGTACCCACGTCAAGATTGGGATGATTAAGCGCGCAACATCTGATCGACAGCACGATAACCCGTTCTGTGCACTGACCAGGACCAGTTCTACCAAGCCACCAAGTCAAAAGGTGATGAGACTCCGCCAGCGAATCAACGTGTGTTCAGGACAACCTTACACTTTCAACCCCAGGAGTTTCCTCTGTCCCAACACACATTCCTTAAAAGCGCCTTTTCCTTTTTAGCTACAACAAAGGAACTGCCAGGACACAAGTAAAACTACTAAATGAACAATCTAAATGCCTTCCTTTCAAACAAATAAGGTTCATTTGTAAATAACTGCTTAATAAATGTTTTGGGATGTATGTAGAAACCGCTGTGTAATCTTCAAATAATCCGCTAACAGATAGCGTTCCATAAGTGCTAAGATAATGCATGTTTGTGTCAAGTTGAAGCTGATGATGTTTCCAATATCGTATTGAATGAATAGGTGTGTTTGTTAAAATGCACAACCAGTGTATTCTATTTATAACCTTTAGATAAGAAACAGAAATGCAGAATGACAGTTCTAACTGGGATAAAATATGGCACCTGAACCGGAGCTCAAAAGCAGGCGTGTGGACACTGTTGGAATCTACTATTTTTATCTTGTACTTTTATTTGACATTATTGTCTCATATATCAATATGGTTTTAAAGAACTTCTGTGTGTGTGTAAAAGAGTTTGGCAAAACACGCTCACAAGGACAGGAC